>NC_139236.1:20492506-20959277 GCF_977018435.1 Lepisma saccharinum | reverse complement strand
AAGGTTGCCCAGTACACAAGGAAAAAGGATTTTTGGATACCCAATTAGATTGGAGGGAGAATTTTACCTTGAACAAGGAGAACTAAGCTTAAGGGTTTTTTATCTGTACTATGAAGAAGGGAGAGCTATCAGGGACTGGGCTTGCAGTTTTCACTATTTGCTTTTATCACGGGGTAACGAACCTAGGACCCTTTGATTATTGATTTAGGTAGTACATTTATGTTACTGTGTGCTATTTAACATAATATTGAGTTTATTTTTTACCAAACTTTGACTTTATGTCAAACATTTTCCCAGCTTATCTTTATTTTTATCAAAATAACACAATTCAATCTGTTCAGGAAAGACTTTTAGTTACATTTTCGACACACAAAGTGTGTGTTCTCAACTTCTATCTGTTTATTTCACAAGTTTAGGCTTATTATTACTCAAATAACACAATTTAATCTGTTCAGGAAAGATTTTTAGTTACATTTTCGACACACAAAGTGTGTGTTCTCAACTTTTATCTGTTTATTTCACAAATGTATACCTATTTTTACCAAAATAACACTATTTATACTAATCAGGAAAGACTTTTAGTTATATTTTCGACACACAAAGTGTGTGTTCTCAACTTTTATTTGTCTATTTCACAAGTTTAGCCTAATATTTACTCAAATAACATGATTTGAACGTGTTTTTTATTACATTTTGGACACGCACGCACTCACACACACACACACACACACACACACACACACACACACACACCCACACACACACACACACACACAGAGAGAGAGAGAGAGAGAGAGAGAGAGAGAGAGATTTTTTCCAAGTTTACAGGATTATTCTCTAGTTTATCCAAATAACACAATTTAGATGTGTTTTGAATTAAATTTTGTACACATGAAGTGTGTTTCGTCAAGTTTTACCCTTTTATTTTACAAGTTTAGGCTTAATATTACTCAAATAACATAATTTAATCCAGTCAGGAAGGATTTGTTATTATATTTTGGATGCATAAAGAGATGTTTTCAACTTTCTTACTGATTTTTTGCAGGGTATGTATTAATTTTTATTTATTTTGTTTTGTATCATATATACATTTACAAATTTTTAACTTAGAATTTAGTATTTATTTAAATCTTTTCAAAAACACTAAAGAAAAAGTACTTTTAGCTAAAATGTAAGCCACAGAATATATTATTATTATTTAGGTTTACTGATTTCCACTATGCTATTTTTGGTTGTGTATTTCTATATGTATTTATTTAGGTCAGGTTACGCCTGCTACGTAGGAAAGTTTGTTTATTTTAGAGTTTGCTGAGTATTTTGTTACTCTTATACTAGGTAAAGTTTCCTAAATACATCAGGTAGGGCTCCATCCATATACTTTTGTTTTTGCTGTATGGAGATGATGCGATCAGCATCACTCTCCATCTGCTTTTTATTTTATGTACCCAATATTATTTTGAGGCTTAGTGAATTCTAGACCCTATTTATGCAGGAGAGAGGGCTTGAAAATTTTGATCTCAGATAACCCACAACTATTTGTCAGAGTATTTTAAAGGATATTTTATATTTATTATATGCCACCAGAATACCAAAGCTTGCTTAATTTTTATGTCTGTAACGCTGTTATTGTATTTCTAGCTAAGGCTTACTGGATAAAGTACACGAAATGTTTATCATTTCGACTATTTACCTTTATACGAGGCCAAATTTTTAATGTAACGAAAATTATTGTGTGTCTATAAAGACTGAAATTCCTTTACCGATGGGTCCATAACTGGACGCTTACCAACATTGTTCCTTTTTTTTTTTTTTTTTAATATATATATATAACCATTTATCAATATATTGACAATTCACAGGACAAGACGAAGTTCACAGACGACTGACTATATGGACCATAGGCCCACTTGCTAAACTTTTTTCTATGCTAGAAGAATAACTTAGCCTTATAGCCTTTTTCAAGTTATTTTTGAAGTATTACTGTTTTTTTTGGGTGCATCTACATTTGGGTTATTTCCATTTGGTTTATTATACGAGGCTACAATCACTATCTGAACACTGAAATCCTCTGATTGAAACTAAAAGCTTAGTCTGTAACTAGGGACTTAGTATGTATATCGACAATTTATAGGACAACACGAACCTTACAAAGAATTATAGGTGACGTAGGACCACACGCCAGAGCTTTGTTAATCTGCAAGAAGCACTTACAGCTAATATTACGAGGAAATGAGGTTGATTTTTACTGTTTCACAAGAATGCTATCTTTTATACACCCAATATTTGCTTTTTCAAGTAACTACTTGCACCAGAAGCACTTACAGGTCAACTCTAACTAGACTTCGACTTATTCTATATCAGGTGCTAAATTTATAAAGAACTATGATTGTGTATATTTCTGAGGAAGTACGCAAAAGCAGATTACCCGATTAAAGTATCTGAAAAACAGATTTTTCTATGCAAGTATATTTTTATTGACTGGATTATTTAACAGATCAAACAGGAAGACTGCAAAATTTATTAAATGTAGTTCTATAGTATAGGTGGTTTCAGAGATATAAAAAGAACAAATATAAGATTTCGCTTTTTTTGCTTCTGAGGCTAATCGCGACGCTAAGGGTAAATGGCGAGGAAATGTAACGGAGAAGAAACAGTCCCAAAAGTTATGGGCTGCATGTAAGTTAATACCACAGAGATATTACAGTAGGTGTAGGTTCTACCACCAGAACTTTTCTATCATAATAATACTGGTTATGCTGTACTGTTAGCTAAAGATGCTGATATTTGAGAAACTTAAAAGCTTATTTGCAACATTTTAGATAAATAATAATCTGTTAGACTGTAAACATATTTTATATCCATTCTGCAAAAGATCCGATGACAAAATTTAAAAATTGTAATCGCCCAGACAGGGACTCGAACCCTGGACAGATAGGTTAAAAACCTAACGCAATACCAACTAAGCTATCTGGGCACAAGGTATTGTTTTCTTGAAAAGTTAGTTATGTTAAGAAATATATTGAAACACTTGAGAACACTCTTGGTCTGGTTCGACAGAGAAGGAGACAACATTTCCAAATTTTTACAGACTGGGTGTATTTTTCCACTATAGAGGCCTTCACTATATGTAATTCGAAACGCTCAAGTTCAGCTAGCTTCCAAAATTGGGGTAAAGATTGTGTTTGGCGAGATTAACAAGTTACAATTATATCCAGTTACGGACAAATAAAGCTAAAACGCTCAGATTTACTGTACTAGCCAAGTTTTAGTAACATTTTCTTCACTTTAGTACAAAATAGCTATTTTTTATTTATAATTTGACAAAATGTACTAGTATTTAATTCACAAAGTTAGGTAAAAAACAGTATTTTATAAAAATATTGTTACTGCCTTCAAATTTTATGTTGTTTAGCCACTAACAACTGGTTTACACTGTTTGGCATCCTTTAAATATGAAAAGACGGAATTTTTTGTTTAGTATTTTTACTACTTTATATTTATTTAAGAAAACAATTCTACAGTTTAACTTAATTTTAACAAATTGTTACTAATTTATATATCAAAGTTATGTTATTTAGAGTGTATGAAGGCGTATAAAGTTAATATTTGTACTTATCAGTTCAACTAACAATTATATTCTACACACAAAAGATAATGTTTACAGTTAAATTACTTGAATCAGAGAATAATATTTTACAGTAATTGATGCATTCAGCACTAGTCAGTACTTTCATGCATCAGAAAGTTTTCTTAATTTTCTATTACGCATGCTATTTTGGGCTATTCTTAAAATGTATTTCTAGGGCAAACTGATTTAATTTTCTGCTTATAATGCAAAGTTGACAGTTTTTGCACAATGCATTGTACATTTGTTATATTCTCTACTTACAATCCAAATATTATGCTTATTTAATGTATAACTAACTAACTATCTAGCATTCTTAAACCCGAATGTTCATGGCTGCAGCAACACATGCTTTTCATCTGTCCCTGTCCTGAGCAAGATCTATATACTCCTTTCCTTCCCTACCAATTTCCTGTAGGTCCATCTCTACATTATCCCTCCATCTTTGTTTTGGTCTTCCTATTGGTTTTTTACCATCAGGTTTCCCAACAAGAATTCTGTATACTCTTCTTTCCTCTCCCATTCGTACCACATGATCTACACACCTAAGTCTTCTTGATTTAATCATTCTAATAATATCTGGACATGAATGCAAATTATGTACTTCTAAATTATGTAACCTTCTCCACTCATCTGTCTCCTCATCTGTTTTAGGCCCAAATATTTTCCTAAGAATCTTATTTTCAAATACTCTCAATTTATGTTTCTTTTTCAATGTAAGGGACCAGGTTTATTTACTGTATATAACCTTTATTTTTTGTAATTAACAAAAATTAAAAGCTTATACTATAGTTATTATATTTTTTATCAGCTTATTTTGAAATTAATATTATTAGGTATAGTCTTTGATTTATAACTATATTGCTTTTTTTATCAATTTACACGCAGAAAAACACATGTGTACACACTTTTATGTAAATAGATATGCCTTTTTTCAATATTTTATTATGAAGATTGCACTTTAGCTATTTAAGCAAGGGTAGGAAAGGTTGGATTTCTGAGAATTTGTTGCAGGATTTTGTTGTCCAAGTATAGATGAGAACTGAGCTGGGAGACTGTTTTGAACCTTTTCATGAGAGTTTGCATGTGAACTGTATGCAAATTGAGCACTATTGACTGTGCATGCTTCTAAGTTTTGCTGTTATTTCACATCAACTCTGTGAGACTGTAGACAGTTTTCCCATTTCAAGTAGTTTTTATTGATTGTATTTGTACTATATGTTTTGGGGAGTTAGCAGTTTTATGTTATGAGGCAATTTGTTGTAGAATATTTTTACCGGATTGTTTTCAGATATTGAGTGTCTGCTGTTTTACTTGTAATTATTTTCCTTCTTGTGTTGTGTATTTGACTATATTTTGTCCAAGTTCGTAGTATTCAGAATAATTGTTATTGACTTGTAGATGTAGGGAGTAATAATCCTTTGCAAGATGCCCTATACTTTTGTCTGAACATTATTCTTAGTGTTCACTTTTGAAGCGTTAGTATTCTGGTAGTATTATTAATGTCGAGGTAAATTAGGCTGAAATGTAGGCATTTTTCTGATAAATTATACTCACTTAGTTGTTTCAGCAGGTAGAAGTTGCATGATTGTTTACTGCTGATGATGTTAATTTGCTCTTCTTATGTACTACGTATGATGTAGCTTACTTGAGTAATTGGAATTTTCTACTGAAAAAAGGATTGCTTGTCTATTTTATTCCTATGTTGTTGAGTTTGTCCATAAGCAAGCCATGTTTTTACTCTATCCTATCATATGTAACTTATTCAACGAATATTTTATAAACCAACACAAACAGAGAGAATGAAAATAATGACAAAACACTAGAGATCCCAATTGAGAAATATCGGCCAAACAGTATATATATCCCAGAAGTAAGTGCTAATGAGCTAAAAAAGTTATACAAGGTTTAAAAAACAAAAAATCACACGGACCTGATGAATGGTCAGCTGAACTTATTAAATCCTGCTCAGAATCTATTTTAGAACCCCTGCTGTATGCAGTCAACAATTCAATAAAAGTTGGTACATTCCCCAAAGTTCTAAAACACAGCACAGTGATACCCATATTCAAAAAAGGAGCTGCAACAGACATTGAGAACTACAGACCTATCTCCCTAACATCTGCTTTTTCAAAGATATTGGAAAAATTTTTATCAAATTATATTATAAAGTTTTGTAACAAATATAACATAATAAACAGAAACCAGAATGGATTCCAGAAAGGGAAATCAATAAACACAGCTCTAGCACAGTTAATCGACTATATAACCGAAACATTAGAGAAACACGAAGCTGCAAACACTATATATATATCTAGATCTTTCCAAGGCATTTGATAGGGTAAGACATGACCTGCTTATGGTCAAACTAAGCAATATAGGAATAAGAGGGATAGCTTATGAACTTATACAAACTTATCGACAGGACAGAATGTAAATTACTCAAATAAGCTACAACATGCATGGTATAGTCACTAACTTTAAATCACAAAGTAGGAAAGTGTTAATGGGGGTACCCCAAGGATCAATCCTGGGGCCCCTGCTCTTTATTTTGTACATAAACAATGTACCAGAATACCCAAACACAAAAATTGTCACCTCTGCAGATGACACAACTGTTCTTGCCAGAGGTATCGACCCTAGGAAGCTTGAAATAAACACTTTTATCACCATAAACCAACTGGCACAATACTTAACTTCACATGGATTAATAATAAACAACAATAAAACAAAATTTATGATATTCAATACAATCCGAAACATGGATTTTGAGTCACAAACACTATGCATAGACAATGTGCTCATAGAAACTGTATCTTCAGTAAAGTTTTTGGGAATAACACTAGATCAAAAATTAACGTGGGAAGAACAAATTAACAACATCTGCAGTAAATTATCATCTAATCTATACCTGCTAAAACAAATGGCTGAAATAATTTAACAGAAGTTAACAAATGCATATATTATGGACTAATTTACCCCTATGTTGAATATGGCATAATAGCTTGGGGTGGATCATTTTATAATAATACTGTCAGAATACTGAGACTTCAAAAGAGAGCACTTAGAATAATGTACAAACTAGGCTGTAGGGAATCTTGCAGAGTTATTCAGGGAAAAACAAATAATGGCAATATACTCCCTATACATCTATAAGGCTATAACGTTTGTTTTAAATACTGGAAGCATGACTAAAAATAACCAATTACACAACCACAATACAAGGGGGAAAGATAATTATTACCAGAACCAACACAGACTCAATATCTCAAAACAATCACCAATGAATGCCGGAAAAATATTCTACAACCAGCTGCCTCATGAAACTGATATCTCCAAAATATAAACAAATACAAACAAAAAAAAATATTTGACAGATAGAGCTCTCTACAGTATCGGAGAATTCATGGAACAAGACAATACAAAGCCAATGTACTAAAAAAATATGTATTTTAATTGTATTCTTATTTCAATCATGCAACAATGATAATGTGTTTCTTATTTTTATTGTAGTGTAATGAAGTGTATTTTTTCATTTTTACTTTGGTGTAGTGATGTAATGTACTACACAATGTTTCTTCTTTTTTGTTATGATGTACTTAACTAATTATTATTTCATTATGTATCTTGACGTTTTCCACGCCCTTTTAAACAAGGGTCAACGGAAGAAAAATAAAATTCAAATTCAAATTCAAATCTAGATATATTGTGTTTGCAGTTTTATGTTTCTCTAAGGTTTCAGCTATGTAGTTTTTTAAATTGTGCTATGGGTGTGACTATTGATTTCTCTTTCTGGATGCCATGTTGGTTTCTGTGTATTCCTCTTGCTGCTTGAATTTGACTTAGGTTCTTTGCTTTTTTCTTAGATTTTTATTTGTTTATTTGTTCAGTATTTTTTTATTTTTTTAATATTAATTACTTTAATTTTACATTAATTAACATATTTTACTTAAACAACAAAAGAATTTACTCTAGTATAAAAACTTCTACTAACAAAAATGTACTATTATAACTTTTAATTTTAGAAAATTGTATTTTTAAAACTTTAACTTTGAAAAATTGATTTTTAATTACTTTAATTTTACATTAACTAACAAATTTTACAATAACAACAAAATAATTTGCCCTAGTATAAAAACTTCTAACAAAAATGTATTATTATAATTTTTAATTTTAGAAAATTGTATTTTTAAAACTTTAACTTTGAAAAATTGAATTTTAACACACTTTGACTTTAACAATGTACTTTGAATTTTTTTATGTAAAAGAATATTAAAAAAATAAAAAATACTGAACAAATAAACAAATAAAGATCTAAGAAAAAAAGCAAACAACCTAAGTCAAATTCAAGCAGCAAGAGGAATATACAGAAACCAACATGGCATCCAGAAAGAGAAATCAATAGTCACACTCATAGCACAGTTTAAAACACTACATAGCTGAAACCTTAGAGAAACATAAAACTGCAAACACAATATATCTAGATTCTTCCAAGGCATAGGATAGAGTAAAAACATGGCTTCCTTATGGACAAACTCAACAACATAGGAATAAAATAGACAAGCAATCCTTTTTTTCAGTAGAAAATTCCAATTACTCAAGTAAGCTACATCATACGTAGTACATAAGAAGAGCAAATTAACATCATCAGCAGTAAACCATCATGCAACTTCTACCTGCTGAAACAACTAAGTGAGTATAATTTATCAGAAAAATGCCTACATTTCAGCCTAATTTACCTCGACATTAATAATACTACCAGAATACTAAGGCTTCAAAAGTGAACACTAAGAATAATGTTCAGACAAAAGTATAGGGCATCTTGCAAAGGATTATTACTCCCTACATCTACAAGTCAATAACAATTATTCTGAATACTACGAACTTGGACAAAATATAGTCAAATACACAACACAAGAAGGAAAATAATTACAAGTAAAACAGCAGACACTCAATATCTGAAAACAATCCGGTAAAAATATTCTACAACAAACTGCCTCATAACATAAAACTGCTAAGTCCCCAAAACATATCGTCGGTCCAATGACATAACGACGTATCTCATTTTTTTGCGAAATTGAGTTATTAACATCGTTGTGATCATACCGGTGTCCGGCATCACCTGGCAAAAGATCACTCAAATCCAATTAATAAGGAAGTTATGAATATTTTTTGATTTTGCGTATCTCAATTTATTAAAAGATTTGGTATGTATGACATAGCGGCGTATCTTGACTTCCGTCGTTATGGCAGATAAAGTAAATCTTAAACTGTTTCGCAAGTTGGCGTATCTCTTTTTGCTTACAGCAGAAAAATGCAACAATCGGGGCCAATACACTCACAAAGAGGAAAATAAAGCAATGCAGAAATGTATATTTCAGTATTTACAAATCAGCGGTCACAATCTTAACAATAGCGAAACTGTCTAACAGAGGATAGTTCAACTACAGGGAAGGTTGTTAGGAAAAGAAGATTGCTGAAACCCCCTGCATAGGCTACACCCACAAAGGAAGAAAATGTTATGTATGGAAGAACAATGGGAAATCACAAATAATTATTTTAAATTGATTTTTCGATTTTGGAAACTTGCAACGTCAAAGAAGTACGTAGCACGACACGTTGATGTAGAAGCTATGAGACAAAAAACCACAAAACAAGCATCGAGACGTACAAAAACACAATTTTACTATGTTTCCCTGGATGGAAGAAGGCTGAAGGTTTGCAAGAAGATGTTTTTGAATACTCTTGGAATTAGCGAACGATTTATACGTACGACAGTAAACAACATTCAAGAAACAGGCATATTACTAACTAAATAACGAGGTGGAAGATACAAACATTTGAAAGAAAATGACGAGAGGAAACTGAGTATAGTAGAAGATCACATAATTCGCTTTCCACGAATGGATTCTCACTATTGTAGAAAAAATTCAACAAAGGAGTATCTGCATTCTGATTTAACTGTAAAAAAGATATATGAGATGTACAATGAAGAGATCGACATAACATGTCAAGCATCTTTGCAAACATACACAAATGTTTTCAAGGGTATGAATCTTGCATTTCATCAACCAAAAAAAGATCAGTGTGGATTATGCATTACGTACAATGCGGGATCTGATGAAGATAAAATGAAGCTAGAAGATAAATTTAAGCAGCACGTTGCAGAGAAAAGTAAAGTGATAGAATTGAAAGCAATAAGTAAGACTACAGCGACCTGTTCTGCTGTTTTGGATCTGCAACAAGTTATCCACTTGCCTATGTGGAACCACTCATCCGTGATCTACAACAGACGTCTGGCTAACTACAACTTCACTGTCTATGAACTGAACACGAACAATTGTCATTGTTTCTTGTGGCATGAAGGAATCAGCAAGCGTGGATCATGTGAAATAGCAACGTGTCTTTACCAGTATCTAATGAAAGTGGACCAAGAAAAGAAGAATACAGTTCACTTATATACTGACAGTTGTGTTGGCCAAAACAAGAATAGGATTGTGGTGGCTGCGCTTATGCATGCAATGCTAAAAGCAGAGAATATAAAAGAAATTGTGCTCAGATTTTTTGAGCCTCATCATGGGCAAAACGAGGGAGAGACTGCGCACAGTGCAATCTCCAGATCGTTAAGGAAAGTTGGAGAGATATTTGTCCCCTCTCAGCTTGTACCCATCATAAAACTAGCCCGAAGAAACCATCCTTACATCGTGCACACAATGCAGATGGAAGAATTTCTGAATTATAAGGCAATTGCTGAAGATCTGAGGCTTTTCCAGCTTAAGAAGACCGATGATGGTATAAGTTCAGTTGGAAAGATATTCGTGAACTACGATTGCAGAGCAACAAGCCAGATACTATCTACATAAAAACAAGTTTACTGCAAGAGAATCCCGCAAAAATCGTAGTAAAGAGATGTAATACTAAAAATATAGCTGCGAGAATGTCACCTCCATTGAACAAAGAATCTGTGAAAATAGCGCAAGAGAAATATGCAGATTTACTGTTAATGTGTGAAGGTCCTTTTCCCGTTGTTCTAGACAGTGACTGCAAAAACTTTTACGCAAATTTAAATCACTGAATCTGTTCTCCACTCTATTCCACAAAAATGTTTTATTGATGTTTATGTAATGTAGCCAAATTATAGCTACATATACGCATGTATAACTTTTTAATTGTACTTGTAGTGAAGAGTTTTGTAATTTGTACACGTACTTAAAGCATGTAAATCTAAAGAACTTCAAAATAAAAATAACCATTCACTTTGAAAAAAAAAAGCGTCATGAACAATAAAATCATAAATATTATATAGTTTTGCTCACATTTTGACTAAAAGAGAAGATTTCTCAAAGCATACAGCTGTAACTTGATACTAATTTGCATGGCGTATCTCAAAGATATTTCTGTGTGAGTAATTATTTTGATCTGACATACCGACGTATGTCAAGAAATTTCAAAATTTCAAGCACGTAACGCAACACATGTAACATTCAACAACACTATTTTACAGCAGAAACATAATACAATTTAATGACAAAACGATTTTTTTATGGGGTAAATAGTTTTCTCACAAACATCTACGAAAGTGTGTGCGAAAACGTTTTTTGCTTCTCCTGAAAAGTTGGAAAAAATGAGATAGGTCGTTATGTCATTGGACCGACGATATAGTACAAATACAATCAATAAAAACTACTTGAAATGGGAAAACTGTCTACAGTCTCACAGAGTTGATGTGAAATAACAGCAAAACTTAGAAGCATGCACAGTCAATAGTGCTCAATTTGCATACAGTTCACATGCAAACTATCATGAAAAGGTTCAAAACAGTCTCCCAGCTCAGTTCTCATCTATACTTGGACAACAAAATCCTGCAACAAATTCTCAGAAATCCTACCTTTCCTACCCTTGCTTAAATAGCTAAAGTGCAATCTTCATACTAAAATATTGAAAAAAGGCATATCTATTTACATAAAAGTGTGTACAGAAGGGATCAAATGAAATGTACTTCCCTTTTCCTACCAACTCAGAAGCGAGTTGGAAACTCTGCATTGCTCCTGTATAGATAAGAAAGTGGGGGAGGGCAGTAGCAGACAAGGCCATCATGCAAACTTGTTTCCGGCAAGCTTTCTGTTGGAGTCTTAGCAGTTTGTGGAAGGATTTTGTGTCCCCCCCCCCCCCCCGCCTTTCTCTCTCTCCTTGAATTTGTGCGTGTGTGTGCTCGCGTGCGCCGACACCTGTTTCATTTTAAGTTTGACGTATTTTTATTGCATCGACTAATTGCTATCATGACTGGAAATGAACCAGCTTAGCAATGGAGACATAATGAAGGATCAAAAATATAAAAATTCCTGGCATGAGTATAGTTAGTAGTAGTAAAGGTAAGGTAAAGTTCGTCGTGCGTATAGCATATTGTCATGAAGGCACATTTAATGGATGTGGCAGTAGAGCCCCACATATTCTCGAGTTCGGCCGTTTTGGAGGTCAAATGATCAGCACCACGCTCCAGCCGTTTTTACTCCCCAGGGATGTAGTAGAAACGAGAAAATAAAAATGTTTTACATTTCGCGTATGTGACAGTATTCTTTGGATATTGTCTTGGAAGTAACATCCTAACCCGCAGTTTTGTTTAAGGATAAAACTGGTTGAAGGCCGCAAGTGTTCCTGAGAAGTAATGAGCATATCACATAATGCGCAATAGTTTAGCTCGCGTTTTTCTGAAGAAGAAAAACAGAATGATATACAAATCAATTCTATGAATGCTTACGTCATTGTGACCATTTTGCACTGGCGTCTAGACATAAGGTCAGTATAATGGTCTGTGGGGTTTGGACTGTGTCCTATCCATTTACGTTTGTAGTTATCCTTTAACAAATTTCATCTTAACACACCTTTCATCCTTATCTTTGTGATTACCCAAAAGTGGAAGAAAAGCGAAATAAAATAAATCAATCAATCAGTTAATGTGTCCCTGCGTTTTTCAATTTTTCTTCATGACCGAAAATTTATGTTTCACTGATGTAATGCATCACTATAATCATGTGAATTATTTTCCGTCATCATAGTGTGCTTAATCATTCGTTAAAGCATAGACTCTAATGCTGTTGTCCTTAGTGTAATTGATCTTATTGTGTGGAAGTTTTAATGTAGGCAAAAGAATGATGAAGAATAAATCTCAATTGATTGTTCGAAATTTAAAATATAATAACTCCGAGGTGACACATATTAACTGTTCTTAGTTCGATGTCAAAGAACGATTTCTCCTATACATTAAAAAGGATTCCGGCCTCCGTGGTAGAGTGGTTAGCACAGCTTCCTTAAACACCAGCCTTGGCATTGCGTTCATTCGGTGTTCATTGTTAGTGTCCCTTCATTAATTTCATCATTTCATCGACCATCTTCATCGTCGCGTTTATCCGAAAATGGCACAAGAAGCGAATTAAAATAAAGCAAATCAATCAATCAATCGATCATAGGGTCTCCGGTTTCATAGAGCAGTATGCAAAGCACTTCGTCATGGAGGCCCACAAAATTGAAATAATAATTGCAACAGAAAACATGATATTAGAGTATTTTAAGAGTTTAGGCATATTAACAATTTACGTCAACCAACAACAATTTCACCTGTATTGTGTGATATATGGTTCTGCCCTAACAATTGATTGATTAATTGGCTTTTATTTTACTTCGCTTTTTGTGCCACTTTTGGCTAATTTTCGAAGATGGGGATAAGTGATGATATGATGAAATTGATGAATGGACACTCACAAACATCCATGAACAGATTGGGATTCGAACCAGGAACACCTGGTCCTCAGATTTCGCCCTGTGTATGGGCCGGTGGCCATCCACCGTCGTTAGGAAATTGGGGAGCTACAAATGAGTAGCGTGCCGCGGCCACAGAAACCTACAAAGACTGAAAGCTTGTCTTGTTGATGACGACACGTCACCCCATAATTCCTACCTCGGCAGGTGGAAGTGAGGCCGGCACTTGTTAGGTAGGACCTGGCCCTCACGGACTGTTGCGCCACGGGTTATTATTATTATTATTACCATCTTCAAATAAAGCTTTATCATTATATATTACCGTATTTCATCGCGTAATCGTCGCACCCTGTTTTTCAATCGAGAGAGAGAGAGAGAGAGAGAGAGAGAGAGAGAGAGAGAGAGAGAGAGAGAGAGAGAGAGAGAGAGAGAGAGAGAGAGAGAGAGGCGGGGGTAGGAACACAAAATCCTTCCACAAACTGCCAAGACTCCAACAGAAAGCTTGCCGGAAATAAGTTTGTGTGATGGCCTTGTCTGCTACTGCCCTCCTCCACTTTCTTATCTCTACAGGAGCAATGAAGAGTTTCCAACTCGCTTCTGAGTTGGTAGGAAAAGGGAAGTACATTTCATTTGATCCCGTCTGTACACATGTGTTTTTCTGCGTGTAAATTGATAAAAAAGGAATATAGTTATAAATCAAAGACTATACCTAATAATATTAATTTCAAAATAAGCTGATAAAAAATATAATAACTATAGTATAAGCTTTTAATTTTTGTTAATTACAAAAAATAAAGGTTAAATACAGTAAATAAACCTGGTCCCTTACATTGAAAAAGAAACATAAATTGATTCTTAGGAAAATATTTGGGCCTAAAACAGATGAGGAGACAGATGAGTGGAGAAGGTTACATAATTTAGAAGTACATAATTTGCATTCATGTCCAGATATTATTAGAATGATTAAATCAAGAAGACTTAGGTGTGTAGATCATGTGGTACGAATGGGAGAGGAAAGAAGAGTATACAGAATTCTTGTTGGGAAACCTGATGGTAAAAAACCAATAGGAAGACCAAAACAAAGATGGAGGGATAATGTAGAGATGGACCTACAGGAAATTGGTAGGGAAGGAAAGGAGTATATAGATCTTGCTCAGGACAGGGACAGATGAAAAGCATGTGTTGCTGCAGCCATGAACATTCGGGTTTAAGAATGCTAGAGAGTTAGTTAGTTATACATTAAATAAGCATAATATTTGGATTGTAAGTAGAGAATATAACAAATGTACAATGCATTGTGCGAAAACTGTCAACTTTGCATTACGAGGGTCACTATTTATATTTTGAGCCTTGGCAACACTGATTGAAGTTAGGCGCGATTTGACGTTTGCACGGAATCGTCTGGCATTATTGACCATAACGTACTTGAAATGTTTTGTCAATAGCTTCATTTGTGTTGTTTATGTTGCCTTGGAAATTGCGCGACAACAATAAAATGGAATTAACTCGTGAACATTTTCGTGCGATGATTTTTTTACGATTTTCGACTTGGATTATCAAGACAAGAGTGCATCGATCAACTTACTTCCACATTTGGAGATGAAGCCCCATCCTTTGCCACTGTGAAACGCTGGTATAACGAATTTAATCGTGGCCGCCATTCGCTCACCGACGAGATTCGTGAAGGTCGTCCAAAAACAGTTGTTGTTCAAGATAACATTGATGCTGTGCAAAACCTAATACTGCAAGATCGTCATGTGACATACTGTGAGATTGAGGCAACCATAGGCATTAGTTCCACCAGCATATATAAAATATTACATGATCATTTAGCTGTGAGAAAGGTATGTTCTCGTTGGATCCCACACAATTTGACAAAAACTCAAAAAGACGCTCGCGTCAATTGGTGCAAACAAATGCTCAATAAATACAATCGTGGTGCTTCAAAAGACGTATATAAGATTGTAACAGGTGACGAATCATGGATATATCCATATGAGCCGGAACGTAAACAGCAGTCGACTGTATGGGTGTTTCAAGATGAACCCAATCCAACAAAAGTTGTTTGCGCTCGAAGCATATCGAAACAAATGGTCGCCTGTTTTTTTTTTTCGGGAAAACTGGTCATGTGGCAACTGTGTCTTTAGAGGAACGTAGAACGGTCAACTCTGAATGGTACACAACAATTTGTTTGCCAGAGGTCTTCGGTCAAATACGGAAAACAAACAAACGCCGTCGGATCATTCTTCATCAAGACAATGCCAGCTGTCACACATCTCGTCTAACAACCGACTTTATGAACAGTCAAAAAATCGAATTGATGGGTCATCCGCCGTACAGTCCTGATTTGGCACCCAATGACTTCTTCTTGTTCCCGAATGTCAAGAATAAATTGCGTGGACAACGATTTTCGTCGGCTGAAGACGCCGTTGATGCGTTCAAAAACCATATTATGGAGGTGTCTCAAGAAGATTGGAAAAACTGCTTTGACAAATGGTTCGAACAAATGCAAAAGTGTATTGACCATAAAGGAGAATACTTCGAAAAACAATAAAGCAGTTTTCAATGCCAAATTCCTGTTTTTCATTGTTAAGCTCAAAATATAAATAGTGAAACTCGTATAAGCAGAAAATTAAACCAGTTTGCCCTAGAAATACATTTTAAGAATAGCCCAAAATAGCATGCGTAATAGAAAATTAAGAAAACTTTCTGATGCATAAAAGTACTGACTAGTGCTGAATGAATCAATTACTGTAAAATATTATTCTCTGATTCAAGTAATTTAACTGTAAACATTATCTTTTGTGTGTAAAATATAATTGTTAGTTGAACTGATAAGTACAAATATTAACTTTATACACCTTCATACACTCTAAATAACATAACTTTGATATATAAATTAGTAACAATTTGTTAAAATTAAGTTAAACTGTAGAATTGTTTTCTTAAATAAATATAAAGTAGTAAAAATACTAAACAAAAAATTCCTTCTTTTCATATTTAAAGGATGCCAAACAGTGTAAACCAGTTGTTAGTGGCTAAACAACATAAAATTTGAAGGCAGTAACAATATTTTTATAAAATACTGTTTTTTACCTAACTTTGTGAATTAAATACTAGTACATTTTGTCAAATTATAAATAAAAAATAGCTATTTTGTACTAAAGTGAAGAAAATGTTACTAAAACATGGCTAGTACAGTAAATCTGAGAGTTTTAGCTTTATTTGTCCGTAACTGGATATAATTGTAACTTGTTAATCTCGCCAAACACAATCTTTACCCAAATTTTGGAAGCTAGCTGAACTTTAGCGTTTCGAATTACATATAGTGAAGGCCTCTATAGTGGAAAAATACACCCAGTCTGTAAAAATTTGGAAATGTTGTCTCCTTCTCTGTCGAACCAGACCAAGAGTGTTCTCAAGTGTTTCAATATATTTCTTAACATAACTAACTTTTCAAGAAAACAATACCTTGTGCCCAGATAGCTTAGTTGGTATTGCGTTAGGCTTTTAACCTATCTGTCCAGGGTTCGAGTCCCTGTCTGGGCGATTACAATTTTTAATTTTTGTCATCGGATCTTTTGCAGAATGGATATAAAATATGTTTACAGTCTAACAGATTATTATTTAACTAAAATTTTGCAAATAAGCTTTTAAGTTTCTCAAATATCAGCATCTTTAGCTAACAGTACAGCATAACCAGTATTATTATGATAGAAAAGTTCTGGTGGTAGAACCTACACCTACTGTAATATCTCTGTGGTATTAACTTACATGCAGCCCATAACTTTTGGGACTGTTTCTCCTCCGTTACATTTCCTCGCCATTTACCCTTAGCGTCGCGATTAGCCTCAGAAGCAAAAAAAGCGAAATCTTATATTTGTTCTTTTTATATCTCTGAAACCACCTATACTATAGAACTACATTTAATAAATTTTGCAGTCTTCCTGTTTGATCTGTTAAATAATCCAGTCAATAAAAATATACTTGCATAGAAAAATCTGTTTTTCAGATACTTTAATCGGGTAATCTGCTTTTGCGTACTTCCTCAGAAATATACACAATCATAGTTCTTTATAAATTTAGCACCTGATATAGAATAAGTCGAAGTCTAGTTAGAGTTGAGTTGAGTTAAAATTTCTGGGTGCGTCGGCACTTAAGGCCATTTCGCACCCTTCTATGTATACGGGAAACTATCCCTTATCTAAAATTCTGACTGAGAACTTAAAAAAGGGGTGTAAAGAGCCCCTTGGGGAAAACTAAAAGTGCAAGGTTGTAAAAAGACCTGCACGAGACAAACACAACACATTAAAAGTCAGAACGAACTAAAAACCTTCTTATTGACGGTGGAAGAGTCTAGCTCTTCGCAAATAACTAAAAACATGTGATAAAATACTACTGTCATCACCCAAGAGGGATGACAAACAGCCGGAAAGGTTAAAAGTCTGCCGGAGGTAAGCAACGAGAATGTGTCGGATGCTTAAAATAACATTACAAGCACGACACAACGGAGGGTCCAGCCCTTGGAGCAGGTGACCATGCGTTAGACGGCTGTGTCCTAGACGCATGCGGGTAAGAATAACTTCTTCTCGCCGAGAGGGACGGGATGAGGAACGCCAAGCACCTATGGTGGGCTTAACAGCGTGAAGCTTGTTCCCAGTTTCCGTATCCCACTCGGCCTGCCATGTGTCAAGAAGGCGACAACGGAACACGTTCTGCAGGTCGCTAGCAGGCAAAAGGTGGACGAGAACATCGCCGTCTGCATCAGCAGACTTGGCGGCAGCATCAGCTGCTTCGTTCCCCTGGATGCCCACGTGGCTAGGGACCCAACAGAAGTGTACATCCGCACTGGCTGATAAGGACACAAGCCGTCTGAATATGCGTTGCGCTACCGGATGCCAGGAATACGGCGAATCCAGAGACTGCAACACGCTGGTCGAATCACAGCACACAAGGACTTTCTTCAGACCATTGACGTCTGCAAAGTCCAGTGCCTTTAGAATGGCGTACAACTCTGCCGTATAGATGAAACAGGCAGGATGTAGCGAGAAACTGGAACTTTGAGTGTCTAGGACGAAGGCGCAACCAACTGATTCCACTGTCTTGGACCCATCCGTGTAAAACACATTAAAATTGGGGTGCTTCGCACGAAGTTCTAAAAACCTTTGCTGGTATACAACCATTGGTGTTTCTGACTTTGGAAGGGCAGTCAGAGAAAAATCGATAGAAGGTGCAGGAAACTCCCAGGTAGGGAGAGGCGGAATGAGTGGAGAGACGCCAGGAAGATCACTGTCAACACCAAGTGCTGACAGGATCTCGTCTGCACGAACATCAAATGGCCTAGTGGCACTAGGGTGGAGCCGATACCTTGCCAGCCTATTCTCGTCTGAGATGGTGTGAAATGAAGGATGTGAAGGCATCGAGCGAAGATGGAGGAAGTAGTTCACTACCAGCCGCTGTCTTCGCAGAGACAGCGAAGGCTCAGATGCCTCTACGAATAAACTGGCGACTGGACTGGTCCGAAAGGCACCAGAGCACACACGTATACCAGCATGGTGGACGGTGTCTAGCATGCGAAGTCTAGATGGGCGGGCAGAAGAATACACAACACATCCATAATCAAGCTTCGACCTGATGAGTGCACGGTATAGGCGAAGCAGTACCGTCCTATCAGCACCCCAGGAAGTATGAGATAAAACACGTAAAAGGTTGAGAACTCGAAGACAAGAGAATTTTAACTGACGAAGGTGAGGTAGCCATGTTAATTTCTTATCGAAAATGAGGCCCAGGAAGCGGGCCTCATTCACGAAGCACAGGGGAGACTTCCCCATGTACAGGTCAGGATCGAAATGACATGTACGCTGACGACAAAAGTGAACACACACGGATTTCTCGGATGAGAAGGTGAAACCTGTTTGGGAGGACCACTCAACCAAACGGTTTATCGTCAGTTGGAGTTGACGAGAAGCTGACGCGAGATTCCGTGAGTGACAAAAGATCGTGAGGTCGTCTACATAGAGGAGGCCATGTACAGGGGAAAGAATGTTTGACATAACACTGTTCACTGCTATGGCAAACAGAGTCACACTTAAAACGCTGCCCTGTGGGACACCATTCTCTTGTTCGTGAAGATCCGAAAAGGAGTTCCAAACACGTACGCGGAAGAAACGATCTGATAAAAAGTTTTTAATAAAGTACGCCATATGGCCACGGACGCCCCAAGAATGGAGCTGCTTTAGGATGCCAAAGCGCCACGTTGTGTCATATGCCTTTTGGAGGTCCAAGAAAACTGCAACTAAATGTTCCTTGTTGAGGAATGCATCCTGAATATGTGTTTCCAGCTGAACCAGATGGTCCAGTGTGTAACGGTTGGAGCGAAAACCACATTGAAAATTACTTATCAAGCAGCTTTCCTCCAAAAACCAGGTGAGACGCTTGTTGATCATGCGTTCCATCAACTTGCACACACAGCTAGTTAAGGCAATAGGCCTATAACTCGAGGCTGCGGTGCGTTGTTTACCTGGCTTCAGGATGGGAACGATAATTGCTTCTTTCCAGGAGGAAGGGAAAGAATGCTCCAACCAAAGCCTGTTGAATACCGCCAAAAGGAAATTTTTGGCTCCAATGGGCAGATGACGAAGTATCTCATAGTGGATCTTGTCCACTCCAGGAGCTGTATTCTTAGAATTTCGAAGCGCCTGATCGAACTCCCGTTCAGTGAATGGAGAGTTGTATGGCTCGGTGTTAAGACTTCGAAAAACTAGAGGGCGTCGTTCCTGACGGTCCTTCTCACGGCGGAAACGTGGTTCATAATTTTCCGAGCTAGACGCATCAGAAAACTGCGTGGCCAAGATATTAGCTATGTCTCCGGAATCTGTGTACAACGTCCCATCGTGCTCCAGAGCGCTCAGAGGAGTAGATGCACACCCCTGGATGCGACGTACTTTGGTCCAAACGGCTTTCGACGAAGCCTGTTTCGTCAGAGAAGACACGTATTGGACCCAGCACGCCTTCTTACTGGCTCGGATGAGCCAACGGGCACGGGCACGCTTAATGCGGAACTGCTAGAGGTTTGCGGCAGTGTGGTTCCTATTAAATCGATCTAGGGCATGATTGCGGTCCTTGATGGCTGCACTGATCTCCGCAGTCCACCAGGGGACTGGGCGTCGCCTCGCAGTTCCACTGGGATGTGGAATGGAGGTGCGTGCAGCATCATGTACTCTTGACACAAAGATATCTAAGGCGTCGATTGGTGGTAAAGTCGACGCAAGATCGACTTCAAGATCCACTGCACGCTCGAAGGCACCCCAGTCGGTCCCACTGAGATGCCAGTGAGGGTGTTGTTCACGTGAGTGCTGAAGATGTTCCAGAGTAAGAAAGAGTGGGAAGTGATCACTCCCACAGAGATCAGGATGAACGCTCCAAGATGTGGTAGGAGCAAGGCTGGGACTGCAGAAGGACAAGTCCAACGCAGAGTATGTGCCTGAGGAGGGACTGAAATATGTGGGAGTCCCATCATTCAGCAACGTTAAACCTGATGCCTCACGGAATTGATCTACAATTTGACCCCGGGGCTCTGTACGAACGGAGCCCCACAAACAATGGTAGGAATTAAAATCGCCCAAAAGAACTACAGGAGACGGAAGTTGTTCGAATATAGAAAGGAGGTCCTCAATAGAGAATCGCTCCTCCCTTGTGATGTAGACACAGCACACAGATATTGGCTGCGGTAGATGGACCCGCACGGCGACAGCTTGGAGGGGGGTGGTGAGAAAGATTGGCGTTGAGTGGATGTTATCTCGAACACCGATTGCAACACCACTGTGTGCACGACGACCCTCAGGAAGCTTGTCGGTGCGGTAAAGCGTGTATCCGTTCAGAATCACTGATTCATTTGGACGAAAATGTGTCTCTTGGAGACATATGATGGCAGGGTCAAATTCAGATATTAGAATTTGCAGTTCCTCGAGATGTGTACGGAAACCGTTAAGGTTCCATTGGAGACAATAAGCCATAGCTGTAGGTATGGTTGTTACCTTTTAAGGCGTACTCTATTTCTAGGCCCTGTCACCTTGATAAATTCTTCATCCGCGGCTTCGTCTTGTATCATGTCCTCGGGTAAGGACACAGAGGGCGAAGGGGATGAAGAAGGGGGAGTGGGGGCGGGTGCTTTGAGCGCCCGCCGGGCAGCTTTCAGCTTCGCCTTAAGTTTCAGGGTGGTGGCTGCCACCCTGACTGGAGAGCTACTGGTCTTCAGGAAGTATTCTTTACTGTGTACCTGCTTGAACTTTCTCTCTGTGGAGCGAGGAGTGGTTGCTGGTTTCCTCGAAGCAGGACGAGCTACTACGGGAAGCGTTGTTGTTTGCGTGGACACGTCGCTGGTTTGTACACCTACACTGCGACGGCTAAGAGCAGCTGCAGCAACTGTAGCGAATGGAACAGGTAAACTGGTGCTTATGCTGTCACGGAGACGTTGTTTTGCTTCACCAGCGGAGATTTTCTCTGTGACGACCAACTCTCTGATTTTCTTCTCTTGTTGGAAAGAGGGACAGTCACGATGCCAGACTGGGTGCTCGCCTTGGCAGTTAATGCATTTGGGACCTGAAGAACAAGGTTCGGTCCCATGATCAGGCTGACTACACTTAACACAAAGGGCGGTAGTGGCCTTGCAGGAAGGCTGAGTGTGCCCAAAGTGCTGGCATTTGAAACATCGCATCAAGTTAGGGATGTACGGCCGGACTTTGAGTCTCAAATATCCAGCCCGTACCCTATCTGGGAGAGTTGTCGTTTGGAAGGTCAAAATAATGGAAGCAGTTGGAACAAGTTCTCCGGACTTTCGTGTCTTGATTCGCTGCACTGCGGTGACATGTTGGTCTGAGAGTGCTTGAAGAATCTCTTCCTCCTCAGCATTTAGCAGATCCCAGTGGCGAATCACACCTTTACTACTGTTAAGTTGACGATGTGGTTCAACATTAACAGCGAAGTTGCCCAAAGATCTTAACTTTAAAAGGTTGTTGGTCTGGCGATCTGTGCTGGTCTGGATAAGTAGACTCCCGTTTCTTAGCTTTTTTATTTCTGGTACGTCTGAACCAGCGGCGTAGTCTAGCTGTTTCTTGATCAGAAACGGTGACAAGTCCTTTAATGTAGCAGCTCCATGTTTCTTTGTTGTTGCAGATTCATCATTATTCTCGGTCTTCTGCACAATACTAATCACAAGATAACGTGGCACGTTACTTGTCTTTTCCAATAATTGAAGCGGGCTCGAAGGCCGCGCTCGTTTTGGGGGTTTCCCCCCGCTGAGTTGTTTTTTGTACCCATATACAAAAAATATTTATTGTGGAGGGTCCATAAATTGTCGCCTCGACATGCCCTCTATGCCGAGGAAGGCCTACCCCCAAAAATGGAGGCTACTCGAGGACCAAACCGAAATCCCCGAGGCCACGTTCGCGACTGCACCTACCCCTGCAGCCAACACTGTCCCATCGGCACGTGCAACTCACACCTTGGGATAGGGTTTTTTTTTTATCGAGGTTGTCTCCTCTAGCAGGACCCTTAGTTATAGGGAGGTCAAAGATATGGAGATGAATGACGTGATGGAATGGTGAAAACGTGAGATATGGATGTGAAGAATGAGTGATCTGATGAAATGAAAATGACCTCCCTACCTTAGTTTCTTAGAGGGAGGTCAAAGATATGGAGATGAATGACGTGATGGAATGGTGAAAAACGTGAGATATGGATGTGAAGAATGGGTGAAATGATGAGATGAAAATGGCCTCCCTACTAAGCTTCGTCGACCCGTCAAGGCAGTCCTACATGGAGGGGGTAGTTAGAGTTGACCTGTAAGTGCTTCTGGTACAAGTAGTTACTTGAAAAACCAAATATTGGGTGTATAAAAGATAGCATACTTGTGAAACAGTAAAAATCAACCTCATTTCCTCGTAATATTAGCTGTAAGTGCTTCTTGCAGATTAACAAAGCTCTGGCGTGTGGTCCTACGTCACCTATAATCCTTTGTAAGGTTCGTGTTCTCCTATAAATTGTCGATATACATACTAAGTCCCTAGTTACAGACTAAGCTTTTAGTTTCAATGAGAGGATTTCAGTGTTCAGATAGTGATTGTAGCCTCGTATAATAAACCAAATGGAAATAACCCAAATGTAGATGCACCCAAAAAAAAAACAGTAATACTTCAAAAATAACTTGAAAAAGGCTATAAGGCTAAGTTATTCTTCTAGCATAGAAAAAAGTTTAGCAAGTGGGCCTATGGTCCATATAGTCAGTCGTCTGTGAACTTCGTCTTGTCCTGTGAATTGTCAATATATTGATAAATGGTTATATATATATATTTTAAAAAAAAAAAAAAGGAACAATGTTGGTAAGCGTCCAGTTATGGACCCATCGGTAAAGGAATTTCAGTCTTTATAGACACACAATAATTTTCGTTACATTAAAAATTTGGCCTCGTATAAAGGTAAATAGTCGAAATGATAAACATTTCGTGTACTTTATCCAGTAAGCCTTAGCTAGAAATACAATAACAGCGTTACAGACATAAAAATTAAGCAAGCTTTGGTATTCTGGTGGCATATAATAAATATAAAATATCCTTTAAAATACTCTGACAAATAGTTGTGGGTTATCTGAGATCAAAATTTTCAAGCCCTCTCTCCTGCATAAATAGGGTCTAGAATTCACTAAGCCTCAAAATAATATTGGGTACATAAAATAAAAAGCAGATGGAGAGTGATGCTGATCGCATCATCTCCATACAGCAAAAACAAAAGTATATGGATGGAGCCCTACCTGATGTATTTAGGAAACTTTACCTAGTATAAGAGTAACAAAATACTCAGCAAACTCTAAAATAAACAAACTTTCCTACGTAGCAGGCGTAACCTGACCTAAATAAATACATATAGAAATACACAACCAAAAATAGCATAGTGGAAATCAGTAAACCTAAATAATAATAATATATTCTGTGGCTTACATTTTAGCTAAAAGTACTTTTTCTTTAGTGTTTTTGAAAAGATTTAAATAAATACTAAATTCTAAGTTAAAAATTTGTAAATGTATATATGATACAAAACAAAATAAATAAAAATTAATACATACCCTGCAAAAAATCAGTAAGAAAGTTGAAAACATCTCTTTATGCATCCAAAATATAATAACAAATCCTTCCTGACTGGATTAAATTATGTTATTTGAGTAATATTAAGCCTAAACTTGTAAAATAAAAGGGTAAAACTTGACGAAACACACTTCATGTGTACAAAATTTAATTCAAAACACATCTAAATTGTGTTATTTGGGTAAACTAGAGAATAATCCTGTAAACTTGGAAAAAATATCTCTCTCTCTCTCTCTCTCTCTCTGTGTGTGTGTGTGTGTGTATGTGTGAGTGCGTGCGCGTCCAAAATGTAATAAAAAACACGTTCAAATCGTGTTATTTGAGTAAATATTAGGCTAAACTTGTGAAATAAACAAATAAAAGTTGAGAACACACACTTTGTGTGTCGAAAATATAACTAAAAGTCTTTCCTGAATAGTATAAATAGTGTTATTTTGGTAAAAATAGGTATAAATTTGTGAAATAAACAGATAAAAGTTGAGAACACACAATTTGTGTGTCGAAAATGTAACTAAAAATCTTTCCTGTACAGATTAAATTGTGTTATTTGAGTAATAATAAGCCTAAACTTGTGAAATAAACAGATAGAAGTTGAGAACACACACTTTGTGTCGAAAATGTAACTAAAAGTCTTTCCTGAACAGATTGAATTGTGTTATTTTGATAAAAATAAGGATAAGCTGGGAAAATGTTTGACATAAAGTCAAAGTTTGGTAAAAAATAAACTCAATATTATGTTAAATAGCACACAGTAACATAAATTTACTACCTAAATCTATAATCAAAGGGTCCTAGGTTCGTTACCCCGTGATAAAAGCAAATAGTGAAAACTGTAAGCCCAGTCCCTGAGAGCTCTCCCTTCTTCATAGTACAGATAAAAAACCCTTAAGCTTAGTTCTCCTTGTTCAAGGTAAAATTCTCCCTCCAATCTAATTGGGTATCCAAAAATCCTTTTTTCTTGTGTACTGGGCAACCTTGGCCTACTTTGACGGAAACCTGTTCTAACATGCAAGCGCTCTAGCCTAAAACCTGCGTTAAAGCGTCCTGTGCCTTAGAGGCGGTTATACGTCAAAAATCGACGCAAAAACATCGACAACAAAAACATCGCCTAGATTTCATCGACAGTACAAAACATCGACAGCACAAAAAATCGACAGCACAAAACATCGACAGCACAAAACATCGACAGTACAAAACATCGACAACAAAAACATCGACGGTAAAAACATCGACTGCAAAACATCGACGACAAAAACATCGACGGCAAAAACATCGACACTAAAAACATCGACGGCAAAAACACCGACACCAAAAACATCGACTGTAAAAACATCGACACCAAAAACATCGACTGCAAAAACATCGACACCGAAAACATCGACACCAAAAGAATCGACGGCAAAAACGTCGACACCAAAAACATCGACAGCAAAACATCGACGGCAAAAATATCGATGCTAAAAACATCGACGGCAAAAACATCGACGCCAAAAACGGGATAGTTGTATGCTCGTTATATTGTGGATGTGGAAGAAATGTTCCTTCTTGCCTATGGTACGAACCGACTGAGGACCCCTTTGCTTTACCTCCCCCGCTCACCTTCACACAGCAGACCCCTTGTGACAGCGACTGGACAGAAGCCTTCAAAACATCGTCTCTCACAAACATCAGGGTTTATCTGTAACTGATATCAATTCTACCAGTCACACCAGAAGGGTTTATACTTGTAGAATTTTTGTCACAAATGTAGATTGTGCATGAAGGGTTTTTAACAAACAACGTGTTTTATTTTTTAAAATACACAGCCTTATACGCGTATGAACTTAAGAAAATAAGGAGAATAATTTAGCTGTAATTTTTTGCTAGTAGTTTGTGTTAGACATAAATATACAGGTTGTCGCCATACACATAGGCGGATCTAGAACTTGTTTCTGAAATGATGTCCTCCTGCATCCACATATTTATAAGAAATTTTCACTAACACGTATCAGTTCCTCTTTCGAAATTGCTTCAATTTATTTCTTCATATTTTCTTTCAATTCTTCTGACATATGGCTTGCGGTATAAAAGCTTGGTAGATTACAACACACATGTTTTTGCCGTTGCGTAGATACCAATTTTCGTTTCGTCACCCTCTCTCTTAGCATCACGTGTTCTACGCTGCTCACCAACCTTCGCTATTGTTGCCATATTGTCATTCCATTCCTGGACACACTCCGCAAACATCATTGAAAAAAATTGAATAGCGGTTCACACCGTTCGGCAGGGACGGTAATGTGGCAATATAGCACGGCGTAGTGGTTGCTTCTTTTATGCAGTGCATGTTCATTGGCTAGCTAGTAACTAGTGTTGCCAACTGTAATAATGAAACACTATTTCTGTCACGGAAGGGGAAAGGCAGGTAAAGTGACAGTGAGTTTTGTTGGATTGGAAGCACCATATTTTTATTTTATACTAGGTATTTGACCGGTTTGACGTTGTGTGCGAGTGCTTCTGAACTGTAGACAATTTACCGAACCCATAGCTGTGTTCAATGTTATCTACTGCTTATAATCAGGGCTAGGATTTATAGGTAAATACATACTTTAAGTTTGATGAAATATCGCTGAAATTTTGTGATATCTTTGCGAATAGTAATGTTTGTAGTGATTTAAGGTACATTTTATTGTCAATATTTTTCCATATTTCTAACTTTAATAAATACTTACTTTTAGATATTTATGGAAAATATACTTAATTTTACATATTTCAACAGGTTTAATTCACAAATTGTTCATATTTCATAATTTTGGAATTGTTCAAAATAAATAAATTATGTGGCTCCAACAGCATTTCAACTCTTGGCTCCGGCACGTGTTCTTGTAGAAATTGCATAGAGGAAGCTGTCACTTTTGCTGCTTAATGCGATGCATATTGTTTTCTGTGTTAAAATTGCCATGGTTTGATGGGTGACCAAGTTCATAGCAGGGCCGGCAGAAGGGGAGGGCGAACTGTGCCACCGCCCAGAGGGGCAAATTTTCAGGGCGGCAAAATTTGAAGGGAAGAAAAAAATAAGCCTATTGAAAACTGTGGTCGAGCTAGATATTCTTTTGCGCTTAATAGTATTGAAATAGCATAAGAAGTCTCATTATTTATTTTATATTTTGATGTTTTACTTAGGAATATATTGATTTTCAATTTCCCGTTGCTGCGTAATGACCGGGGGGTTCGAAATGGAGCGGCATCTGCGGCCACCGACCAGGGAGGGAGGCAAAATGACTTGCGCCGGCCCTGGTTCATAGCAAAAGAAAAAGCCACACAGCTTATCGTCTAGTGGCAGTATATGTACTTGTTATTGTTGTGGAAGCCGGCATCGTTTGTAAATGTACAACAAAGGCAACCGACTGTCGCCGATCACAGAGAGTAAATAATAATACTGCTTGAGGAGGAGTGTTGTGGTCCAATTGTCGCGGTTTAAAACGTTGGCATGTTATTATCTGCCATTGCAGTTCCGTACCAGTGTATACGGGGCCTCCCCGATGGCGCCGTGGTAGCGTCGTCGCCTTGTAATCAAGGGGTCCCGGGTTCGATACCCGGTGGAGGCACATAGTGGTTCAGATTTCACTTTAAACTGTAGGTCCAGTCCAAATTAGCCTTACTGTGCATAAAGTGGACTTAAAACACCAAATCAACCAACCAGTGTATACGGGTTTTGGGTGTGAACAGTTAGAACGCCACAAGTGCATTAATGCAATGAAAAATAATATTTTTTTTTGTTTAAAATCACTCAAATACGGAATCGTACGAAAAAGTTTTCTTTGCAGCATTTTTGGTAATTTTACGTATGTGTTAGTTCATATTTTGCGAATTTTTAGTCCATATGCATGTAGCTACATACAAAGCCACTTGTTAGTACATATTAATCCTAGTCCTGGTATAATGCATGATGTTTAAAACTCAACGTTAGATAGATCTGAATTCTCTAATTTTCTTCTTGTACGTAACAGCTGTGCATCGGCGCACTGCAGCGATTTTTCTATCTGCTCCATTAGCAACACTGCTTCTTGAGTTGTGTCGCGCATCGCACGGCAGAAATATCTGTGATGGACTCTAGCTCGCCACGATGACGTTAGAAATATGTCTGTTTCTTGTGCAAGGCGTCGGAGAGATTTCTGAGGAGTATGTTTCAATCGTGTTCCAACGTTGTCTATTTTATCCTCAGTAAGCACATGTCGTTTTACCTTAACAAGAGCAGACCCTATTTTCCTAAATTTGTTCACAAGTAACAGATCACTCTGTCTGTGTGAAACAGGAACATCTGGTAATTCTGCTGCAATACGCATTCTAACTTCCCTACATGAATTCGTAATGACGTAAGAGTCGTATATAAAAATTCGTTGTTTAAAATTGTACGGATAGCGTGGAATTATTAGGACTGCAGAAAGAACTGGTAATACATAAACTAAAACAAAACAATCTGAAACACTTGTTAACAATTTAACACTTCACAAACACGTGCAAACTGGACAACAGCTGTCTGGATACTGAAGCACGTACGTGTCCAATGTCAAGGTCAGCGTACAGTTGTGGGTTTAAATGCCGGCAGATGTGCTCTTACTTTCCGACGCACTAGCCGCCGCCCAACGGCCAGCTCGGCCGTGAAAGGCAGTGTATACGTATATCCTTATCACTAAAAATTCCGAGAGAGAGAAATACGACGTTATGAAATCAAGGAGTTAACAAACTATGAATTAGAAATATTAAAATTGAGTTCCTCACCCAGGTAGTCTGGCAATAAGACTGTTGCCTTGTAACCAAGTGTACCCGTGTTCGATCCCTGGTGGTGGTACATTTCATTAAGTGGCTCGAATTCCACTATAAAATACTGCAATTTGTGCAAAAGTCAGCACGCTTGGGCAAGTTAATTCTCTTCGGAGTCTTAAAAGTATGCCTACATTCCCCAAGCGTGCTGATTTTTGCACCGTATTGCAGTATTTAGTTGGTTGGATTTATATTAACCTCATTTCTGAGGTCAGAAAATAATTTGTGCACTGTCATAGGAGGCCATTTCGATTCCAGCATGTGAAAGCAGAAGAGCTACATGTGAAGAGAATATTAAAATTATGATTTATTAATTTGTAAATTAATGGAAAGCTTTACTAAAGACATTAAGTGATGTGTTAATTGGATTTGGCCGTTTCAATTCAGAAAGTTCCGAATTTATGAACTACGGAAAGCTACAATCCTACGCCGCTCACTACTGTTGTGATATGGAAGGGAATTAGCAATAAGAACCCTTCACCAACTGTTCGCAATGGTTGAAAAGTTCAAAATTGCCTTGAACGAACTTTATAAGCTTTGTGTTATTCATCAACAGTTAAATGCAGTGGAGGCGATTGGGTTACAAAACTTGGGGGGGGGGGGGAGCAAACAATTTACTTTCTCTTCGTACATACGGTTTAGCATAATGCGGGGGCAAAAGCGGCAAAAAGTGGGGGGTGGGGCATCTGCACCCCCATGCCAACCTAATCGCCGCCACCGCACTAATCGAGAATCGAAAAGTTGTTTCATCCCATAAAAATAATATCCAGGACTATTTTGTTAAATAACTGTTATTTGAGGGAATAAATACAGCACTCAACCTCCAGTTACCAATCCCATTAGGAAGGTAACCCATGATTTGCTGCAAAGTAGAAAAATGTTCTTTCACATTTAACTAGTGGCGGAGATTATGGGGGCTTGGGGGGACAGTTGCACCATCTCATACATTTTGCCACATTTTCTCTCGCACTATGCTAAACCTTATGTACCAAGGGAAAGTAAACTGTCCTTGTTCTCCCCCTCCCCCAGTTTTGGAAGCCAATCGCCGCCACATTTAGACATCATTTTGCCACGTATTATCTATATTTTTGTTTGACGAGGAATTTCTCTATCCACGTTCATGGGCGTATCTTGGAATCTAACTTTAGGGGGTCACAATCGAACTTGCCGCTTAACTTTTTTGGGGAGGATGAAACAGTTTTCTAGGCCATAAAAATAGCGTCAAAGATTATTTTTATATTGTGAAACAACTGTCACATTTGTGAAATCATAAAAATTGCTCCTCTGGCCCGAAGAGATCAATAAAAGTACCATTGACTTGTAAATTTTAATAAACCTGAAAATTTTAGACGGCCAATGCCCCCCTTGCTTCCGCCCATGGACGCCCGCAGGATTTTTTCCAGGGAGGGGCAAGGAAGGTATTTTTTCCAGGGGGGCCAACATGGCATATTTTCCCCAATAATAGTGTTCATCCCTCAAAACACATTGCTTAAATTTGAATTTATCATGTTCGTACAATAATTAACACACATTATTGTGGCTGAAATTAAATTATGTGTGTGAAATATGTAATTTTTGGTTCACTTTCGTTTTCCAGGGGGGCCACGGCCCCCCCCTTGCCCCCCTTCTGGACGCCCATGCTTCCGCCATTCTCATTTGCGAAAGCAGTCCTCTTCTATTGCCTTCACTTCAGTTACTTTTGTATTTGAGACTATTTCCTGATGTCAAATACCGTGCGTTCATTTCGATCTGCAGCCGAGAGATCGGGAGAAGCGTGGCGGGCGGCGCTGACGGAGATGCCGACATTTGCGGCCTGTAATGCCCGCTTATTTTTATAGACATATGCAGACATTTATATAAATATTGCAAAACGATCACTAACCTGTGTTATAACACGCAAAAGTTCTTCTGTAATTCATCCAAGTTCTGGCCTTATATACACAAATAAATACGCTTTAGAAACGATGTTAAGAGACACAGATAATAAAACATTTTAATCATAGTTTTGACCAGTAACGTCCTGCTTAAGTTTATATCCTTGAAAGAGTTTTGTGCCGATGGGGATCGTTTGGAGGTTTTGAATGTGCAACACTGTATCAAGATTACGCTGTAGAAGAAACCGTTAAAAGTCAATAGTGTTCGTGAGCTTCCTTGCAATCCGAAATCTCCGAGCTCGAGTTTTTTGTTCCTTCGCGACTAGATGAAGACAGAGTTGTAAATATAGTGGCGAGCAATGTAAACCAAGAGCGTGTTAATTTCGTACTGTGCGCAAGAGTGTTATTCTTGGTTACTTGCAGTTACTTGTTTGTGTTATTGTAGTGTGTATGTGTGACGTGTCAGTGAGACGATTGGAATGCCAGCCGCAAGATTCACGTTAGAACAAAGATTTTTTTATGTATGACACGTACCTACGTGAAAACAAACTCGTGTCGAGACGTGTGTAGGTAATTTGTACAGAAATTCCCATGCGTTTCAACTCCACACAGAGATACGGTTAGACATCTTGTCCTTAAATTACGAGAAACTGTATCGTTAAATTTTAAAACACCTAAGCAAAAACGACGGATTCTAACCGAAGCAAAACTCGATGATATTGGTGCAGCGTTAGAACGTTCTCCAAACAAACCTCTACGCCGTGTTTCACAAGAGGTGGGCGTGTCAAAATCATCGGCACATACAGTCACTAAGCTACTAAAATTAAAACCATACTCTTATAACACAAGTTAGTGCTCGTTTTGCAATATTTATATAAATGTCTGCATATGTCCATAAAAATAAGCGGGCATTTCAGGCCGCAAATGTCGGCATCTCCGTCAGTGCCGCCCGCCACGCTTCTCCCGATCTCTCGGCTGCAGATCGAAATGGACGCACGGTATTTACGGAAAAAATTTATGACTGTCGTAGCATTCGCACACCAAGCCCATCTTGTTACAGATAGGATCTTTAAAGGAATAAGTTTCTATCCTGCATCTCTTAAGATGCTTTCGAAGATACCATGCCTTGTTGGACTACTTGCAATTAAGCTATATATGTATTGCATTATTAAAAGAAGATCACACTGTTTAAATTATATGTGACTTTAAATTCATCTCTCAGGTTCAGATTCAAAACAACTACACATAATTTATTAATTTCCAAGTATGAGCCATTTATTCGCCAGCCATATTAAGCTACACAGCTCACAACTTACAGCTAACGTATAAAGTATGAGTGAGTGTAATTACAAAAAATTTCCTAGAAAACGGAGTGGAATAGTTCAATTATATACAAAGTAATACAAGCAACCCCCTCTCCCGTAGATGCTTGGACATGTATCAACTTAAAAATAGGTAACATTCTTTTAGAGAATAATATTATAACTGCAATAAGATTACATTGCATTTCTAAGTAAAGGATTAGGGGGGACAGTCGGCCACCCTTGCCTCCCGTGCGCATGCCTATGAAAATGAAGCCTAAAGGTTCGTTAGGTGTTGAACGTTCTCCTACTTATAAAAAGTTATTTTCGCACCTGTTACACCTATTCCTAATAATAGTGATTCAATTTTTGTAGCAAGTTTGGTGAGTTATGATTGGCCAAATGGAAAATAATGTTAATGGAAAATATTGAGTGAGAAAACTTCTAGTTTTTCCTATTTTTGGTTGAAATGCATCTAACCTACTTTAAAAATCTTGGGGAGAAGGGAGCCAGAGATGTTTTGTGGGGCTACCAGTTCCCTAGCCCGCCTGGAACGCCGTCCCTGATAAGGTTGACATAAGGGAATAAGAACGAATATTCTGAGGGAAAGTGACTCACTAGATTGAAAGTTTGATTCAGATGGTCATTGATACCCATCACTGTAACATTTGTAAGAGTGTAGTGAAAAATTTAAAAATACTTTCAATCAGGAATTACTTTATTTGCAAAAGAAACTAATTTTCCAATTGTCTCTGCAAGAAACGCAGTGTTACCCTGTAATCAATGGATCACGGGTTCGATACCCAGTGAAAGCACATGGTGGTTCAGATCCTATTTTAAACTTTGGGTTCAGTCCCGATTAACTTCTCTGTGCATAAAGAGGACTTAAAACTATTATTATTATTATTATTATTATTTTATGGGTGCACATGTAACATTGAAATTTTCGGTATTTGGAAAGCAGTCCTCTTCTATTACCGTCGAGATTTTGTCCTGTATATTTATTTTTTGAAACTGAAATATGCAATTCGTAGTTTTATACAATATCAATTGTTTGCAAATATATTTATAACAAAAAAGAATATATATATATTTAATCGTAATAATTAGAGCCCGGAAGTTCAGGCATTTATTTTCGTTAAAATAGGCAGGCAAAAAGGCATTTATAATGTGGTAAATAGGCACTAAAAATGAAAAAAAGGCAAAATAAACCGAAAAAAGGCACATTTAGAAGTCGCTTACTTTTATCTATAATTTCTGGCAACATGTTAAAATCTAAATTGGGAAGAGCATTTCAATTTTCTCCGTCTTGATTGCACATAACTACAAGGTGCTTTTTAAGTTCTCAACATTCATTGATAGTCGTCTGTCAGAGAGAATGTTTTTCATAATAGAAAATGATCTTTCTACTTCGACAGAAATTATTGGAGCATACATAAAACAAGCTAATGTAGCTGGACTCATTTTGGTAACAGCATTTTCACCTTTTAGAATATCACATATTGTTTTCAATTGTTTCAAGTCCTCATTTGCACTCACTACCCGTTAGCACTTTTCCGCAACAGCTGACCCCTTTTCTCCTGGCACTTCCATCATCTCCTGCATAGATTCCTCCAAGATTTTCATGGATGCTATAATTGTAATTGTCTCTGGCAATGACCATAATGTGCAAAAGTAAACTTGAATAGCACAGGAGTTTTTTCACTTCACGAATTAAAACCGCTTCATTTTCTGGAAGAGCATCGATCACCTCACTGATTTTTTGAAGGTTGTTAGCATAATATATAGCTGCTGATATCCAGGTTCCCTACCTCGTCAAGACTGGTTGCTGAGGTAAACTAAGCTCAATCGCAACTTCCTGAAATTTTCGGGTTCGAGAGGGAGATTTCAGAAATATTTTCTTTGTGTTCGAAATCAACCTGTCCACTTCAGCAGTCAATCATGCACAAGAAATGTTAACCGAAAGGCAATATCCTGACTCAGCATGAAATACTTTTTCTCACACTTTTCTCCTTCAGCAATGTTGAAACATGCGTGAGTTCAATATTACTTAAATAAGGCGAAAATTATTCACATAATAAACGGAAGAAAAATAAATGCCAACAACGTTTTTTGGGAGAAAAATAATTTATATACACTTTTTTTTTTTAAAAAAATGTCAAATTTCATTGACAAAGGCAAAAAAAGGCATTATAATTAAAAATAGGCAGTGGGGTCCCAAATAGGCAAAATAGGCAAAATGAAAAGGCTTCCAAAACATTCGAAACAACATAAGAAACGTATATCCGGAAAATTTTTATCAATATATGCAGTAGATAAAAAGAGGCATTTTGCCAAACTTCCGGGCTCTAGTAATAATTGAGGATTTGGTGTGTTAGACCTTTAATTTAACATATATCAAGAGCCCGGTCTCTGGCACCATGAGCGATCAACAAGATATTTTTTCTCGTGTGACCCACGAAGGGTTAATCGGAACTGAACCTATAGTTTAAAGAATCCATACCACTGTGCCACTTTCCTCCACCGAGGATCGAACCTCGGACACCTTGATTCAAATACAACAGCGGTACTGATACACAGTGAAGGCGCTTCGTCGTGCGACACCCGGGGAAAATGTCTGGAGAGGAAGGGGGCAAGACAATATTGCAAAGGGGCAGTTATATTACTTGCACACGGTGTGTACCAGTGCATGAACCGAAAGAAAGTCACTACAGAAAAGTCAAGTTGTATTTGGTCCTTTCGATCTCCTGCGTCTAATAAACAAGAAATAACAATAGTCGGTGGTCTTTTCATCTTTCACAAGAAGGCGCCTTCCTTTCCCTTTCCACCTACTACAAACGCTGCCGGCGAGAAATGATAAATGGTTACCAGAAACTAAACAATCACGTTCACTGCGCAATCTCATTGTTTGTAATTTTATCAATAATAATAATAATAATAATAATAATAATAACGTCTTTATTGAGAGGGCGTGGTTCGGCCTCGCGGACCGTTCTTACAACAATGACCAGTATACATTGGTAGCACGGTAACACTATAAGTTGGCAACTTGAGTTGGCTCATTACATTACACATTCTTCGTTTCACTGAAACACTTTGTAATTTAGGGTAGCCCATCTCAAAATATTCGGGATTAGATATGAATTTATTAGTGTGGAAAACTTTGTCAAAATATGATTTTCCCGTCGATGTTTTTGGTGTCGATGTTTTTACCGTCGATGTTTTTACCGTCGATGTTTTTACCGTCGATGTTCTTGATGTCGATGTTTTGGCCGTCGATCTTTTTGCCGTCGATGTTTTTGGCGTCGATGTTTTTACCGTCGATGTTTTTGATGTCGATGTTTTTGTCGTCGATGTTTTTTCCGTCGATGTTTTTACCGTCGATGTTTTTACCGTCGATGTTTTTGCCGCCGATGTTTTTGCCGTCGATGTTTTTGCCGTCGGTTTTTACCGTCGATGTCTTTGATGTCGATGTTTTTACCGTCGATGTTTTTACCGTCTATATTTTTGATGTCGATGTTTTTGCCGTCGATGTTTTTTCCGTCGGTTTTTACCGTCGATGTTTTTACCGTCGATGTTTTTGCCGTCGATGTTTTTCCTGTCGATGTTTTTGCCGTCGATGTTTTTACCGTCATGTTTTTGATGTCGATGTTTTTGCCGTCGATGTTTTTACCGTCGATGTTTTTGGTGTCGATGTTTTTACCGTCGATGTTTTTGATGTCGGTTTTTTCCGTCGATGTTTTTACCGTCGATGTTTTTGGTGTCGATGTTTTTGCCGTCGATGTTTTTGATGTTGATGTTTTTGCCGTCGATGTTTTTGCTGTCGATGTTTTTGCCGTCGATGTTTTTGGCGTCGATGTTTTTGCTGTCGATGTTTTTGCCGTCGATGTTTTTGGCGTTTATGTTTTTGCCGTCGATGTTTTGTCGGCGATGATTTGACGCTACCTACACCCTTAGAGGCAAACCTGAGCGGAATATTAATTGGCGGCGGAAACCGGTTCTGGAAAGCGAAGCTTAGCTTCAGAAATTTGACCTAGATCGCGCAGTCCCAGACATCCTTTGTTGTCTGGTTCAATTCCGCCCTTGTCCTCTGTTACAGTGTAGCATACTTTTCTCCTGTTCTTGCATTCTAGTTTACCTTGAACTCCTTCCCATCATCCTTTGTTCTAGTGTTCTAGAAAACCTTGGCCTACTTTGACAGAAACATGTTCTAGCATGCAAGTGACGCACAGTTTCAAAACATTTGACCCTTTCTGAGCATTCCCAGACATCCTTTGTTGTCTGGTTCAATCCCTGCCCTGCCCTACAGCGTTGCATACCTTTCCCCTGTTCTTGAGTTTTGATTAATCTTGGGATAACCGGTTCTGATTGGTCAATCGGGTTCTTTCTTTGTTCTGGCGTTCTGACGTCATTTGACCTAGATCACACATCCCCCAAATTCCTTTCTCGTCTACCCTCAGCGCGGAGTTCACCGTCTCCTGTTTCGGACCGTTGTCTTTCATAACATAATATCATAAGTGCAATTCTCCTGGATGTGCTTTGGAGAACACATTGCCCACCTTCGGTACGTCCAGGACTTGACATGCTCTCTACTCAATAGCAACGACAGCTAAATGAGGGAGCATCCAGCATCCTGTTTCGAGAAAGTCTTTCAAAGGTTTCAAAGACGAAAAGGTTCTTTCACAGGCTGCACTGGAAACTGGAATTGTTTCATAGATTACATCTAGAGTGTGAACCTTGTGAAATACCAATTTATGTTTTCCTAGGATTTCTAAGAATCCATTAGGTGGAGTGTTCTTCGTAACGCTGAAAGAGTTTTGGGCAAAATCTGCGTTTCACCTTTCAGGGAAATGTTATGACAGGAATAAAAATCTGAAAAAGTTATCTCATAATTCAAGAGGTATTCTGACCCTGGTGCACCTTTTACTCTACCACTCCAACGTATGATTGTGCTACACAATTGTAGGCACCTATGGAGTTCTTGGGAAGATGTTCTTCGATTTTGATATGTACGAGAAAGAGCGAACCTGCAACTAATGATTGAAGAGTGGCAAATCCTAAAAAGCGATCTTTAACCTGCCCGCGATACAAATATCTGTCCTGTTCCTTTCTCGCAATGTCTTTTGTTTCATCTGACATCAGTGCGAATACTTTCACCTCTTCCACTTCCTGGCTTATTTTGCTGAGAATAAGTGTAGACATTACATATTTTAATTTGTTCTGATTCGAATTTTAAGTGTAATTTCCTTTTTATGGTTCAAGTTCAATACATTTTCGAATAATATCCCTTCATTTTGAAATTAACTTCAAGAGTATAGAAGAAATTCCCATTGTTAAAGTTTGTCTCAGACTTATCATCTCGAAAATCAAGTCCTTGAATAGTAAGAAACCTCGATACATCCACAACAACTGATATCTAGTGTCGGTTTCCTTGGATCACCTTTGGTCCCGGGTTCGATACCCGGTGGATGCACTTTAAACTGTAGATCCAGTCCCCATTAGCCTTACTGTTCATAAAGTGGACTTCAGACACCAAATCAACCAACCGACCAAATCTTGAATCACCTTTGAATGTATTTTACTAATTTGCATTGTCATTAACGACCCACCATTAGAATAATTTGCCCGTACTACAGATGATGTTTTGTGGTCCTCGGAATGTTCGTGATGTTTTAAAACCATCCACATTCAATATTGTTTTCCCGTTCTTAAAACTGGTTAAAACTTAGGTTAATCGAAACGATTGCTGGATATACGTAAATGAATGAGATATCGCCTATGCCTATATCGGTGCTCGAATCTTGAACGAAAGTCAACACACACACACACACACACACACATACATATATATACATATATGCTAAAACAAATTAATATTTTTTAGTCAACTTGGTATTATAAGCAGGAAAGGTGATATAATGCAGAATACACAACTTAGAAAACGTAAAAATCGTCGTACTCTTATAAATGAACTCTCTAATTATTCGATATTAAATTAACTTCAGTTAGGGGGAGGGGGCGGCGGACGGGGGATGAAGTGTCCGACTAGGGGGCGCGCGCCCCTGTTCCCCTCTGGCGTCGTCACTGATTGTAATGTACAAAATATACAATAATGCCATAAAAACTCCCCAAAATTCTCTTTTACCGATAAAGGTAAGTGTGTATTTTGCCATCTCGCCATTGCAATTCACTGTAACATCATATGTAGGTAAATCAAACCAAAGTGCGTGCCTATTGTCTCTGAGAACATTGTTTTCTACCACTGTGAACCATGACGTGTTGTGAAATATATGCATTAGAGAGCTGCATGAAAGGGATTTGGCTTGAGCGCCAAATGGTTCGCACGGGCGACGCTAGATTGCGTACGGAATCGAGAGCTTCTTCGCTGGAGCGCATATTGCTCGAACAGGCAAGTAGCGACACCACGGCCAAGATTCCTCAAAAGCTTCCATTCGAACAACCTACAGGGTTATTCAGAAGTCATGTGTGTTTGTTTACACAGAATTTGTTCTCATGGCGGTCTGAGAACATCTTGTAAGTCTCCCAGCAGGTCTCCAGTAAAACCATGTCCATATTAGTCATGGAAGGAGAGGTAGGTACAATTTGAAAGACATCTAGCGAGAGTTCTAAAAACGGAAAGCGACCAATCCCTGAAGGAAATGAAGATTCAAGGTCATAAGTTTTGGTTTGTGTGGTGTAGTGTAGCTAAACGCTATTAGGAGCGCTAGTGGCGCAGTCTCTCAAGATGGCGACGTCGAAGTAAGAGAAAGTTTTTTGCGTGCTGGAATTTGCTCTTACAGGCTCTATCGTGACAGGACAGCGACAGTTTCGAACGAAATTCAGTAAGTGAAACTGTGTTGTCCGTTGGGTGAAGCAGTTTGAATCTACTGGTTGTTTCTGCACCGCAAAAAGATTGGGACGCCCACAGACGGCGGAAGAGGCAGTGGACAGGATTAGGGCCGTGTTCGAACGGAGACCAAGAAAGTTGACAATTGTAATGATGAGGTAAGAAATTTCGGTAATTGTATTTTCATTTCATGTCAATGTGGTTGCATCGTATCATTTCATAAAGGTATAAATCAGATTTTATTTTACACCATTTTTTCTGAATCACCCTGTATTTACCAGATTTCCTGGACCCGATGTTGTCTAACATTAAAATGAAAGAAATGGCCCTGTCACTTTCGTGAAAACACATAAGAAGCAAGATAATGTAAAAATAAAAATAAAAGTTTAAAATGTACTAAAATGCCATAACCCCTCTCCTATTTAAGGACAAAGAGATAATCATGACATACACTGCTCAAAAGAATTAGGGGATAATGCGATATTGACGGAATTCGCCACTAACATGCACAAATCGTTACTCTGTGTGTCAACGTACATATGGTAGTGTTATGTAATCACAAAAGTCGGTTGAAAAGAATATGCACCAGGGGGTTACCGACGTTCCACAACACATGACCTGAGCCTAGAGGGGAATGGGCAGAAGTACTGCCCTCTCTGTGTCATCCTGTTCACTTGGAACAAGGCAGTGCTGCTGTAGGGTGATTACGTGAAGCCTCCGCAACGCGAATTACACGAGTCCACTACTTGGAGAGCAATTAGACGACTGGAAGCTGGTCATACACAGCAAGTTGTGGCAGCAGCGTGTGGAGTGTCGCAAAGTCTCATCTGTAGATTGTGGAGACGTTTCCAGGATACCGGAACGGTACGAAGACGACGTGGACAGGGTCATCAACATCAACAACCCCAAAAGATGACCGGTATTTGCCATTATTAGCCCGTCGGAACTGCCGAATGAATGCTACCGAACTGCAATGTGAGTTCACCATGACTATGGGAAGACGCGTATCGACGCAGACAATACGGAATCACCTTCATCAACTATATGCCCGTCGACCGATAGTGTGCATGCCCCTCACTGAACGTCACCGGAGAGCCCGCAGAGAGTGGACTGAAGAACATCGTGCGTGGAACCATGAACAATGGCGATCGGTTTTGTTCAGTGACGAGTCTCGGTTCAGCACATATCCCGATAATCGATGACTGTTTGTGTGGCGAGAAAGAGGAACACGCAACAATCCACAATTTGTGCAAGAACAACATGTGTTTGGTGGTGGTGGAGTTCTCGTGTGGGCCGGCATCAGTATCTGTGGTCGTACAGACCTCTACAGTGTCCGGAATGGATCGCTGACAGCAGTGCGATATTGTGATGAGATCTTGCGAACCATAGTTGTACCTTACGCTGCAGCGGTAGGGGACACATTCCTTTTTATGGACGATAATGCTCGACCTCATCGGGCACAGCTGGTGGACACCATGCTTGACGAGGAAGGTATTGAGCGAATGGACTGGCCAGCCTGCTCGCCTGACCTGAATCCTATTGAGCATGCGTGGGACACACTAGGGCGACGTATTGCAAGTCTGCAAACACCTCCCCAGACTCCTCAGGAGCTTGAACAGGTCCTCATCGAGGAGTGGCACAGAATCCCTCAATACCTGTTGGATAACCTGATTCTCTCTATGCCACAGCGATGCACAACTGTTTTATCGGTTGCTGGACACCACACACCATATTAGAGGTCCATTTCCATGCGGCGGCATTGCTCTCTCAGAGTCCATCGTTGGTGAGTCCCATGTAACATGTTGCTGTTGACCACTAATTTTGCCTTCATGTTCCACAAGTGGCCTTTGCCTTGCCTGTTTGTTATGTGTTAGCCTCCCATTGACTGGCACTCTTGGTTTTCATACCTATCTATCTTCGGGCTGTCCATGCAAAGTCTAAACTCACATTATCCCCTAATTCTTTTGAGCAGTGTAGATAAACACTTGATACTAGAAGGTTTTGACTAGTTACCCTAATGTGTCGATGAAACAATCGTAAAATTGGATTCTAAATGCGAAATATGAACAGAATCGAGATTTATCATGAACGTTTCGTTTAGCGAATTGCGTCTGGTCTAAACCCTGCTAACACTAAATATCGCATTATTTAAATATCCACACATTCCACATCGGCCCAACAGCCTTGAGGAGCTGCAATCGTCCCTCAGCCGCTCATCAAGGAGAAAGTTATTCACATTTCCAAGGTCTCGCATCTGGAAGGTCTTTCACAATGTACCAAATGCCGTGAGTAACCTATACATACGGAGAGGTACGTACTGCTCGTTCGTGATTAACCAAAAGTGGCTGCGTTCTGCTGTATAGAAGTATTTGCATTCCTTAAATAATACATTTCCTTTTAAGCAAGAAGAAAAACGAATTCACATAATGTGGGCCTCCTCGACAGCCTGATGGTTAAGGTTGTTGCCTTGGAGTCAAGGGTTTCCGGGTTAGATCCCGGTGGAGGCCCCATACTTTTTTATGTCACGCACCTGACTCGAGAGAATAAAGCGCGTTTGATTTTTTCTCGAATATTTGCTCCGGAATGGGTTTAGATAATTTATAGGAACCATCTTCATTCGATGCATTCTCACGGTGACGTAGTAAAGAAACTGGCCCTTGAGCACACGAATACAGCTCAATGAAGATGAGAAGAACCGCGGCAATCTCGCGAACTAAACTGGATAGTCATTTGTTTCCTTGTCTCTCTTCCTCTTCACTTGTGCCCCAGTGGCTTCGTGTTGCTATGCATTGCTTCCCTCCAGTGCGAATTAAGCCTTTTGCTTCTTTTTTTTTTTTGGGGGGGGGGGGTGTCAGTGGCGTGTTTGCGATTTCATTCCGAGAGATAGGATTTTTGAGGGTTTGCAGACTTGTACATATGTTACCAGTCAATAGACTAAACTATTGCCTCGCAGTTCTAAGTGTCTAGGTTCTAACGTTGTTCATTAATTCTTATTTTAACATTTACTGGTACGTTAGGAACACTTAGTATATTTAGATTCTAAGAAAACCCTAACTCATATAAATAAAAAGAGATATCGATCCATGGGCGGAGTATGAGCTTTTGCTTTGGGGGGGGGGGGGGGCAGACTCTGGGAGAAGCATATGATGTACCTGAGGGTTGTTGAATATCCCCTAGCTTATAAGGGGTCCGGAGACCTTCCCCCGGAAATTAAAAAACAACAACTTTAAAAACACTGAGTTCTAGGCCTTTTAGATTTGAAAATGTTAAATTTCCTCGCTTAACTAAACAAATATTAATTAGTATATTGGTTGTAACTTTTAAAAGAAGCAAAACAGTACGATTATTGCATTTTGCATTTCATTATTTTTTTATTGATACAATACTCATATTACTTTGAAAAAGTTACGGTACAATAGTAAGCTTCAGAAATTTTAGAAAAATTAAATTGAAAAGTTCTTTTGATGCCCCAGCAGTAATTGTTGACTCAACACAAAGTCATTTTACGTTTTTCTTTCTTCAAACTGTACACATCAATCAAATCGTCTAAGTCCCGCTATTGGGGCGCAATTACCGAACATGCCATCATGCCAAACGTCAAGATTTGCGGCATAGCTTCATAACAAAAATGTAGTAACTGAACTTAATCATGTTGTTTTTTTTTTAGTATTTTTTAAGTTGGGGGGCAGGCCCCCTCTGGCCCCTCCAGAACTCCGCTTATGTATCGATCTACAGTAGTAACACCGAAAACGACTAAATTTCTATTGCCAAGTTCAAACTTAACGTTCATCTAACCTATCTACAAATTTCATGTGAACACTTTTAATACCTGTAAAATATCAGAACTATGGCATGAAAATAGTGTGACCATGCGTCTCGTTTTGACAGGGACAGTCCCGTTTCAGAGGTGTGTCCCGGTCACCATATCATTAAAAAGTCACTCTTTGTCCCATTTTATGAAAGCCTAGGAGTTATCTTTAAAACCAAGTCTAAATTTGAGAGACATTTCATCCTAAAAAAGATGCATAGTTTTGTGCGTCTTCCGCTATTTGTAGAGCAGTGAATAAGGATGAAAGTTTCTTTACGGAATTGCAACAAGAATTCAAAGTTGTCTTGATACAAACTCAAAAGAAAAATCTAGAGTTGCGTGTGTGATATGTCGGATAAGGTTTTCGGGGAGATCTATAAAAGGTTGACGAAGAATAAAGCTGCTCTCAAGAAGATTGGTTCTTCTGCTTAATACTTGTGGCATTATTCAACTTCAGCATAGGATACACATCATAAGTTGTTCAGAAAGGTCGAGGTATAATAATGGATACATTTTGACATATTGGGAGATCATATTTCATTTATTGTTTATGATGTATCATTTATGTGATCCATTCTTTAATAAATAATACGTTAATAATAACAATAATTTTGTAATTAGGCCGATTTTTCAGGAGGGGGTAAAGTGAAATCCTTGGGATGTCCCGTTTTTTAGTCAAAATATTATGGTCAGCCTGCATGAAAACGTAAGTGGAAAACAGCCTGCTGTTGTTCAGCAAGTTTAGTCAGTTGCGGAATTGAGTCCACAAGGCTGCATCCTTTTCGGCAGGAAAATCTTCTATGACTGGACCATTAATGGACGCCGATGATTTCTTGTTACATAGTTAACAAATGCTATAATATATCTTTCAATTCCATTTTCTTTGAGAGGGATAAAAACACCCCTGGAATGGATGAAAATAATTTATTTTACGGGTATAATTTTTTGGTGAAGGGGTATCTCCGGCATACCCCCTTTAATTCGCACACGGTTTGCCTCGTAGTTAAAAACTCTGTTGAGTATTACCTACTTTTGCTGCGTAGTTACGGTATTACCCTTCAGGATGGCACCACTAACTAAAGGTGACGACGTGCCGTAGTGTGTCGCTTATTTTGGCAAGGCAACAGGGTAAGCAACTGATTGCATCACCCACGCTCAACGGTTGAACATTCGATGACAGCGCCACAGGTGTTTTCTCATCTTGATCAAGATGCATACTTCCGATAAGAAGAATATCGAGAAATTCTCACAACCAAAAAAGGCAACCAGAGAATGTGCAATGTTTTGGTGAAATTGCATTCGGTAGATCTTGATTTTGAGCTCCATTAAGCATTTTGTACACATTATATGCCTCATTTACATCGCACAGATGTTGAACGTGCTTTTGATTCTCTATAGTCAGGCGCGAAAAGTGCACTCTCCGCACACTATCAAAAAGTGTTTTACGAGTACGCCTACTCACTCGCTTAATGCAAAAGGTGAAGTAACATGATCTTTCTGAGTCCCTCCCTTTGAAGCTATCTTCTGAATATGCAACATTGACAAGCAAGTATGACAAGTTTTTTGGACCAACATTATCTTCAAGCCTTTTTACAAGATCTATTTATGAAATAAGACGTCTTATTTACTGCATAATAATGTCCATTCTTAAGAATTAATTGTATATTTTGTACAAAAATTATGTCGTTTATATATAAGCATTTTTACTGCCATCTGGTGTACAAAACTGAATCAATAAGCTAGAAATCGGGGATATAAAAAGCATCTTGGGAAGTCTGATATTATATTATACCAGGGAAAATGAGACTAGACGAGAAGAAAAGATTTCGCCAAATTTCCAGCAGTATTTTGTAAATTCAGTGTACATGGGCTGCTCAAAATAAAATGGATTTTTGGAGCCCCGTACTTTCCACCTTGCTCCCATAAAAGAACATGACCATGTTACATTTTTACGGTTTTAATGACGGAAAATAATAGCACTATTGTATATATTATTTATTTAATACCTACATAATGACATCAAAATAAGAGCTTAGCTTAAACTTGCTATACGATTTTGTGATGTGCTTATCATGTTATGCAGCAGTAATTTCAATTCGTTCACCTCAACAATGATTTCAACTCTCTTTAAAACAAATTGCCACACACCCGATGGAAGCACATGGTGGTTCGGATCCCTTTAAACTGTAGATTCCAGTTTCGATTAGCCTTTGTGTTCATAAAGTGAACTTAAACAAAACTCAGTTGCCCAGTAATTAAGCCGCCATTGACAGGGTAGTACATGAAGCATCTGATGTCTGGAAAATCTATACCAAAAGATTAAGAAGGATGAAGTAGGTCTAAGAAGCTTTTGTTCTGAGAATCAAAATTCCTGGTCTAAATTAGTCTAGATGGTTCATTTTGGTATAAATAAAACAAGACACAGTTCATTATATACCACTCCGGATAAATTATTTCTTGAGATTAAATAATTTGCTCATGATAAACTGGAAACAAACTAACGAAGACATTTTGTTGGAAACTTAATGGACATTTGTTATCAAGCAAATGTAACAACAATGAGATTAAAAGTTCCAAATGTAGGACTCAAACTTGATGAAAATGGTCTTTTCTTCTGAGCCTTGAAAACAATGCTAAACCTGATATCAGTCCGTTTTCCTTAAGTTAGAACCAGAAAACATTGTTTTATTTTGCATTTTTGTGCATTTTTTGCCCTTTTTTTGGCTCTTAGGTCATTTGTCGGTAGTTTTTGCCGTTTTTATTGCATTTTTCTTAATTTTTGATATCTATTTTTCTTCTCCCCTGCTGTCTCGTGAAGTTTAAGCTAGCATAATTTATATATTTAAATTTCCTGGCATGGCATTTTTAGTAAGTTTGCCATTAATCGAAAATGCAGTCAATGGAAATGCACAATAATATTTTTAACTTATATGTAGCAAAGTAATAACTAAATCTTTATCATATTTATACGAAGGTTCATTCACAATTATTAAAATGTTAACATATAGTTCTGGAGAAAGTTGGTGAACACGAATAGTCGTCATCCTGAATTTTTGGAAAAATATTACAGTCCTATAGGAAAGTCTAATTACGTTATGACGTCATGGGGTGGGAGTGCAAAGCCAAAGAGGGTATTTAATGTAAGAAGTATACTCTACTGTGTTTATGTTGTCGCTATGCCTGTTGTGGTAATTGCTATCGTTGCTGTATTTTCTTGTGGTGGCTACAAATCTCCGAATGTGGAAGCGCACTCATTCTCACACCCAAGAGGAGGATACCCAGTGTTCCGTTCAGCGATCCTCATCTGTCGCCGAAGACATCCTACACCTGATATTGTACAAGACAAGAGTTTGAAGATAAAAAGTATACTTTTAGAGAAAAGTGGTATAACGTTGACTTGTATATGCTATGTTGGCATATTATTATAAGATGTTACCTTCCAAAAATGGAGGGATAACCATATGTAATACCTTGTGAAGAAACAGCATACATCTCAATTGCAAATCGATGCAGTAACAGTAAATTAAAAAATAACATTGTTAAGAGTATAAAGATGGGTAAATGGTCTAGCTCGGATTTGAACAAACAGTTTATATTGTGTTGTCTTGTTGCCATGATGTTGTACAGTTGAAACAAATTATTATTTTTATAAATTAAGTGTTTGTTCAATAACATGTAGTTTAATTTTATCAATTTGCGACGGAATTTTAACAAACATCATAAAATGCATGAGGTTTATGCTGTTTCTTCACAAATTTACTATCCCAAAGCCATTCGGACACAATGTTAGAATAATGTAGATTGAAAATAGACCCGTATGTTCTCACTGACTTCAATTCCCACCGATCAAATCTTATAATCTTTACGTAGCTTTCCACCTTCACTGTACCAATTCAGTTGCATTAAAATCTGGAACATTGCTAGACAGCTTTGATGAACAGATTCTCTCGGGCTGTCGACTAAGTTAGTTCTCGAAAGTTTCAGACAAACTTTACCATGTCTTAAAACGATAAAGATTTGAGGAAAGGACACTGAAAGAAACACCTACTCAAGGACTTGAACATGGAACCTTACGTGGCTCAATGCACTCTGCCACAGAGGTGGCAAATCCACAATCACAGAAATTAACATCATTCTGATTGAACCCTATATACTAGGCCTCCCCGATGGCGCAGTGGTAGCGTCGTCGCCTTGTAATCAAGGGGTCCCGGGTTCGATAACCGGTGGAGGCACATAGTGGTTCGGATGCCACTTTAAACTGTAGGTGCAGTCACGATTAGCCTTTCTGTGCATAAAGTGGACTTAAAGCACCAAATTAATCATCAATCAACCCTATATACTATACGTATTTCGCTTTTGCTAACTAAATTGCATTAAAATTTACTAACAAGTGGTATTATTAATTCCTATTTTCTCCATTCTTTTGCAAGGTACGCTGTTTATGTGAGATGCTACAAGCTGAGAGGGATACAACTGGTAGAAAACAAATTCGAAGAGAAACGGATTGCCGTGTCAGGATTTACTGTAGACTTCTCCTTGACCAGCAAATACATAATATCTTGATACAATGAAAATTCTGTTTTCCTCAAGTGTTGCCAGTAGATGCCTAGATATTTTGTAAGGGAAGGGATTTATTTCCAAATATGTAACCACACTATTCTAGCTATGATGCCCAAGTGTTTGGCAGTAGCATCATTGATTGCGGGGTGGTAGTTGTTTCGAACCGAATTTCTTTGCAGTTAATTCTTCACATTTCTGAATAAAATACAGCAACGGGACACAACTCCTAAAAATTCATGTTGCCCTTTCATATATAAAATCATGCAAAATTTGCATTTACAGTAGTACTAAAATAATTTAGAGTGCAGAAATTGTGTTCTCTTCAGTGGATCCATGATCAAGCTGCCTCTTGTAACCATACCATAATATCTCTCTCTCTCTCTCTCTCTCTCTCTCTCTCTCTGTCTCTCTCTATCTCTCTCTCTCTTTCACGCACACACACGCTATGTTATATAGACACCCCGACAGCTTTTTCTGTGCAAGTGCACACTCAGGATAAGTGCATATCAAATTAATATTGCTGTGTATATATGCATTGTAGTGTACATGAGAGATAGTGCATATTCAGGCAGCTTCTTAATGGATTCATTATGAAGAAATCACAATTTTCATTAATTGTTTATTATTGGTTATTTTTGAAACTTTGTTCCTTTCATTAAAAGAGGAACATAAATTAAGAGAAATTGAAAATAAAATCCTTAGAAAAATATTTGGACCTAAAACGGATGAGGGGACAGGTGAGTGGAGAAGGTTACATAATGTAGAACGGCACAATTTGTAATCATGTCCACATATTATTAGAATAACTTTTCTTAATGCTCATCATGATCTCATCAGTCACCGGCCCCCGCGGTGGAGTGATTAGCACATCGCGCTACGATGCCAGGAGTCACGGTTTCGAATCCTGGCCTGGCATTGGTGTTTGTGAGTGTCCATTCATAAAAGAGCGAATTTCGATGGACCATTTCCACCCCACGAGATGTCTCATACATTTCCTAACGGGACACGGTCCCTACGGTCAACACCTTCATAAGCACAACCTCAGACAGACTGATAAATGCCTGAAATGTAATACCAAGACGGACACACCGGAACATAAAGCTTTCTTTTGCCACACATCGAACAAACACATTGAAGATTTAAGACAAAAGCTACCAGACTTCAACACGTAGCAGTTAATAAGAAATCCCGAGCACTTTACATTTTGACCGATTACTTTGGGTCACGTAAAATAACACACACGTAGGACGAAATGGTGATTACGAAAGACAGGAATAGTGCGTAGGAAGAGTGTTGGATTTCAGTGAGCGTGTTTTGCATTGTGTCGCAATAGAAGCTGTAGCTAGGCGGGTAAGAGCCTGAATGCGATTGGATAACATTGCATGGTGTGATTATGCTAAGACCAATCACAGCCTTAGAGTTGCAATGGGGTGAGTGATGCAAAAAGGACGAGAACAGTGCAGTTGGGAACAGAAAAGCCTTAACTTCAACTTTCTCGGTGAGCAAAGATTTCCTCGGTTGGCAGTTGTGCCCTGCGGTTGACCAAAGGACGAAAACGGTTCAGTTCGATACGCGGAAAGATTGACAACTGCTTCTTCGGTTGGCAGTAGTGCCTTCAGACGTCGCGTTGCGAGTTACCCGCGATTGACCAAACTTTATCCGGGCGTCGAGAAAATACATTTAAACGCATTAGACGGTAGTTTAAATCGTTAGTAAAGTTAAGCTTGTGAAGAGTTGTTATTGAAACAAATTGTTACTATTATAATCCCACACCACATTCTCTAGCATAAGAAGAAAATTTGATATTGATTATTGGAAATATCACTGTTTATAGTGTATAACGTAGTGAATATTGTATTTGAAGGTTTATTTTCAAATATAAGGTAAAAATTAGATATTATTAGTAGTTTATTTCCTTTTGTGTTAATCTTATTTACTGTTCACTAATTAGCTAACTTAAGATTTGCGAGTGACTGGTCGGTCTGGTGCTATAAACCCAAGACGAATCAGGTTAATACAATCAAAACATTAGTAAAATTAGGAAGTAAGTAATCAACCACAAAACAAAAACGGTTGAAATTGGTGCCTTTTATACCCAGGAAAGTTAGTTTTAATCTCACTAAATTTCTAAATTCGAAATTGTCCAAAATTTACTTCTAAATTTTCTAAATTCATCGAGGAAGAGCCTTACATTTCCTAATGAGTTGGATAAGCTGTGTAGTGTTTGCGAGGAGGCAAGCCATTTTGATTGTTTATATCTGTGTTGACCTTGTTGTGCTCGACGGACAGTCGGTGAGATTACCACAGCTGGAGGAAAAGTGACATTGTGCATCAACAAGCTAGAAGAGTTTTGTCCTGCGTATTGTAGTGCTGTGTTTTAATTAAAAGAAAATGGCGGGAAGAAAGTCTGTTACCCATAAATTAAGAGACGACGCTCCTGAAATTGACTGGGACATTACTTTAGAGCGTTGTGGCAAGATGCTGAGAGAATATGGAAGCATAGACTGTAGCGAATGTAAACTTTGGAAACACAAATCATGTGAAAGTATGACTGATGTTGAGTTCGAATCTTTTGTGAATAAGATGGAAAAAGTGTTTAGATGTGTAAAGTGCGTTGGAGCGGAGAAAAATGAATCCGTGGGGGAGGATGTAGTGCCGGAAGATCAGAAAAGGGATGATATGAGTAATGCGAATGTGATGGAAATGCTCCGACGGCTGTTAGTGAACTCGGAGAAAATGGATGTGAAATTTGAAGAACAAAACAAGAAGTTAGAATGTATGGTGAAACAAAGTGAAGAAGGTAAGAGTGAAATGTTCGAGCGTTTTCAAATGTTAGAAAGTAAAGTAGTTAATGTGGAACGTGTTAGGGAAGATTTGCGGTTACATCGTGAATGGTATAACGAGGCGCATGAAGAGATGAAGAAAGAAATGGGAATTGCAGTGGCAAAGTTAGAAGGGAAATTAGCGATACAAGTGGAAGAATTGAGTAATGTGAAGGATAAGTGTAAAATAAATCGAGGTGACCTTGAAGTGAAATGTGATACTCTGCGATGTGAAAATGAATTTTCGAAAGTGCAACAAAGAGACTTAGAGAAAGAGAAAGAGGTGCGGGTTGTTTCGAGAAGAGTATTTTTGTTAGAAAGGAATATCAAAGAAAGTGTTGAAGTGTTTGAAAAGAAATTGGAAGAAAGTAAGAGAGAAATACATAACAGAATGAATGCTCGTAAGGAAGAAGTGAAGGGTTTTAAAGAGTTTGTTTTTGAGAGAAATTAAGAAATGACGGGTGAAAGGGTAGAGAAAGCTTTGAAATTTGCCGGTGCAAGTAGGGGTCGTGGAGATAGACGTAGTGTAGAAAAGTCTAGTGGAAGTGTTAAACTACGAAGGGTGATTAAGAAAGAAAGAGTGAGTGATGGTGGCGGAGAAAGCGAGTCGTCTCGTAGTGATGAAAGTGATGAAGAAAGGTGCTAGGAGGAAGAAATATATTTCCACGGCTGCCAGCTCAGAGGACTCCAATTCCTATAATAAAACGTATCGTAGGAAGGAACAAAGAAATAGAAGAAAGGAAAAGAGAAAGCAGGAGAAAGTAAAGGAAAGCCCTATCAAGTATAGTGATATAACCAAGTTGAAAAAGTTCTCGGGTGAAATGGACGACTTGCTGCCGTCTGAATTCTTGCAAGATCTCGAAGAAAGTTTAACTTTAATTGGAGTGAAGGAATATCAGTATTCACATGTTAACTAAGACAGCAAAGTTATGGTTTTTAGAAACTAAGTCTAAGTACAGTGATTATTAACGCTTCAAAAAGAAGTTCTTAAGGAAGTTTGAATCTGAAGATGTGAAATCCACCAAATTGACAGAGATATTAATGCAGAAATTTGTACCTGGACGCGGATTAGCGATGGAAGAATTCTACTGGGATAATGTGAGACAGTTGAAATTGCTACAATATTCACTTCCAGAAGACAAGTGTGTTAGTTTGGTCGCTAATCAGTTACCTTTTAAACTAAGAGAAATGTTGCTGGCAGCAAAATGCAAAACTTTGAATTCGGCCGCAGACATTATAAGAAGGCATGAAATTTTGTGGGCTGGACAGAAAAATTCAGGACAAAGAATGACAGATGAAAGAAGAGGCGAAGTGAGAGGAGCCAGGCAGAATGAAGGGAGATATGCTGTGAGGACTGTAGAAGTCAAAAGAAACACTAAAAATTTTTATGGGCAAAATAGAATAACTCCACTGGGAAATAATGGAAGTGTACCTACTAATGTTGGAACAGCGCCATTTCTTTATCAAGGGCGATTTCCACAGCGAGCTCGTTTCTCGCCGACACCTCCAAGAAATGAATATTTTGAGAGAAGACAGGAAGATCAAAATAGAAATAGTTTAGGAAATAGGGAAGGAAATGAAATTACCAGAAGTGTGCCGGTCAATGGTCAAGGTTTAAACAACTCTATCGCAAACCGTACTTGTTCAAAAAACAAGTAATGGAAGAGTCACGTGATCTTTCTCAGACAGTGGCTGATAAAATAAGAACCGAAAATAGAACTTACAATGGACAGACGTTAGTAAATCAAAAGTTTCTTTACAGTGATGTAGTGAAAAATAGTAAAAGTATTCCCGAGGAAGAAATGAGTAATATATTAGTTGCGAAAGCTGAAGTTCATGAGCCTCCATTGCGGAGAATTTAGTAACTGAAGTGGGCGAGTTGTAAACATTTTTGGAGGAAGTTAACAATAACGAATTGCCTCCTAGTAATTTGTGTTGTGAATGTGTTCCTAATTTTGAGAAAGTAGGGAATAGTCTTCGTATTTTACTGAATACACTGGAAAATGGAAGTAAAAGAAAAAGTTACACCTCACCAACTATAGTTGACTTAGAATCGAAAAAATCAGTGGCAGATGAAAAACTGAATAAGTTTCAAGAAGAAGATAATAAAGTGGGTTTTAGTGCTAATCAGTGCAAGGATAGTATACAAAGAACACCAGTGGAGAAAGTTGAGAAAAAATGTGTACTTGAAGAGTATGAACTGATGGGACACAGTCAATTAGTGAGATTTGCGAACGTTGTGTTAAACAGATCAGTGAAATTTAACGGAGAAGGAAAAAGATATGTCGGTTTGTGTGAGAGTGGGTGTAAAGTTGATGACATGTTACAAAAATTAAGGAAAGTAGAACATAGTGTCAAGTTCGATAAAGTGTTAGTTTTAATAGGTACAAATGATGTTTTAAAAAGAGGAAAAAAGGAAAATTTTAAGAAATCCTACGTAGAATTAGTAGACTTATTGGAGAATAAGAGTGAAGAGATTGTTTTGTGTACTGTTCCTCCTGTGCCTGCAGTGGCGGATGATAGTAGTTATGATCATTGGAAAAAACTTACATTCTTTAACAGAGTGATTAAAGAGTTCGGCAAAAAAGAGAGAAAGTTCAAGTGCTCAGCCTGGATAGTTTGTTTTTGAAGGGTAACGGAGAAATTAACTTAGATAAATATGAGAAGACGATGGGAAATGATTATCATTGTCGACAAGACTTGGTGCATTGGAATGAAGTAGCAATGAGAGAATTTGTAATGCTTTTTGAAAAGAGTTTATTACAAGTGTGTGAAATTGACGTGAGATGGTATGAACATTTAGTGGATGAAGATAGTGCATTTACTGAAGAAACTTTGAACAGTTCGGCTAACAGAAGAAATATTAAATATTCAGTTTGCGTGAAAGCTAAGGTCAATAAACTTGAAGTGACATGCTTAGTAGACACCGGAAGTATGATTTCGATAATGTCCGAGAAGACATGGAAAAAGGTCACATCTGAGGTGACAAGACCTTCATTGACAAAAGTAGATAATTTAATTTTGATAGACTACACAGGATCAAGATATTTTTCAAACGTGATAATGATTTGCTTTATTTTACTTCGCCTTTTGTGCCACTTTTAGCTAACTTGCGAAGATGGGGATGAGTAACGATATGATGAAATTGATGAATAGACATCACAAACGTCCATGCCCAAGCCAGGATTCGAACCCGGGACCCCTGGTGTCGCAGCGCGATGTGCTAACCACTCCGCCACGGGGGCCGGCTAACGTGCTAATCAAAACATTTAATTAAATCATGATGTACTCCACATCACTGTAATCCAAATGTACTTTCCACTAAACTAGGAAAATATACGACGCATATATGCGATAATTTTGCGAGTAACAAGAATCTATAGCCAACTTCCGTGGCTAACATACCGCATTACAAAGCCAGGGCTCGTGGGTTCGAATCCCGGCATGGGTATGTGTGTTCTTTGTGAGTGCCCCTCCATCAATTTCATTATATCATCACTCATTCTCATCGTCGTGATTACCGAAAAGTTGAAGAAAGCGACGGTAAATATAAAGCAAGAGTCTGTACTTTTTCAGTTACCGACATTTTCTTTCCTCATTGGAAATTGCGTAATTTATTGCTCTACTCTTATGTCATAAGTAGACGTCGGATTTTAGGTTTTTAACCTATTTTTTCCTTTGCAGGTAAATAAGAAATAACAAGTGATATCAGCGTTTCATTAAAAAACGAAACAACTGACCAAGTTTTATAGTGCCTAAAATAACCTATTTTGCTTGTTAAACCTATTTTAGGTTTATGTGCCTAAATTAAACCTTTTTTTAGGTTTTTATATTTTTTTTTAGGTTTTGCAGGATTTTTATATCTCACAGAGGTATTTACCAGGTTTGGTGGCGAAATAATTCCATGACTGGCATGTTTGAAACATGTTTCCTGACGATTACCCTCCCTCCATGTATATAATGTTTATCAAAGCTCTAAACAAAACAAAATGTCTGATGCACTGTTACCTGCAGACAGTGGCGGCGAAAGGGGACAGTCCCCCCTACTTTTTATCCCTGCACTATAGACTTTTAATTAAGCCTTGCCTACTAAGATAAAGTAAACTCCTTGATTACAATCGCACTACTGACTATGTTTCTGTTCAAAGATAATTTTCAGCACATGAAATGATCCTCACAGACAAGAGGTGGAGTTTGAGTGTGGATAACGCAAAAGGATTCATGGAGGTCAATAGGACCATGAAAAAATTCAAGTATAATTCCTGGTTTTCAAGGCGAACTTTCCAAAAATTCAAAATACAAGCAGATGTTTTCTCTATTTCAACCTTACGTATTACCGACTCTCACCCTCCCTTCCAGACACAAAAATATTTACAATGTAAAGGGTTTGTATGATTCCAATGTACCAAAAAATTTACCTAATCAACTTCAAGATATATTATTTTGTAGTAATCTTCCGTCTGTCAGATAGATTGTTCTGCACAAGACTAACAAAGTTAAAGGATTGAGAAAATTTTGTTTTATTTTTCATGTAGCTTTCCTTTTCTTCCTAAAAAAATAAAATAAAATAAAAGCTAAACTGAGAGAAACTTTCCTCAGGGCATGTATAGACATGTATGAATTTAATGGAATTTGGATTAATAAAAGTTGCAATTTTTCACGTCTACGGAGAAAAAATGGGACTAGAGAAAACATCCGGTTTTCCTTTTTTTATGTCTTACCAAAATTCATGAATAATTTCCAGAGCAAATAATTCACGCATAATTCCCGGAATTCAAGGAATTCCAAGTGAGTAGCAACCCTGATATTTTGCAGCAAATTATACATACGTAATTCATTTTTCATACCAAGTAACTTTCTCTAACAGCACAAGTACAGTATTATATAATTTGTAGATAATTTTCAAAATGATATAAAGAAATGAAAATTTGTCTAGAAAATTAATATTTGGTTATTACGGTTCTTGTGAAATTTTGTTTTTAACTATTGTATCTAATCAGCATTTTTCAGGAATTTTGTACCAAATTAAGTCTTTTTGCAACCTATTTCAGTATTTTTCGAGCCTAATATAAGGTTTTTGGAACCTATTTTGGGATTTGAGTCTATTTTAAGAACATAGAAGCACATTATTTAGATTCTAAAACCGAGGTTTAGTCATAAGTGAATGAGATTATGTAATACAGAATGATTTTTTCCAACGGTTGGTAATTTTCTACCTTCTGTCAACTCTTTATTGTTTACCTTTCTCCGGAGAGAGGGCCAGTTTTGCCTTAGGGGGTGGGTTTCGGACGACAAAACCCTCCGTCCTCCCATGCACAGGACCTGTGCGTGTTATTTCCCCAGTTTCCTCGCCTCTTTCCCCTCGCGTCCGCGCCTGAAAATGCTCTACGTTTCGTAAAGTGGGAGGACGGCGCCCCGCCACATTTCTCTCGAAGTTCCGTATTCCCCCGCACGGTGGGGTGCAAAGTTCGCAATTGTCGCGGAAGAATGAATACAGAACCGACTAACCAACGATCTATAAGCAATGGAATATTTGCAATTCAGACAATATAAAAGCTAATATATAAACGTTAATGTAATGTTTGTTCACTTGTGGTTATACACGTCCTTATGAGCGGCCGCCCCTGGTTATCGCGTGTTGCACATTCCCTCCAGATTAGGCACATCTATTGTAAGGCTGGAGTCTGAACCGCGTTGTGGTCTCAGCCAAGTTTCTACAGACTGAAAGCTGTAAGGTGATGGAAGACACACCATGAGTCTATATGCCTAGATGCCTACTTTAAGAAGGCGATTGCAGATAGTTTGGGATGACTCCTGCGCCCTGTTGCTCTGAGAATGGCATGTTGTAGTTTCGTTGCATTCTGTCTTCTATTCCAGTCTTGCTGTTGCTCGCGGACGGCCTTGACCTTGCCTTCGTAGCACATATCCCGTAGTTTGGAACCTAATCTTCAGGTTGGAAATGGCATTTGGAGACACTCCAAGGGCTACAGATACCTCTCGCTGTCTGTCCAGCTTCCATCCTTCCCATGGCTCTCCACGCCACTGATTCAGGTAAATTGTACTTCAGAGGCATTGTATAACTTGCCCACGTTCGTCAATGAACTCTTACACTCTCTTTGGACTGCTACTGTCATTCTCACAGTTGCGCACGTCAGTTGTCAATTCAGATATATCGGCATTAATGATGGGCAACTTGTAATTAACGCAATTAGAGGGTATGAAAAAAGGTCGTAAACTTTCGTTTGTTTATCGTCGCTTTGGACTTCGTCAGTTATTCGGAAGAAATTGATCCAACTCTTTCGGTCACACAGTCACACATAGTTATTGCGAGAAATATGGAGTTGAGAAATGTTCTGAAATATGGAAATAATATGTAAAAATAATTAAAATATGAGCCAAAATATGAACTGAATTTTTCGAGTCTATATGCCATGATGCGCAAAGATAATACAAAATATAACTGATTTCATCATATTTAGTTGTACATAAGTCCGTTCCCTGATTATTATTAATTTTGTGTACATCAGTCATTCCATTTCTTTTATATTTTGTAATTCACTAAAAGTAAATACAATATTATTTCTTCATTCGCCAACGCGAGCCTTAACATGGCTTACGACAATGTAACAGTCCAACAATGCTCACGTGATAATCGTTTCCGTAGATCATATCTTTCAAATATGGATATACAAAAAAAAAAAAAAAAAATGTCCCTGAAAGCAGATTTAGAATTAATCGGCTTTTTACAATTATCCAAAGCCTAAATTTGCCCAACAAGATCAAGAAGGTAAGTGTTGTTTTGTATTTTAAAATTAAACGTGAACTGTGCTCTCGTGCAAACTTTAACAGTTCGCAATTGAGGACCTCCAAGAAAAATTGGCCCAAGTCCACTTTTATCTGAAGTTGATTTTTTAAGGTTAAAGTACTCTTTATGTGCCGGCGCACATGACGAAATAAATTTAAGTGGAAAAATCTCATTTTGTGATTGAAAAAAAAAAAACATTTTAGAAAATTTCACTCCGTCGAAAAAGTTCCTTTCACAGAGGTGCTAGATGTTGTTGACGAGCGATTTCTCCACGTAGGAAGTGAGGAACTTCCTACAGTTCATTTATACTTGCTTCAAGTTCTCTACTTTTTAGAAGTTTAATAATAATGCGCGTTATAAAATTATGAGCTAAATGTATGTAGAATTGACTAGGTTAGCTACTGTCAAGAGTTGACTGCTGTCGCTCGCTCCAACCGCAGCTCAAAGACTATGGACACACAGGCTTTGCTGCCTCGACTAAGGAACCACGCTGGTAGATGAGTGAGGAGTGGAAAAGGGACAGTGGGGAAGGTTGCGGTTTTAAAGCATCCAGCGAGGAAGCATCGAGGGTTTCCTCAATCAGTGATGCCAACCGCAGCAAAATGGTACTAAACCTAGCACAGTTTGATGTTTGTTGGAACGTAGCACCCTGCCTTTGGCATAATGGTAAAATATAGCATAATCTGCAAATGCAAGGCTCTGGGAGACGGAAATATAGTTCAAAGGATTGTGTTTTCAGGAAATAAGACCCGAATTAGGTCCAAATCTTATTTTTGCTTCACCAGCGGAAATGTTTCAAATAAAAGGGAGTATGTCTACACAGCGACAAGCTTTTCGCAACCATGCCTCGATCCATCCTCTATCTTTTCTTTTTCTTGCCAGATTTTGTTCGTTAGAAATTTGATGGAAGGAAATCGTAGAAGGTTGGGGGTAAACAAAGAATTCTCTAAAACCGTTTCAAGTTCTATGCTGAACCCATTTCGTTTGTTCAACCATCGTACACAATTGTTCAAACCTTCCTCGGTTTACCATAACTTCTTCCTACACCCCAAAAAAGCCACGAGTCGCCGTTGGTTGTTGATGTAGTAGGTTGTTGCTACTGATATAAAAAAAGTGGTTACAACTTGTGGTGACCAGAATAAAACATTACCTTATTATCTGTCCACCATGAGTGAGTGAGAATAGCGCCACCAGTATGTACTCCAAAATTGTTGCAGATTATATTTACATGTGCAACTTGGTTTCCCGATAGGTGGGTGGCTACCGAATCGAGATTCAACTTACGTACGCGCATTTTCATTCTGTGAAGTACGCAAACTTCCTTCGCAAAAACCGAGAATCAGTCTTTGTTTTGTCGCCGTCTTCAGCGTGTGTGAGTGTAGCCTACCAGTGTTTCCTCCCCTTCAACATTCGTCTTCGCCAGCACGAAATCCACCTTACGCTTGTAATGATCCTGAGAGATCATACTCATTAGTAACACTAATGTTTATTTACTCTGTGTATATGTAACCATTGTCATTATGGTCAAAGTTATTTTATTTACATGTGTTAATAACTGCTTTGATAATTGTGTCATATTCTGTTTATCAGTAGTAATTTATTATTGTCCTGTTAATAAGGCCCTGCGTGGTCGCAAACAATATGTAATGTTAATCTTATAATTGTATATTAACGTTTAGCACACGTTTAATATTATAATACGTGCCTTGAGCACGTAGTTCAATCTACTGCCGTAGAGATGGCCTTGCCTGCTCTAGCACGGTCCCACGTAGTTCGCAGTGAACGGCGCTAGAGGCGCTACTCTGAACGGAGGCTATATAACGGGCACTACTTGGGGCACTAGGTGCCGTAGCTTCCTGGAGATGAGGACTTGCTCGAAAAAAGGTTTTTTATCCATATTCTTCGGTTGGCTTTTAGGTCTGCTCACGATAAGATCTCTCTTAAAAACTGACCTGGGAGAAAAGTTGCACTCCGCTTTCAGGCGAGAGAGGTTGAACTCTGCCCACGGGCAAGAGAACCCACTCCACGTTCGGGTGAGAGAAGTCACCACTCCGCTTACGAGCGAGAGAGAGATAAACTCCACTTTAGGGTGATTGGACCCATTCCGCTTGCTGCGAGAGGTTTCATCCACTATCAACCAGCGGCCTGGGAATTTAGGCGTTAGGTTACTAGGTAACCGCTCATAAGGTTTACCGTTGTGTACCCCGTTACCGTTAACGCTGGGCTTAAACGGAACAGTAATTGTAAGTACAGGCGTTGCCGTTTACAGCTTAAACCCCACCGCAAGGTGTTGGGCTTTATTAGGCCGTATACGACAAAGGTTAGGGTGTAGTTAGACTGTAAAATTACAGGTCATATAAAGTACTATGGTTATCGTGAGGGTGACCTTAAGAGATGCCCTTGTTCCCCAAAAGCCAACAGTTCCCTGTAAAAAGCCTACAACTACAGAAGACGGCGCAAGTGAAAGACTGTACTTTTCTATTATAAGTTGGCGTCGCAACGCTGCAGCAGTGTTCCTGTTCCTAGTTTACGGCAGTTTACAGAAGCCATTAATTAAACTTTCTCTAACTTTAGACAGTGTACTTTTTCCCGAATCCTGAGTGAAATAGAGTCTCATGACAACGCTGGAGGAAAGGTTAGTAAGATTGGTAAAACTTTGCAGTGTGTTTGGTGCTACTGATTGATCGTTGCCAAGCTAGTTGGCTTGCAACTCCGCTGACGTACTGGTGTAGGTGTAGTAGGCACCCGGAGAACGTTGCACGTTATGCACTTGATAAGGAAGGAACAAACTTGCCACTCGAACTGCCTTTCCTAAGTGATTCTCGGCAAAGCAATAGAATGAATAAAGTCAAAAACATTTTTGGTTTGTCGTACAGTTAACTTTTGAATTAGATTCTTCCGTTATCAAAATAGTTAAGTTTAAATTAGCCCACTACGAGAATGAAATAGTTGAATTATGTCTTTATTTTAGTAACGTCGTTTTATTCAGTACCTAGTTAAATCGCAACGACGTACTCACGTACAAAGAAAAATGATGACAATATACACTGGTGGCTCAAATGAAGAGTGTAATTATAGTGCCGAGTTAAAAATCGTGTGATGAAAACCCAATTGCTGACCAGGTTCGAAGAGAGGCCACGATCTGGTAGGCCCAGAACTGCCACTGACAAAGCATCGTTTGAAAAGTCTCTGCTGCGCAGTACACGTCGAATGTCTGTGCAATGTGGTGTCAGCCAGAGTTCCATTTGCAGGGTTAAAGAGGTTAAGTGGCACCCGTACAAGCTGCAGCACCATCTCTCTGAGGACGACCGGATAGGAGAATGCTGTTTGGTACAAGAAGACGTCAGTTTTGACGGAGGATGGAAGCTTCCCCTCATCTTTTTAGCAGAATGGGGCACCACTTCATTATGGGCGACAGGTTCGTCACTACCTGGACCTTCAGTTCCCTGGTCAATGGATTGGTCGACGTGGGCTAGTGGATTGGCCTCCTCGATCACCAGATTTGAACCCCCACTCTATTTTTACCTGTGGGGTCATTTAAAGTCAATCGTGTATGCCGAAAGGATACGGGATGTGGATTACTTGGAGCAACGGATTTTGGATGCATGTGATATTGCTGAGATATTGCTCCGTGTACATAGAGCATGGGAGAACAGTCTTAACATTTGCATAGCACAATAAGAACAGCATATTGAACACATTGTGTAACTTTCATATGCCCATAACTTCCTTATCATGAAAGTTTTCATAAATCTGAATTCACCACTGAATTCCTGTTGAAATTGTAGCCCAAAACATACCCCACATGCTTCCCCCCTTTCCATTTAAAGAAATGAAGTTGGATCCAAGATGGCGGTCACCAAGCTGGCAGACGTTGTCATGACATTCACCAAAACGTTTCCCCCTAGGCCTAACATATTACTACGATGACCAATTGCTGCAATCTACACTCCCTTTCATTTTATAAGGGGTGGTCAGGTACTTCTGACTCACCCTGTATTGTGTTGTTGCAGTGAGAAAATGATTTTTTTTTTATAGTAAGAGTAGTTTGCTTCTACACAGATTGGTATAATAGCAATATTATCTTACCAAACATTTTTGTTGTTGTTTAAACGTTCAAGTATGGTGTGAATGTTGTAGCAAGAAACACATCAGCATTATTTCTCACTTCAAAATAATTGGGAAGGTGTTGTAATATACCAGTACATAACACTAATTCAAAGGCTTGGACAAATCCTTATATAGTGATTCTCCATTTGAAATAATGTTTTTACAATTTTTCTTGTAGTTTTGTTATCAAAATCTACTTTAACGACTTACACTTTCATACATTTCAAATGGCATTTATCGTTTACACATCTATATAAGGCATTGTCCAATCTTAAATTTCGTAAAAATGCAGTGTTATTAAATAATAAAAATCTTGTGTTTGTGTGAAACGCACGCACGCACGCACGCAGACACATTTACCAAGAACCAAATTCGAGATTACGGCTCATCCAGGGCCTTCCTCTCTGATTTTTCATCAATGATATTAATATCTCAAAGATAATCTGCATTCTTGCGTTGCATGCAGGAGATATATCTAAAGATTCCGTGAAAGCATTCATTATTTACCGATTTAGAGAGTACAATAATATTGGTTTAGTGAGTGCATTCAGTGATTCACCACTTCGTGTTCGCTCAAATTCACTCCCCTCCATTTCTAAATCACTTTGTGCCCCTAAAACAAACGCTTTCATCTAACCAGAAGGGCCTCCCCGACAGCGAAGTGGTAGCGTCGTCGGCTTGTAATCAAGTGGTTCCTGGTTCGATACTCGGTGGAGGCTCATAGTGGTGCGGATCCCACTTTAAGATGTAGGTCCAGTTCCGATTAGCCTTACTGTGCATAAAGAGGACTTAAAACACCAAATCATTCAATCAGTCTAAGCAGAAGATCATTTAATGTGATGGTTTGCCTATTTTCCTCTTATCTCAACTAATTATGACCTGTGTCGGTGCGAGACCCCTTTACCCCTTTTTAAGTGCGGAATTTTTAAGAATAAGTCACTACTGAGGCTTCTTAAAGAAAATTGCGTTTCATCACTACCTTCTTCGTCTTCACTATTCACGTTCATTGTCCTGATTTAGCGACAGTGACGGCGACAGGGAAAGTCACTGATCGGGGGGGGGGGGGGCGACAAAATATTGTTGGGGGCAGTCACATTACAACGCCCAAAAACACTACATATATAATATATAGGAATATATATATATATATATATATATATATATATATATATGTATATATATATATAGAGAGAGAGAGAGAGAAATATAATAATAATTATGATTATTATTATTATATTTATGTACGGTGCTTTGTGTTTGTCCTTTATTCAGAGTGGACGTTTTTTGGCTAAATCTACTTCTAGGTAACGAGCTTATCTCCACATGATTCGCTTTAATAAAGACATTAATTCTTTTTTCTTATTCGTGAGAACTGCCGAAATTTGCGTTGTTTCTAGTGGCATATTTCAGTATTGGAAGACATCGTCTTCTTGAGATGAAATTACTGATAAATATTCAAGTTATAAGATAACAATATAAATTACGAAAAAAAAAAGATTTGAAGTCCACGGAGCGCGCTCACCAGCTGCAACAATCACATTCAACGCACAGTGTTGCCACACATCTACTCTCCACATCTAATCTACGCCACCTTGTCCCTCAACGCACAAGCACCTCCCCACGGTCTCCACATTGAAGTTGCAAATTACGGCAACAGAGTATCCGCAGTCATGTGACTGAGACTCAACGTGGAGTAGACGAGGAGAATGACAGCTGCCCCCATTGGCTGAAGGTTAAGTGCTATTTATCTCCACCCACGTTCGTTGCGGCGGCTTCCTTCAGTTCTTCGACGTTAACGAAGTAAGCGCGTGGACTATAGTTGTCCGTAATATGGCAGGCACTGAAGAGAAAGCATGTGTGTAAGAGATTTCAACAATAATAATAATAATCATAATAATAATAATAATAATAATAATAATAGGCAAAGTATTGACTGGACTCGAGCTCCACGTGCTCATGTTAAATTTGCTCCAACAGCGAATATTCTAGCATGAAATTTCCAATGCCTGATTTTAAACAATTTAGCAATATGCATTGTTGGGCCAACAATGCTTGCATGTTAACCGTTACCATGGAGCATTTCTTCAAAAGAAATTAAAATAAGATAACCCTTCACCTAAAAATGCCTCGTGAAGTGATCACTTGTATCCTACGCCTTAGAACGGGACACGTGACCACAAACGATCATCTGGCAAGAATTCACCAAACTCCCTCTCCCAATTGTACCTGTGGAGAACATAAACAAACCCCCACCCATTTATTTTTTCAATGCCCGCTATGGAATACACAACGTCAGGCACTCTTTCACAGACTCCTTCGAAAAAAGGTTCCTTTTCCTCTCTCCTTGTCCTCTTTACTTTCATCACCTTCCCCCTCTACTATGTGGATTCTCTATGGATTCGCTCGACAGTGTGAACTTCGCTTTCGATATCATCCCTCATCATTGCAGTATTATAGTGACAGTGAAGTGAAGTGTAAAAAAATATTGTGCTGTTCATACTAGTGCGCGAATTTCCAGCCCTCAATGTATTCAGACCGTTGCCCAAGACTGCTACCATACAAGCGGTGAGGGGCATGAAGAAGAAGAAGAAGATAACCCTTGACTCAACGTGACAGAATGGCTTTTGAAACTATAGCTCTAATCTAAGTAAGTAAACTTCATGTGTTACACTAACCTAACCTAACCTAACCAAACGAAACCTTTTCCTCTTTTAAGACTGCATATACATTCTTCACGCATCAAAGAGGTTGAGTTGTTATTAATGTCAAAGCTGAACACAAATTTTCTTATCTGGAAGGGTGGACTGGCTTCCCCTACGTTTGCCCCATGTTGAACGCTGGCTGAGGCTATATTCATTAAAAACAATGGATTTATTAAATATCCAGAAATTTGTTAAAGTTCTCTCGTATTGAAACGTAATGCTGCTTAAAAATAACAAATGCAGATAAAACAGCTCTTATGCTGTAATGGATTCCCATTCCCATTTTAAAATTTGTCCATGCAAACGACACTGCGTGTTATACTCAGAATTCTCTTCAATCCACACTTGTTGTTACCTGCGAAAAAATTCTGAAAAATTGACTTACGAAATTCACATCCCCTTATGTAAACATTGCACAATTCGGTTCTCTCCCAAATTCTTCATGCCTTACCAATCTGTACGTAAGAAATTATATTCTGAAACTGAGCTCTGTTTAATCTTGGTACTGTTATATATTATATATATATATATATATATATATATATATATATATATATATATATATATATATATATTAATATATATTAATACTAGTCTATTATTATTTCTTTCCTGTACTGGAAATGTCATAAATAAAATAAATAAATACTTTCAAAATGTAGACCATGCAGATTTCGGATCTGCTTCAGCATTTTGATATATTAAAGAAGGCTTCCAGTTAGCCAGCCAAAATGCACAGGGTAAAATGATTGATAGGCTACATGGCGGTGGTTTGTCTTATATTTTTGAGATCATTGAATTGTAAAGGACGGTGAATTTATTCGAAGATATCATATTTATCCTTCTGTTAATTATGTAGTTTAAAATATTATCTTTTCGTTCATTTTGACGTTAACATCTTGAGGTTCATGCAAATTAGTAGATCATATGCATATATATTTGTACAATTTAATACATCTAAGGTGGAATTCAAATTCTCGTTGATTGAAGCAGCTTGAACAACTAACATTCATATTTACTAAACTCCTAGAATGTGATGTTATTGAGGGAATTAATTGCTTTACTTTGTAGGGTGATTAACAAGTGTTATTTAGCATAGAACGAAGATCGGAACTGATATTTTGTCTGTTTAAAATACACCTAATGTAAACTCGTGAAAATTAACAAATTTTAAACGACATTTTTCATTATTTATATAAGCTACGAGTCCAAAATCTGAAAAGTATTCCAGTGCTAGATACCCCCATTTCCTTCCACACAAACTAATCAATGGAAAGGTAGATGAGATTATTTTGAGATCCGTTAACGTGGATCTACATTCCAATTCTGAAATCCCATTCAGAAAGTGTTCACAGCTGTTTTTGTTCTAAGTGTAGATAGCTACAGTGAGTCACATAATTATTCGGACACACAGTACATTTCTAACGTTTAAGAGCGGGAAGGCAGTGAAATCTGTGTACAGCGTTGAAGTTGATTTTCGTTTAAAAAATGTCATGTTTAGCACAAAATTGGACGATAAAAAGTTAAAAAACGAACATCAGCAACAATATAACGAAGGATGAATCCCTACCGTTGCAAAAATAGTGCCACAAAATTATTCGGACACATAGTAAATGTTAACGTAAGTTTGCGATACAGTGACAATTTCGATTTACGAATTGATTGATACTCTGTTCATATATATTAACTCTGGTTTCCTGTAGGTTTCTGTAGCAATTACGATCGCGTTTTGTTTAACAAAGTTGTGATATAAGAACATTTTCTATGTAGAAATGGAGCGAAGAGGAAAGGAAAGTTCATTCGAACAACGTCAGTTAGTGATATGGCACCACGCTAAGGGTAAAACTTACCTCAATGTTGAAAATGAAAAAAAGTACAGTTGCTGATATTATTAAGCGATTTAAAGATGAAGACAGGATCGAGTCCCACGGTCATACAGGGAGACCAAGAATTTTTTCCCCCAGAGAAGAGACAGTAATCGTGAGGAAAATTAAAAAAAAAAAAAAAAAAAGATGAGTGCTTCAAAGGTGTGTGCTGAGGTAGCTGAGGAGTGTGGAAAGCATAGTCATCCTGAAACTATACGAAGAGTGCTCAGAAGGGCAAACTATCATGGCCGTGTAGCCAGGAGAAAGCCATTTGTAAGTAAGCCAAACAGGACAAAAAGACTGGTGTTCGCAAAGGAACACTTACGAAAGGATCAGACATGGTGGAATCGGGTAATTTTCACTGACGAGAGTAAATTCAATATTTGTGAGTCAGATGGGAGGGTAACAGTGTGGCGTAAACCAAATGAGGAGATCCGAGGGAAAAAATTTGCAAGCAACAGTGAAGCACGGGGGTGGTCACGTAATGGTTTGGGGCTGCATGTCGGCCCAAGGCGTTGGTAAATTGACTTTCATCGAACAGACAATGGACAGGTACCGTTACCTTGACATTCTGAAGTAAAATCTAAAGACTAGTGCTGAAATGATGGGCATTCTCTGTAACTTTATGTTTTATCAAGATAATGACCCGAAGAACACTTCCCGCGTAGTACAAGAATGGTTATTGTACAACTGCCCAAAAGTGCTCCATCCTCCACCGCAGTCTCCAGACTTGAACGTCATTGAGCATCTCTGGTGTAAGTTGGAAAAAGAAGTTAGGAAAACACCTATAACCTCGAAGGCAGACCTCAAGGAGAGACTTCAACATGAATGGGCCAACATACCGCCAGTGTACACCAGAAAATTGGTAGAAAGTATGCCAAATCGTTTATCCGAGGTGTTAAAAATGAAAGGGATGCCTACCAGATACTGACATTTCTGTTCGTTGCTTTTCAAGCGTGTTTTCCTGTTTCTCCTTCCATGTGTCCGAATAATTTTGTTTAACCCACAAAAAATGTTTGTTTTGTTTAATGAAAATGTTTTACTAATATATTATATTAAACATAATTGAAGATAATTAACAGTGTGCTCATATTGAGTTTTATTTGTTAAATAAATATTAAACATTTATCATCGTATTATATCACGACTACGTCAGTAAATATTCAGAAACCTTATCTGTCCGAATAATTATGTGACTCACCGTATGTTTAAGAATGGTGCGATCATTTTGTAAAATTAAAAACTGCTTTATTTTACTTTTAAACTTGTTAAATATTTACATATGTTCTGTAGATGCGGCAAAATAGTAAGAATATACATTTTTTCACAGAAAGATTTGTTGCGTGGCCTGAATACGAGTATTCGAAAAGAATAGGTTTTTCCTCTGGAGAGAAGCCTCAGCACTCTTCGAGGATTCGACAAGGCTGCCTGAGGAAACACAGAGAATACTAGCCTGGACTTCACGGCGTCTCCTAAGAAGCCAATGAAATGGAAGAAGTGTGGTGTATATGGTCCTGATTAACATCGCACAGATGAAACTGCACGCTACAGCACCTGACAAGAGGAGTACTGTGCACCTTTCAGAGGCAATGCAATGATCCAGGGACAGAAGAAAAACTCTGCACGTCCGAAAAGGAACAGTCGTAGACGATTGGTGAGTCCATATCTTAAATTTCTCTATAATCGCAGAAACTTCAGCCCGTAGTTCCAGCTCAAAATTAAATATACCCTTAATGAATTTGAATATAAATTTTTGGCTAGCTACTTCTACTTGTTGTTTTTGCAGTAAAACTTACAACGGCTAAACTTAATTCGTATCAAAATTGTAATTGCCTGGTAAAGTGCAACAGATTTAAATTGATTTGAGAACTTAAGCATAAAAAATTTATTTTGTTGTGGTGGTTTTATTTTCAGGTCAATAGATTAGCTACATTTAATTTTTTTCAAATAACAGCGTTTTAGTCTACAGGGTGTGCCATGAATTAAGGATGCACCTCTTGATCATCAATTACGTATAACAATGTGAACATATTTATAATATTGGCAAATTTAGTAACTTAGACATCACAATGACAATTTTATCTGTTTTCCTCATAATTATCAATTTGAGCTCCATTTAAATCAATCAAGCTTGGAGACATAATTGGTTTCCTTCCATCTGTTGGTAAGTTTCCAGATTTTTCAAGTCTGAAACACTTCCTGTTGCATCAAATAACTTGTTTATTCTTGACATAGTGCCACTTTTAAGTGCTAGAGGTCCACATTCCTGCAGCATTCGACGGTGAACTTGATCTACACGTTATTGGTAATGAAAAATATAGGTATACATTTGACAGGCGCTGCTCAATACTTAACTACTTGCTGCCATTCTAAACAACTTCCGCTCCTTCCGCTATGTCAGTTACATTTTACATAGGCCTACGTGTAAAGAAAGATGAAAAGGGAAAATACTAGCTCAATTAATACAAGAGTTACTGACAAAAGGTGCCCATGGAATTCATGGCCACCCGGTATAAGCATAGAAAAGCTTAATTCACTATTTTATATACTTTTCTCCTTTTCACTGAACACATGATTGACGTCACAATTTTACCTTTATACCTTCAATAGAGGCGTGCACAGGACCCTCGGTGGGGGGAGGGGGGTTATAGCCTTCCTTTTATTCACGTTTCACAAACTGACGTAAGATATGAAATAGTAAAATATTCCCGTGTCTACTAACAAAAAAGGTACATAAAGTCTCCAAAATGCCTGCGAGCTTACTGACTGTTTCTATGTAATGTATCGGATGAAATGTACAGTCACAGACACAGCTGGGTTGTAATGATTCCATTGAATTTTAATGGGAGTGTTACAACCCAGAAGTGTCCGTGACTGTACAGATACGTTATGTACAGTGCGTCCATTTCCTTGCGAGGCCGAGAGATCGGGAGAAGTTTAGCGGGCGGCGCTAACGGACATGCCGACATTTTCGACCAGTAACGTCCCGCTTATTTTTATGGACATATGTCTAGCAGTCAGATATTTATATTAATATTGCAAGACGAACACTAACCTGTGTCATAAGAGTTGTTCAAAGCAGCGGCGGCTCAAGGGGTAGAGCCGCCGTGCCATGGCACTACCCTCAGAAGAAATTCATACGTCGCCAAGTAAAGTTAAGAGCTCGTATCAGCGTCGCTCGAAAAAAGCAGCGGACAGATGTCATTTATTCTTCCTAGTCTCACCAATATTGATTCCATTTCACCCTTCGAAGGCAAATCCATTGCATGGGAGACCTTTGCTGGAGGGAGGTGTTGCTCTGTCCCCCCGCTCAAGAGTCTGACCATAACAGGTTTCCTGTTACAAGACAAAACTTTTTCCGAGTGTCTGAAAGAAGAAAAACCATAGACGAGAAAAACACACATTGACAAACATCGCAATACAACTGAGAGCCAAGGACTATTTAGGGGAGGCGGGGTATCTAGGGAGTCCGAATCTTCGACGAGAGACTTACGAAGTACTAAATTTAAATAATGTAAATATGCTTGTTTTGTTTAGCATCTGTCGTATAATCGAGAGACGTGTATTTCCGTCGAACATATTCTAAGGGAAGGATTACATTGGGGTCAAACAACTTTGGATGACTGTATCAAATAAGATTTATGCACACCACTACTTAAGTAATATGATTAAATATTAAATTAAGAGCTTTTCATTTCGTCAAATGGATCTAACATCCTTTTTCGTTATTCAAACAATATTCAATTCCTTATCTGTTTCACAATCACCTTGCCAGGTCAGTTGTTTTTATACAAATTGAAGCGATCTGAACTATTCATGAGCTAGATAATGAATACGTGCTGTTATATTCCTATTCTTATGCCATCTTTTCCCATTCATGTGATAACAATATTAATTAATATTTTAATATTATTAATTTAATATTACTGTTATTTTAACTTGTTTTTATTATTAGAGGTGGCCGCGGTGGCTCAGTCGGTAACGCGTCTGACTACCATACTAAAGGTCCCGGGTTCGATCCCCGGCCGGTTCAAATCCGGGAACTTTTGTAACGGTGGAAGCGGCCCCGGCGCCCACCCAGCGTCGAATAACATGGGTACCTGGTGGAAACCCTGGGGGGTAAAGGCGGTCAGGGGCGTGATGCTGATCACATCAATCCCACTCACGACCGGATCAAGAAAGTGTGGGGCGTTACCCCCACACCCCCTATACGCCTTCATGGCGCGGTGCTATGCACAGGGGAACACTTTACCTTTTACTTTTTACCTTTTTATTATTAGAAGAAGGTACCAACATCATAGGCGTGCGCAGACCCTCTGATAAGGGGGGGGGGCAAAAACCTTGAAAATTAAGTCAGATCTGCAAAGAAAAACCTCATTTTATCCCACTGTTTTAGTTTTTTCATTGATGTGATATATATATGTGTGTGTGTTCGCGCGCGCGAGAGTGTATATTATATATATATATACCTAGGTATTAACATATTATTTAAATACATTACGTAATCTATTCATCCGCCCCTTAACAAACCAACAGCAAAAACTATATAGACTGTCTTTGAAATGTGAGCGCTCGTTTTCCTCCAAACCAAACTGTTATAGCAGCAACTGTCTGAATTACTTATTCGTTCTTACTTTATTTCTGGTAATTTACAATGTATTGGGGAAAAGAAACTGCGAGCAAGAAAATTTTATTGACAGTATTGATTTAATAGGGCGCAAGAAATTTCATGGGACGGCATGGCATTCTCTTTTACAATTTTTCTCAATCAGATTGTTCGGCGCCCAGGGCCAACTCCCGTTACTTCCTAGCTACGGCTCGGAAGTTGACAAGACTGCAAGAAAAGCAGGTACCGCGAGCGAAGCGAGAAAGAAAATTTTGCGAAATGTATTTTTATTTGTATAAAATTTAAAGTCGAGGGGACAATTGTCTCTCTGTAACCCCCTGCAAGTGATCCTGACCGTCTGGAAGAAATAATGCAAGATGGACGTGAAAACTAATTCCGTCTTGAGTATCCTTTTGTCCTGCTACTAGTAGATTATGCTAGTCTTGCTTTCTTTTACTTCAATGATTTTCGTCCAAGGTTGGAAAAAGGCATAAGGCAATGCCCCCCTGTCCCATTGTGGTTGCGCCATTTCCTTTTAGAGTATAATATTGTTTAATAACAGTGACAATATTGCTCTCCACTAAATTTCTAGGTGAAAGTATAATAATATAGGGGCATGGAACGTCTGGAAGGGGGGCAAGGATGACCACACCTCGAAAACTAAGGTCAACCTAAAAGTATATATTTCACAAGTATAATTAGATTTGAGTCATAGTAATTTACATTAATTATTATGTAATGGGGACGCAGGAATGCGATAATTTCAAATTCAAGTGGTGTTTTTAGAGGGGACAGCACTAGTATCGGGGTAATATGCCCCATGAAAAAAATACCTTTCTTGTCCCTTTGTGGAAAAATCTGCGAACGTCCGTGATTAGGGGGCAACCCCCCCTCCCGTGCGCACGCCTATGACCAACATATCTCGCCTGTATGGTGCTGTAAACTAGGGAAATAATGACGATGTTTTGTAGTAGTGCATAGCTATTCAGCCTGTTGCGACACATGTGCAGAACAGGCGGAAGACATTCTTGTGTGTTTTCTGCAGTTGGTGGATTATCCTAGGTGAGATGATTTTGATGTTCTTTCTTTTCTTAACGTAATAAAAACGTGTCTTGCAACCTAAGGCGTCGTGCTTTGTGCTCCGCCTGAGGATGAATTATATGATGAAACTGATGAACGGACACTCACAAAGAGCATCCATGCCGGGATTCGAACTCCCGGATGTGCTAACCACTCCATCACAGAGGCCAGTGCTAATGCACATGAATATCACTCCAAGTTAGTCATTTGGAATCATTGGGAAAGTCGTGTAGTTAGTAAAATGTGTACTTTTAGCATTTTTGATACAATTAAAACTATTTACAGCCAATGCATATTACTCATATTGAACCGGAACGACGAATTTGTGAATTTACTACAGGACTTTTCAAACATCCGCAGATAAGGCTAATACAGTTTCTTGTTCATATCTATCATAGTTATCCTGAAATACACGTATGTCAGTTTTCACGTAGCTTACTAGTTTCCAGATATGCTTGATTCTGTTACAGGGACGTAGCTAGGTTGATCAGTTCGGGGGGGCCAAATCTAAAATTTGTTCCTATGCAAATATTACCAGACAGTAAAGTTAAACAACTCTGTGTGATGCGCACGCGCGCGCGCGCGCACACACACACACACACACACTCACACATATATATAATGTTTTATATGTACATTATATTACATTATAATATTGCTACATATATAGTGCATTGGTATATAAAACTACTACGAAGTGTATATAATATATATGTGAATACTGGAGGTCAAATAAACATTAGAGTTCAAGAATTTTCAGGAAACAAATCAATTTATGAAAGTACTACTATTAAACTATTACTTTACAGTTTTCTTAATGTATTTTACTTTGTGCCTGTCTCAATGACAACTTCTTTTTTTTTTATCGAAACTACTGTGGAAGTGCTAAGCTGATTTCTTGACATCTGATAAATTATTCTGTGCAGGATTTTTCCTATTTAGCTATTCTGGAGAATCTTCCTGTGGATTGCATTACTACTACATTTATTTTCAACACAGCTACAAATGCAACCATCATGAGGATTCTTCCAAACCTACAGGTGAAAGGGCCTCGCCGATGGTGTAGTGGTAAGGTCGTCGCCTTGTAATTAAGGGGTCCCGGGTTCGATATCCGGTGGAGATAATGGCACAGTGGTTCGGATCCCACTTTAAACTGTAGGTCCAGTCCTGATTAGCCTTTCTGTGCATAAAGTGAAGACAACAAATAAAACAAACAAACCTACAGATGAAATCTTACACATATTCATTTTTCAGAATTTACGAAATCTGCTTAGCACTTTCGGAGGAGAGATGTTTTTGAAAATTCCTCTCTGCTGAGACATGCAAAAATCAGTACAACGAAGCTTGTAAACACGGTTTTAAACTATATACAGGAGTCGCAGCTGTGGACTGTTGACACATTTGTGTTCGTGCTTACTTACGTAGCAATTGCTAATCTTGAGACCGAGGCCATTACCGGAAGTTACATTCTTGGAACTATCAAAGAATGACGTCGTTTCGTTTGTAATGCAAACGAGTCTATGACACGATCAACATTTAATGACGTTGAAATTTCTTGTTCTATGTTTATGGTTGCAAAAGCAGATGTTCTCTCTTGGTTTGATTTGTTTCTGAGGTAAGATTTTAATCTCTTGTGCACGCTAAAAGATCGTTCACACGCACAAGATGATACTGGTAACGTTAATGCTACTTGTAACAGCTCTGCTGTAATTGGAAAAATTGTTTCCGGCAAAGCTGAATGCAGGTCAGAAATGCTGTTTAGTGTGGTTGTTTGTTTTATATTACGAACATAGTTTTGTAGTACCTCAATCTCATGTTGGTTATATTTTATATCAAACTTCTGTGCGAAGGCTTGCGGTTTTCAGTGAATTCACACAAAGCTGCGCTGAATAGCATACTGTTTTTACTATAAAATCACTGAAAAAAACTGTTATACCTGTTCTTTAATTGTAATACAATTCCACAACGAAATATTTTCATAATTACCATTATTAATTACAACTGAGAATAATTTCTATGTATCAATAAGCACAACACATTTTCAGATTTTAACTATTTAGTATTTTCAGAGCACTCCCGCATATAGTTTTAGTCATTATTTGGTGTCCTAGAACTCAATCGTTAGGGCGTCTGACTACCATGAGAAAGACCCGGGTTCGATCCCCGGCGGAGGTGAACCGGGATTTTTTCCCATCTGTTCAAGCGGCACGGGCGCCCACCCAGCGTCGTATAAATTGGGTACATGGAGGGAACTCTGGCGGGTAAAGGCGGCCACTCCACACTCTCTATACGCCTACATGGCGTGGTGAAAAGCACAGGGGAGCACTTTACTTTTTACATTATTTAGTATCCAGTATGTCATCATTAACAAAACATATTACATACACGCACACACACATACACAGTTTTTTGGTATAACAATTATAATTTGTTACTTATTAGAAACGCTTATATTGAGAGGGAAGCAAACTAGAAAAATATTACTAATTTCATATCTTTCATTCTTTCAAGCAAGCAATAACAATTTTACTTTCACGAGTCATCATGTAAGTAAACAGCTACATTTTCTTCGTCCTCTTGCATCTGCCCCGCCTCCCTCCCCCAAAGCCCTCCTGCCTCCTCACTCAAGTTATTCCTTGCTCGAGGGCACCGAGGTCACTGGACCGTTCTGGTACTTGGCACCCTGGATAGAAGCAAAATCTAGCAGAATGAACATAATGAATCGGAAACAAAGATTTACTGGGGAAGGGAAAATTTAACCATATTTGCGTATTGCCTTTCAGAAACTGTGCTCTCAAACAGCAGGGGTACAACCCATTTGATTGTCATTTCCTTCCCTTTATCTTCTCCATCTTTCTCTTGTTCCCTTAAAGCAAGAAAGACCGCTCCTTGCAATTTGTCAGGTTCGACAGGTGACGACTGTCCTCTCTCAGGAATATTTTATGACAGGCAGTTCAGAGAGTATTTGGGACGCAGTGCCGCCTTTGGTTGTCCGCAACCTTCGCGCCAACATTTGTTGAACAAGCTTGTTGTATTGTCTCCATTCAAGCTTTGTGCTGGTCTTAGGACCGCCTTGTGCCTTGTCAAGACGTTGCTTTCCTGAAGATAGAAGATCGCGTTTTATTCGTACCTCCTCGATGGCGCAGTGGTAGCGTCGTTGCCTTGTAATTAAGGGGTCCCGGGTTCGATACCCGGTGGAGGCACATAGTGGTTCGGACCCCACTTTAAACTGTAGGTCCAGTCCCCATTAGCCTTACTGTGCATAAAGTGGACTTAAAACAATAACTCAATCAATCAATCGTATTTCTGGCTGCGAATTTAGGCAGGGACGTAATGATAACAATAATAGGACGTTACAAAATCATATTAATAATAGTAATAATGATGACGCCTTTAACATTGAAATTATTTTCAAATTTAAATTCTAGCAGTATTCCATCGCAAGCAGCACTTTACATTACGCGAGTGATTTGTAACTCTCCTCCAGACACAAACGTACGCAGGATTTTCTTTCGAAGGGGAGGTGGAGAGAGACAATATAAAATATTTGGTAATTACCACTTTTGGGATTCCTTTTTAAAGTTGTTCAAAGGGAGAAATGGTATCTAGGGTCATTTTAGGGGGTGTGGGGGTTGCACTTACCAATTTGTTTTTTTCCCCCGAGTTCTTTACAGATTTCATTTCAAAATTTTGTTTTTCTCAAAGTTTCGGGAGAGTTGTAGCCTCATCAGCTCCCCCATGTGTACACCAATGCCTCGAGATGTAATAGGAAAAATAGGACGCGTGCCACTTTTCTTTCGAAAATTGTGCACCTCTAAACTTACACCCTGCATTATCGCAAAACGACGTTGGTGGTTTGTACAAGTGTCATGAAGACACTGACTTAGGTATTTTCACACTTTGTTTATTTCTGTCTCAGTTCGTGTTATCAGTAGGGAGCGCGTTCATAATAGCCAGAAACCATGCTAAATAGACAGGTAAATTGGCGCCAAAAATGACAACTTCAAAAAGCCCAAAAGTAGGTAGTAAATATCAACTTGTTATTACCTTTCTTTTCAGTTCATTTGTAAGTTTTCCTTCATTAATTGCCATTTACTTTTATTCTATGTATATTTTATTTTTCAAATTTTGTACCGCTTTTTTGTTACTTTTAGTTAATCGCAATGTTGACGATTATGAATGGCAATTAATGAAGGAAAACTCGCAAACGGCCATCACAATTATATGTAATATGCAGAATATTATTAGCGACTCAAATATTCTGTTTTTTCTTGTAGTTTTTTAACATTCTCAAGAATAAATTCACATTTTTGCTTTATATTGCATATTTCTTATAACGACACGTTCACCACGGCGGGCCTCCCAGGTGTGGTTTATCACGTTCCCTTATAACCAAAGAGTGCCAGGTTCAAGTCCCGGTGGAGGCTCATTACACAATGGGTCGGAGTCCAATTGACATTATAAATCCAGTTCCAATTAATATATTTGAGCATAAAATGGACTTTAAACTATTTTTGATTACGATGACAAGTTATTGTAATAATGAAAGAAAATAATATCTCCTTCAGGATTCAAACCTATTACTCAGTTTTACAGAAATTGTAATCTCTAGATCAGTGGTTCCCAAAGTGTGCGCCGCGGCGCCCTGGTAGGCTTACGGGGCCGCCGCGTGATGTTCCAATATTTTCAATGAAATTCAGTCATCGACATGATTGTTCCAAATACATGTTCTTATTTTGTACTTGTTACATAAAAAATGTTTCTGAATTTTAAATATGTTTATTTTTTAACTTAAGGCAAGCAACGTAAGCACACTAACAGAGCGTTACAAGTGTTAGATAGGGCCTCCCCGGTGGCGTAGTGTTAGAGTTCGCCACCTTGTAATTAAGGGGTCCCGGGTTCGTTACCCGGTGGAGTCAAATAGTGGTTCGGATCCCACTTTAAACTGTAGGTCCAGTCCCAATTAGCCTTACTATGCATGGACTTAAAACATCAATTCAGTCAATCAAAGCAAGTACTAGATAGGCCTACATTCATGACGTAGGCGCTGTGGAAAAATCTTGAAACACGAAGGGCGCCGTGAAACGAAAATGTTTGGGAACCCCTGCTCTAGACAGTGGAGATAGCTTTGTTCCTTCGTTCGTCAGTGCTGTATATATTTTTTAAAACAATGCAAATATAGGTAAAAATTATTTCTCCGTTCTGCGAGATATCGGTAGACCGTTAACATCTACTAGCAATGCCAACAATGCATTAGTGTACATGTTATTATCTCGGCTTCCACTCTCTCCGACATTCATTCTAAACCATGGCATTACTTATTTAATTTATTCCAGTGTTCGTGGCGGAGTGGTAAGCGTAAAGGGCTACGAAATCAGAGATCCCATGTTCAAACCTCCACCAGCCATTGGTGACTCATTCTGTTTGTCTATGCTCCCATCACTTTTCCATCCGTCCATCATTCATCAATCCACATCGACTTGTCGTAAAAATTAACCTACGAGGTAGGAAAAAAGGTAAAATAGCCAAAATGGAAACCTATTGAATTTTAGCCGCCTCAGTGGCTGAGCACGTTAGCTCCCGAATTACGATTTTGTCCCCAAATGTTCTATGTCCTCTTCATGCACAAATAGGAGGCCAATCGGGACTGGACGTACAGTTTAAAGTTTGATCAGAACCACTATGTGCGTCCACTAGATATCGAACCAAGGATATATATGGAATTATATGGTGACGACATTACCACTACGCGATGTCCTCCCCTGGACAGGCAGGCGTGTCTTTTGTTACTGTCCATTCATTAATTTCTTGTATCACCGTTGCATATCTTTGACGAAAATCAAAGTACATCCAGTGTTCGAATTAAAATGGGGGGGGGGGGGGAGTTTTTAATTTAACTCCTGACCATGTAAAGAATTTACCCTCATAAGCATATTCTAGATCATATTTTGCCATTGCTCAGAATTTGACGCAATCATTTCTTTCAGTTTCAAGTAAATGTTACATTAATATCAACATATATATTGTCAGTTTCTGAACTAAATTTTACATTAAAATTAATACTGTTGTTGGTTTGCAAATTACAATATATATTTAATGAGAAAATATTTCCTGATTAATTTGCCTTCCTCTAAGAAAAATAATTCTGATATTAAATAAAAGTCCACTGAGACGAGATCAGTGATTACTGAAACCTTGTACACTAATTGGAAAATTTGTGTTATTTACTTTGAACCCAAGAAATTTATATAAATCAGTCCGTATGTTTTAGATACGGGATTCTTGAAACCCCTCCCCTAGAGAAATTTCTGCCCAACGCAGTTGGCTTTCTGTCAGGTACAATTCTCAAAATTAGAATAGGGAAGCTGTGAAATTTTTCCCTCAGCATTTTTTCAATTTGAACACTGGATACAGACATACACATATTTTATTTTTTACAAGTTCCACACTATATTCTAGCCACGGCGCAAATGCAAACCAGTGATTTTGAAATGACCGCTTTCGCTTTCCGAACGTAGTATTTGGATAGTTTTGCAAAAGTGGTTGCCTAGGATTATCTACCCCAAGATCAGTAATTGTTTTCACATTAGTACATTCACTTGTTTTGTCTAACTTTGGAACGTCAGAACTTGGACCAACACCCTCTTCATTGCCGTCATCTTCCACATGTTTTGAGATAGTTTTAAAATATCCGGTTTTGATAAATTTATCCATTCAAGATGGAAATGCACAACAACGCTAGAACTCTTCCCACACACGAACAAATACACAGTGACCGTAGGAACCCGATAGCAGACCTTCCTCGCAAGCAAGAACACAAAGCTAATCTGTGGCTCTGAAGCTGAAGCATAGAGCAATTTTAAATCTCAGAACAATGTCAGTACTGGAGAACTCTCTCCATAGCCTATGTCGCTCGACCACCTACTGTTGACCGCTCGGCCACGGCGGAGTCTTTGATTCCATCTGTATTGGAAGGGTCATTTGCAACAAAAGGGTCGCATCTCTGGTTTCCAGGAACTTAGGGCAAGGGTAATAACCTCAAAGCAGGCAGATTTTATGACCTTGGTTATAATCTGGTAAGCAAGGAAAGGGTGGAATTTTGCTGTCCTACATTTGCTTCCGAAGATTTTCTTCGGAACAGTGTTTCCAACTCTGCTACAAATTTACCAGAAAATAATATGTAGTATTAATTTAGGATAATTTTTAATCGATCAAAATTTTGTTTGCGGGGGCCAGAGTTGCAACTGCCGGGGCCAAAGCCCCCCCAGCCCCCCCCCCTAACGACGTCCCTGTTCTGTTAACTGTTCACTCCTATTATTCATAGTTGCGAACTATCTCTCCGGATCCGAGCATGCATGTGAAAAAGAACTTAATCACTCCGCTCCGGAGGGCTCCTTTAGTACCACCGCGACCTAGCTCCGAAACCCTGCCTGCTGGCAATCGTATAATTGTCAGCGATGTTCTCTCCATCCTTTCATCCTTGGGTTCGAGTCCTCGTTGAGCCTGCATTTTTCACTGAAAATTCTACGTAAGTTATGGTTGTAGCGAAATAGGGATTGTCTCCGAAATGGAGAGATTACCTCCGAAATCCGGATTCTCTCATTTTTCCATCGGATTCCCGAATAGTAAAAAAAAATCTGGATTTGGCCATCTCTACTTCACACGTCTTGCGCGAACACTGACCTGCTGATGTGTAAGTGGAATTATCAGACTTCATAACATTCTGGTAGAAAAATGTGCAGAACAAATTCTCGAGTTAGTAACCTCAAAGTTGTCTTTTCGACAGCATTTGCTCTTTTTTTAAAAAACTTCGGACGGAAATGCATGGTAAAAAAATCAGAATTTTCAGTTTTCATGAGATAATTTGGAAATGTGTTTACAGGACAATAATACATCATCATCACTGGCACTGAGATATGGATCTCATACAAAAATAATTTAAATACACGAATACAAGAACAGGGGAAGAACACAGAAACGAGCACTGCCGGATCTACAAGCCGCAAGACCCCGCAGTGCGGGGGTGGGGGCAGAGAAAAGTAAGTCTCTAGAAGGCCTTCAGTGATTGACATAGTATAGGGTTCGTATATGCATATTTAAAAACTAAACTTAATTACTCAGGGGTTCAGAAACGAATACAAGATATACAGGTAACGGCAGTGGCGGCGAGGGGGACAGTCGGCCCCCACTTTTCGCCACTTTTGTCCCCCCACTATGCTAAACCGTACAGTATCTACAATGGGAAATATACTTCCCCCCCTTCGGTTTTGGAATCCAATCGCCGCCACTGGGTAAAGGTAAAGTTAAAGTTCCCTGTGCATATAGCACCGTGCCATGACGTCCACTTGGAACACACCAATGTGTTTATATACGAGTTGTTGAGGGACTTTTGAATCACCCTCTAGGCTCTTAGATGTGACTTTGTCAACATGAGATCAAGAACTTCACACACACACATGCATTATAATATACATACAGACACACAAACACACACACATATTATAAATAGAGCGTAGAGGGTATGTTTGTGTTTATGTTTGTGTGTGGTAGGTTGGTAGAGGGGAGCCTTTGGTCCGTTGTTGATCCATGCAGATCTGCAGCTGCCACCTCCAACCACGATTTTACGTACAACACGTTGTAATAATCTTGCGATCTTATAAAAGCAGGAAATGTACTTGAACATTGCAATGGCCTTGCCCTAAGGGAAGTTTTATAATGGAAAATATTACGTAAGATAGCTTCTACTTCTTTAATTTTCGATCGCAAGGCGTCTACCGTACTATAAAAATCTGGGGTCTACAGGGAGCTTAGATCTGTTGTTGGGGTTTCATCCCCCCTAACCTCCTTGTAGCGCCGTCCCTGGCTGTATGTATTTCGTCCAATGAGTACAAGCTAGCAAAACTGTGAATTTCAACAAGTTTGTAGATAATTCTGCAGCTGTTCATAAAAACAGACGTACGCGTATTTTATTAGTTTCTTGCTGTGGTTCATTTTCCCATTTCAGCAAAAAAGTATTCACACTCTTTGCATACGGTGAGTAAATGTGGGGGAAGGAAGAAGTTCCCCCTTAATAGTCTCACTTAGAAATTTAGTGCAGAGGAATCTAATAACCGTTCTTAAACAACATTATGCTTTTATAGAAATACAAGTATATACTATTTTCAAACCTACGAAAGTTCCAAGTAACTACGTAAGGAAAGGGTAGTGAATTTACTTCGTATGTAATTGGATTCTCCCACTAGCAAATTTCTTATTAACACCTCCACATATTTCATTCTTTAGTTGTATTATCTGTATGTGTCTGCAGAATAAATTGCCCATATATTGCACATGAATAAATTATGTGTAGTTCTTTTGAATTTCCGGTACTAAACCACGTTTATACGTACATTAGTCTTTGAACGACAGAGATGGAAAATAAAGCGCCAGCAGAGAACAATGGTGCCACTGAAGTTGAAATTCATCTAATAAAGTGATTTTAGGTGGGTCGGGACACACACGACCCTGTTTTGTTCCCACCAATGTAATAAAAACAGTGAGATGGAATGAGGGCTTTATTTCGTCAGCTGAACTCTTATCAAGACCCTTGCTCCCCATAATCGGAGGATCTGAGACAGAAATAGTGTTATTTGTCGTATATCCAGAAAGTTGATTGATTTGCTTTATTTTACTTCGCTTTTTGTGCCACTTTTGGCCAATTTGCGAAGATGGGGATGAGTGATGATATGATGAAATTGATGAATGGACACTCACAAACATCCGTGGCCAAGCCAAAATTCGAACCCGGGACCCCTGGCGTCGTAGCGCGATGTGCTAACCACTCCCCCACGGTGGCCGGCCCCAGAAAGTTGAAAGTGAATGAAATTTTTATGGTTTGTTTTGTATGGTCATTATCAATAGTAAGTCTGTCATATTATTCCACTAAATAATGTCTTTGGAAAAGAAAAACAACAAATAATTAATGTATTTTATTTTACATAAGACCTATGCCTAAAAGTATTTTTGTATATGATGACACAGAACTATCTTATGTTGTGATTTCTGACTGTAATATATATATGTAATTGGTGATAAAATAACGCAGTAAAGTATTAAGTAAATATATTTTATCCCCCTACTTACAAATCATGAAAGGAGTCAAATTCGAAATTAAATTGAACGGACGTTCAAAATTTTTAAAAATAGCACTATTTCCATAACAGGTCATCAAGTATTTTTTACCATTGACCCTCAGGAATATCTCAAACTTACAATGAACGTTCATTGAACTTATTTATGATCGACAGCTAAAAAGTCATTCATTTGCATGACTGGATGATAATCCACCACCAGATAGAATTTACACAATATTTACCTAAAAACTTTGGCTAAAGTCACCTTCACCCTAAAAAAAAATCCCTTGGTAATGGACTTTCGTGTTCTCACAAAAAAAAAGTTATAATTTGGTACAATTTTTCTTTCGCGGGCAAACCTTTTGTAAAGGTATACTTCAGTCTGTGCAATCAGCCCTTCCCATTTGTGAACAATATACTGGGGAAATCCACCGTCCTTCACTGTTGTCATTGCACTCAGCGATGCCAACCCTAGCATAATGGTGCTAAACCTAGCATAATTTAACCGCCATTGGCACCTAGCACCCTGTGTTTGGCATAACAGCCAAATCTAGCATAATCAACAATCTTCTGAGTCTGAGCGTCGTAAAATCGTAGAAGAGGGTGGAGGAGGCTCACTCTCTGGTTTGTCCTTTCTCAGCACCGATGCAAGGGGTCAGCCATTTGTGGTGCCTTATTTTCCAGAGGAATATTTATGAGAGGAAATCTTAGAAAGTTGGATTCGCAAATAAAGCTAATGTGCCGCCTTTCCTTGTCGGCGAATTTTGTGACAATGTTTCAAGTCGAATGTTAGTAAATCAATTTGTCTTCTGCTGGTGTTCGGTTCGGTCCGCATCTTGCCATTTTGGAAACCGTTCTGTGCCATTGCCCGTTGCAGAAAAAAAGCGTTTAGCTAATATTGTTTGTATGTGATTTTAATTTTTCATGTGTATTTTTTAGCATGAGTTTAAGTGTATCTGTGCTTCTTTTTTTCTGATTCTTTTTATTTGTGTTTGTAAATATATTTGGAAGAATTTCTAAACATGAGTACTAACACCATAGAAAAGTGCTAACACTCTTTGGTGCGCATCCCTATACAATGGTACAAAGTACCACTTGCCTGGAAACGAAACAAGTCAAGATTTCGTGTACAGTAAGAGTGGCAGATTTTTATTTGTTCTTTAATAATAATAATAATAATAATAATAATAATAATAATAATAATAAATGTTCTAGCACCATTGAGTACCATTTTGGCATAATTTCACTGTTGAATCAGCACTTTTCGCAGCTGAGAGGTTGGCAACGCTGATTGCACTACAACCCCATCGTGATTTAGTATGAGGATATCGCGTAGTGAAGAACAAGCATCGCCCAAACCATTGATTCTCCCCCCAAAACTTTTCCCTGCCTTCTTTTTTTCTTTTCCTAGCTCTCAGCATGCGGTTTTCTTGCCACTTGAGGAAGACTGGCCGATTGTGAAAGAAAAAAGGAACGGGAGAGGAGGGGGTTCATGAGGGGCGCGAGCGGTACAGAGGGGGAAACGGCTAGCGCGACCAGCTTCGAAAAGTCGAAGTTAAAATTTACATACATTGCTCTGTACGTCGACAAACTACAGACATTCTAAAGAAAATTATGTAAGATCAGTTTCATTTCTTTGCTGTAGAAGAACAGTAGAAGCTTTCTTGTTCTTTAAAATGTTGATTTAAGTTATTACATATAATTGGCGAGCAGTGAATTTTACGAAATTGAGATAAGGAAAACTACGTAATAAATAATGTATTTAAAAAAAGGCTTAACGACATAACAAATTTCATATTTGATCTTTAACGCAGTAAAATTTAAATGCCACACACTTGACTGTTCGAGCACAGAAGGTCGACGCAAGAACCTATTTTTTAGGTATCGTCACCAGCGGTGATACGGGCTCTTAAATGAATACATTGATAGTTTACAGACAAGGAGATTCGAATCTTGCAATCGGCCAAGCTGACGTGACGACAGCCCCAACCTCCTCACTGCATCGCCAGCTGTTTCGTTCGTACCCTCGCGTCCGTGCCGCGGAAGAGCTGGCCTAATCATGGACCTAACCAATTTGACACCAAGTTGACACACGTGCAGAGGGTTGAAGAAGTCTCAGCGAGGAACATTTCCACCATGAGCCGAGAACAAAGTGTATAGTATAGTATTTATTGCTCATCTCATGTGCGAGCCATCGGCTGTGCGCACTACATCTATTCGTATTACACAACTATGATTTTTCTTACACACTACACTTTCCATTACATTTCGTATAGGTGTAAAATAGCAGTTCTGGTTGTTTTAACTGTTCTCACTTAAACTAACACTTATTCCTCTTCCTTATCCCGTCTCTGTGCAACACTTCTTTTTCCCCTAACTGTTTGTAAATAAACCCCCACTTTTTCCAATAGTTCCATGTTCCTTTGCACTACGATTGATTTGAACACAGTTTCCAAGCTGATGTTACGTAGCTTCTCCTCCTGCAGAACGCGCGTGTCCTGACATAAGAATAAATGTTCTGTCCCATCATCACCATTGCATAATACGCATTTATATATCCCTTCCTCATTTTTTACTGTGTTGTGTCTCCATCCCCCTAGCCTGCTCCATGCCAACCCCTTTCTTGCTACCATGCTCACCTTCTTGATGTACGGTACTTGTCCCCATTCCCGCGGTCCCCTTCTTTGTAGTTCGAGCGAGCTCTTGGTTTCACATTTCGCTATTGTTTCTTGCCTATCTATATCCTCTAATCTTTGTTTCACTAATTGCAATGTCCCCTGGTCGACGTGTTCCCCCTCCCAGATCCATCCCAGTCCAATTTCGTATAGTTTACCTCTGATCTCTTTCGCCCATGTTCCCATTTCCTCCCCTTGTACCTGTTGCATCAGCGCTTGCCCTTTTACCGAGTTCTCCCTTCTCGATATTAACGTCGCCCAGTATTTAACCCTTCTCAACATACCCCACGTATTCTCCCTTACCAATCCAAGTTCCCGTAGTACGCCGCAGTTTGCAGTGCCCATGCTGATATGCAAAGCCCTCTTGTAAAATGTGCATTGGATTCTGTTTAGTGCATCGCCCCCCTTTGCTCCCCATATCTCCCTCCCGTACCCTATTGACCCTATAGTAGTTATGTTCCCGGATAGAGTCCGATAAATCAATTGATTGGAAAAGATCGATGAAAGATCAATTGATGATAAAGGGCGGTGGACAAGCAAGCATTGTTTGGGTTTTGGAGTTTGGCCAGAAATGGGCGGGGTTTGAGATATGGGGATGTGTTTTGATTGGTTTTTGGGGTATGGGGAGCTGGTGGCGTGGGATGGTGAGTGAGAGTGTTGTTTGTGAAAGGTGAAAGGTTACAGATGAGCGGTTGGAATGACGAAATCAGGATGTAAGTGTGGGACTGTTGGGTGATATGGAAGTGGGGTAGAACAAAGGAGGTATTGTGGACGGTGTAAAGGTTGGAGATAAAGTTCGTTGTATGTTTCCGGGAGATGTTTTTGCGTGTTTATCGATAGTGGCGTCATTGTATGTGTGGTCGGTATAGGGTAACGACCGTATAGGGTAACGACCGATGGAGGGAGAAGTGAAAAAGGAAAAAGTTGTGGAGAAACAGGGAGTAAATAAAGTAAATAGAAAAAAAGTACAATTTGCGGAAGGGGATAGTGTGTATAGTATTCCGGGGTGGGAAGAGGATAGGAGGGGTACGTGGGCGTTGGACGCTTTGCGCGAGAGGATGCGCAGAGAAAATAGGTGCGTGATAAACAGGGAGGATGAGGTATATAAGGACGATTGATCTGTTTATGTTTACATCACAGTGAGCACCCTGTGTGACCATCGTCTTCTTCCAGAGATCCAAAGACTACCTTTCAGAGTCGATTTCGAAGTGATTTAGCAGGTATATAACGGTATCCGGAGGTAAGTATAAAATGGGTATAGTATCGTGGATGATGAAATTTATTGGAGGAATGATCGGGATGACTTCATCTCCTGATCGATCAGAGAAACCGGTAACTAGACAGAATTCTCGTCCGTTACCGACTCCTCCACAATTACCACGATCATCGATACGGTCAGGAATGTTATCGAAAAAAGAGACATATGTGAATGTCCCTAAATATTTTACGGAGAATGAATTTCGAAAGTTGTGGGAAGAAAAGAACGCTGCCCAACACGGGTACGAAAAAATTAAACGTTATAGAAAGAACAGTATCGATGATGCTGGTGAATTGTCGAGGAAGAGAAAACGTGATATGTATAATGTAAAGTGTAATCCTATGTATGGGTATACAGAGTGTTCTCCCGAAAAGACTGTGTATCAGACATATCCTGTAACAGTTAATAGATCAAAGAAATTTAAAAGTTGTAAATCGGAAATATTTGGACATCAGAATACAAAATTGATTATTTTTGACGCCCCTGTAAGGTTCAGAGAATCCTTTTTAATTACCGTCTACAATCAAAATTTAGTGTCTGAAACGTTTTTGGAAGTTGAAAATAACGGTTTTCCGATCAGTATGCGTTTTATTAATAATCGCAGAGCAGGTTTATGTGAGACACACTATCTGTTCGAAAGAGCACCTGTATACGGGCATTTGTCGTACGGTATATGGACGAGTCGTGTAGCTAGTGAAATAGCGACACATGGATACAATGCAGGACCTTTTATTTTAGTATCAGGGCTTTCCTCATTGGATTGCATCTGTATAGAAACAGAATCGGAATTAAATTCGGAGTATTTAGATACATCTGAGTTACATGCTCCTCCACGTTGCCGGGCAACAAAATATATCATCATGGCAAATGAAAGACTGAATTGCGACCGTACCGATGTCGAATTGACACGGTACGAAAATTTGGAAGATCTGCTGAATAACGAAATTCCTCAATTATATAGGGTCGGCTGCCACGGTAAGTATATGATGGTAGATCATTGCGATGTTGCAACGTTAATGCAGATATTTCGGAGAGAGTACCGAGAATCTGTATTAACACTGGGGGAGATATTCCGGTGGTTTCGATACAGTGTGTCCCCTGAGGACCTGATAGGTGAAATATTAGGAGTAAAAGGCCCTACATTGGATCTGGAAGAATTATCGGATTATTGTTACAATCCATTACGACGAGATGATGTAAGAAATAAATATTTTTTTATTTCTAGCCTTCACAAAGTAGAAGAAAAATTTACCAGAACTTTGACCCCACCTCACCGTGAATTCCCTAACATCATCGAGGAGACCGATACATCAGAAGTGGAAGACGTGTAAAAATAAAAGGTAAGAAAAAATATTACCTATATTTATTGATAGATTATAAATCGCCGTCCTCTTCATCCGTGATATCTATAATTGAAGGCGTAACAGGAGGAGACGGTGACGCCACAGCAGGAGAAGGTGGCGTAGCAACAGGGGACGGTGGCGTAGCAACACGAGGGACCGGCACAACGGCGGGAGGAACAGGCACAGCGGCAGGAGGGGGTGGCACAGCAGCAGGAGGAGGTGGTGCAACAGCACCATTCCGGACGAGTTCCAGGAGAGGCTCCGGCACCAACCCGAAGAACTGAACGCCTCGTTCTTCGTGGATACGACGGAGCCTGAAAAAAAGAAGGGAGTTAGAATAATAATATTTCATATTCACACATAAATCGGAAATTGTATAGATAGGGGTGATGATGTAATAGATATAATTGAAAAAATATATTACCTTTCCTGGATCTCGCCGATCTCTGCCTCCAACTCTCTCCTAAACTCTTCCCGCCTGGCTATGAATCCGTTGTTCGCGGTAACGGCACGTTGGAGTGTTTCCACCAAACGGTGTCCGATACCCTCTAATTCAGCGCCTAAACGGTCACCAGTTGTGTGCGCCTCCACATCGACTCCTGCCACTCTATCCGTGTACCGGCGAAATGCCCTCTGCATGTTTTGGATTTCTTCCTGTACATCGGCGTTAGCCATATACAGAAGGAAGGCCTCTAAAAGAGCCAACCCCCGATTGTTCTAAAACAAAAATGTATAACTGTAATCAAGGTGTACGTGCGATATATCTAACATATTTTCTTTATATTTTCAGATATGGCATCCCTACCATTTGAATTCAATGTATTGCATGGGAATCTTAAAGATGCAGAACATTCCGGGGAACGAAGGAATCTGTGGAGCAAGGTCCAAGCTCGCCAAGTGGAGAGACAGATCGCATGCTACATAGATTTCTGCGAGGAGAACGGGTTAGCAGAGAACCTGATGAAGAACCTGGAGGAGGTCTGCCGTGATATGGAAGTCCAAATCGACACGCTCACTAAAATGTTTAGTTACATATCAGAAAAAAAGAACACGTCCCCAGTATTTGGGGATTTTTTGGAAAATGTAAAACAGGCACAGTATGTGCCATCTCATTTATCCCTTCGTGTATGTTTCGAAATGATGGAGGTTTTCAAAAATATTAGAAAACAAAAAACTGAGGAGACAAAAAAGAACGATGAAAAGGAGATGGAGAGTAAAATGTCAGAACTTCTAAAGAAAAGAAAATTGGACAAATAAATACTAACACCACTAATACACTAACACTTTTGTCCGATTTTCGTTTGTCTAAACGAGAAAGTGTATAGGTGATTTAATAAATGAAATGTATATATTTTAAAATATAACTAGATGGATATGAAATGTTTGTAATAAAATATAATCAGAAAATATGTTATTTTTATATTAATATGAAATACCTGTATGTTAATTACGTTTTTCTCATAATACATTGGTGACATACCTGTTTTATAATCAGAGTTCCGGATCTGCTATTCCATAAAAATGGTTCGAATCCGATTTTACTATGGTGACATGTCTCATAATTAAAGTCCCGGGTTCGACACCTGATAAAAATACACAGTAATTCGAACTCTTGATTTTGATTGGTTGTTTAAAGTCCACTTTATGCACATTAAGGCTAATCGGAACTAGACCTACAGTTTAAAGTGGGATCCGAAATGTGCCTCCACCGGGAATCGAATCCGGGACCCTTGATTACAAGACGACGACGTTACCACTGTGTCATCGGGGAGGTCTAACAATTCGAACCCCGGTGTAAACTGGAGGTCTAGTTGTGATTAGTCTCTTTACATAAAATAAGTTAGAAACAGACAAACATGCAAATTACTTACCAAGTTTCCGTTCTCCATTTCTGTTCTGTTGCAGACGGTAAAATGTGAAGAAAGACTGCTATAAATATTCCATATATTGGCGGTATAGTTTGATCCAAATTTTGTAACATCCTCCGTGTATCATTTAAAGGTTAGCGGTCAAATTATAATTGGGAATCGGAAAACATATTTTACAAGTCGTTTTGACATTCTAAAGATTATAGAGGTTACGTAGCAATTAGTGGGAAACATATTTCACAAGCTGTTTTGACGTTCTCTGAAAGTATCTCTATGTATCATTCTAAAGGTTAGAGGTTACGCAGCAATTGGCAGTCTCGAGAAGGTTCTTTGTCACATTTGAGAGTATTGAGAAATAATGAAGGAGTCGATAAACTCTCGAGTCTTTTTCATTCTCCGGTGTTTATAAATTCTGTGTTTCAATATCTCGGTAGACGTAGTAATGTTTAAAAGTTAAGGATGCAATTGTAATCAGCAGTTTTGAGATGAGGGTTAAAGGTTTACAAGAAGAATAAACCCTAAGGAGGTTATTTGCGGTCGCTCTTTTACGAAACTACACAGAACAGACATTTTAAAAATATGGAACCGGGTTTTGTGTCAAATGATGTTTATTGAAAACCAGGGCCGGCCCGGGCCCCTAGGAAATGATGAATAACGATTCCTGAAGTTATCACTGCATGTTAAAACCAGGGGCCGGTCCGGACCCTTAGGAAATGGTGAATAGCCATCGTAACGTTATTTCTGTATGTATATCGAAAACCAGGGCCGGCCCGGACCCCTAGGAAATGATGAATAACGATTGGTGAAGTTTTCACTGCAAGTTGAAAACCAGGGCCAGCCCGGGCCCTAGGAAATGATGAATAACGTTTGGTGAAGTTATTACTGTATGTTAAAACCAGGGCCGGCCCGGGCCCCTTGAAAAATGTTGAATAACCATCGTAACGTTATTTCTGTATGTATATCGAAAACCAGGGCCAGCCCGGGCCCCTAGGAAATAATGAATAACGTTTGGTGAAGTTATTACTGTATGTTAAAACCAGGGCCGGCCCGGGCCCCTTGAAAAATGGTGAATAACCATCGTAACGTTATTTCTGTATGTATATCGAAAACCAGGGCCAGCCCGGGTTCCTAGGAAATGATGAATAACGTTTGGTGAAGTTATTACTGTATGTTAAAACCAGGGCCGGCCCCGGGTCCCTTGAAAAATGGTGAATAACCATCGTAACGTTATTTCTGTATGTATATCGAAAACCAGGGCCAGCCCGGGGCCCCTAGGAAATGATGAATAACGTTTGGTGAAGTTATTACTGTATGTTAAAACCAGGGCCGGGCCCGGGCCCTTGAAAAATGGTGAATGACCTTTGACCCCAAACTTTGTTTTTTTTTTAACTTTTTTTTTTATTTTTTTTTGATTTTTTTTTGATTTTTTTGATTTTTTTTTGATTTTTTTTTTTTTGAATTTTTTTTTTTTTGAATTTTTTTTTTTTTGAATTTTTGGCAAATTTCCAAATCGTTATATCTCCGTGCCTAATTGAAATAGAAGGATGATCGATAGGTCGTTGAACTCGGAATGAAGTCCTCTTTCTATTGGAAAAGGTTTCATCATTCTAGGATCAACAGTTTCCTACTTCCTTTATTACCAATCGAAGACTCCCCTTCCGACCACTCTACTAAAAGGTCTCGATGTACAGATTCCGAATCTGTAACGGTTTTCAGGCTAACTCAATCAGCAACACGACTATGTCCCTTTGAAATGTTTAGGTTTTCTGAAATTTTGCCAAGTTTTAGGTTATCAGGCAATTCGACCTCTACAATTGTTGTTCTATTTATTAGAAATATCTTTTCATTATCGAAGACTTTAACCTTGTTTATAGATAAGAACCAGGAAACCGTTACACATTTCTAGAAAGTTTACAATACAACCAGGAAACCGTTAGATAAATCATTAAAACAGAAGGGTCGTAGATACCGGAAAGATTGTTACTCATTTCCTGGAAACCTATAAATCAGACAGTAAAACCGTTAGAATCAGTATTGTGATGCTGAGGTATATAACATAGACACCCTCTTTCGTGAGTAGTTTCTGGAATACTATTATCCTCCTATCATGGACTTACAGTTATCTGCTGACGAATTGTTAGTGTTATATCGTAACGGGTATTACAAAACAGCTGACCAGTTACGAAAACTGCTGGCGTACATTGCACAAAGGATAATTGAAGGAGAGACTGTCTCTTTAGTTGAAGAGTATGATCAATTACTACGGGCAGTAACAACAACAACAACAACAACAACAACAACACCCGAACTTTTCGGAAAAGGAGTATCATCGCCACCGAATATTCACACATCCGATACTGCATCATCTCAAGGAACTTCAAGGAATGTCGTATCCAGACCAGACCCGGAACCTCTACCTGGACCGTCTTGGAGAGAGGACCCCTTACCGACAGTTGAACAGTCACCTCAGAATATTTCTGAATCACATAGAAGAGGTAAGAAAAGAAAACGTGATACAATACCTCGTGAACACATAGGAAATATATTGTTACACAATATTCAGGAACGTGAATACCCTAAATTTCGTTCCAAGGGACAACGTGTGGAATTCAGTTTCTCACATCCTCCAGAAAATGTTGACCCTCACAGTTGGATTCGTCAAGGTGTAGAAAACCTTCTCACCTATGTGAAAAAGAATGCTAAGGACGGAGATAAAATAGGTTTAACACTATCTAACATATCCGACCCAAATGTAAAAGATATTTATATCGGATGGCATAGAAGTGATCAGTTACATAGTGATATGGTATGGACTGTTATGCATAAAATACTACAAAGTGCAAAAACATTTTCAAGTACAGACCGTCTAATTTTACGGGCTGACCGTGTTGATATACCCGTCGGAGGAGGAGGAGACGGTAAGCGTGCCTATTGTTTACCAAATTATATCCTAAGTACACTGAAGAGAAGTGTTGTCAGTGTACCAAATAGAAAAAAACCTCTTTGTTTAGCTGAAGCTCTGGTTATAGGGAAAGCCCATGTAGATAAAGATCCATCGTATACACAATACAGAAAAAATAGAAATCTTCTTAGACCTGTTTTTGAACTAATGCGAAAGGCAGGTGTAAATCTAACAGACAATACGTGTGTCGGAAGTGGAATTCCTGAACTCAAAAAATTTCAACAAGTTCTTACAGAATATAAAATCACTGTGTACAATAACCTTCGTGATGTTAAAGATATTCTTTTTGAAGGAGAGGTCGAGAATGTCTCCAAATACATATATCTTCTATACGACAGTACTCGGCAGCATTACGATGTTATTGTGAACCGTGTTGGAGCTTTTGCAGCAAAACAGGAATGCCAGGGATGTAACGAACTTATATTTTGTAAACCACATATTCATCAGTGCAAACAAATGTGTTCCATGTGCCGCGCAATCCCTCCATGCGTACCTGAAACAGGAGTTTATAAAACATGTCAAACATGTCACAGGATTTTCAAAAATGAGAAATGTTTTACAAATCATGTTTCTACACTATTTCGAAACGGTACAGTATGTAGTGAAATCCAACAGTGTCCTCGATGTTTTAGAATTGTTCTCACAAATAATTCGTATGAGAAAGTACATAGGTGTAACATGAAATACTGTACTGTCTGTAACTGTGTGAAACCTATAAATCATATGTGTTACATGTCCATTCCAAAAGCTAAACAGAATTCGAAATTTCTATTTGTGTTTTATGATTTCGAATGTTATACTGATATTCCGTACTGTGATAAAGAAAAAACTTTTCTTCATGTTCCGAATCTAATTGTGGTACAAACAGCCTGCCATGCATGTCATAACGAAGAGGATTTAACAGTTTCGTGTTCTGTCTGTGGTACAAGACAGTTTATATTCTGGGATGATCCTGTAGAAACATTTCTTTCCTATCTCGAACTGCAACATAAGTTTTCCAATATAACTATTTGTGCACACAATGCACGAGGTTATGATTGCACGTTTATATTGAGAAAAATGTTGGAAAAAGGGATGAAACCTCGTATAATCTTGGATGGAACCAAAATCATCAGTATGACGTACCAAAATCTCTACTTTATCGACAGTCTTAATTATGTTCAAACGAATCTTGCAGGGTTTTCAAAACTGTTCGGTCTTCCAGTGCAGAAAGGATATTATCCGCATTTGTGGAACACATACAAAAATCGAAATTACATAGGACCTACACCTCCTCCTTCTGCATACGGATATGAATATATGAAAACAATTGAAGATCAGACAAATTTCATGTCTTGGTATGATACTGAATGCAAAAAAAATATGCCTTTCAACAACAAAACAGAACTACTCCAATATTGTATTAAAGATGTTACTTTGTTAAGACAAGGATGTCTGAAACTGAGACAGAATTTTCTGGATATATGAAAAATAGATATTTTTAGGAATTGTATCACTATAGCATTAGCGTGTTCATTAATTTACAGACATAAATTTATGCCCGCTAACACTATAGGAATAATTCCTAAAGGAGGTTACCATCATGCAGATAAAATGTCAAAATTTGCGTTGAAATGGTTGACCTATGTTGAAGAACAAAATCACATAATACTTCTCCACGGCGGACGTACTCGTGAAAAATATGTTTTAGGAGGACGTTATAAAGTAGATGGATATCACGAGGAGACAAATACAGTGTACGAAGCGCTTGGTTGCTTCTGGCACGGCTGCAGACGATGCATATCAACAAACAGGGATATGTATCCTAAAGATATCACGGAAGATGAAAACACCCAGGAAAATGACGGTCAAACCAATAGTGACATGCTAAACACTGCAGCTTTTAGATACGAAACAACATGTCGTAAACTTGCAGCTTTACGTTCTGAAGGTTACCATGTTGTCACAATGTGGGAATGCGATTTTGATAGAATATTAAAAACTGATCCTGAACTCGATAGACATCTATCTACACACCCTATTGTCTGCTGTATTCCTTTAAATCCGAGAGATGCCTTATATGGCGGAAGAGTTGAAACAGTCAGAACTTATTACAGAATCAAGGAAAATGAGAAATTACAATACAACGATTTTACAAGTTTGTACCCTTATGTGAACAAATATTGTACCTATCCTGTAAGCCATCCTACCATATTTTTAGGAAATTCTATTCCTCCAGTCGATGAAGTTTTAAACATGGAAGGACTTGTTAAATGTACAATTCTACCCCCTACAACCCTTCTCCACCCTGTTTTACCCTCCAAAATAAATGGAAAACTGATGTTTGTATTATGTAAAGAATGTGCTATCACACTAAAATGTGAAGGTATTTGTGAACATTCAGATGAACAGCGTGCACTTTCAGGAACTTGGGTTATCGCAGAAGTACGTAAAGCTTGCAGTTTAGGTTACAGAATGTTGGAGATGTCGGAAGTGTGGAAATATGAAACATCTATGTACAATCCTGTTACACAAACTGGAGGACTGTTTGCTGAGTATGTCAACACATTTTTGAAAATAAAACAGGAAGCCAGTGGGTGGCCTACTTGGTGTCAAAACAGAATGGATAAAGAAACATACCTACAGGACTACTTTGATAAAGAGGGGATTCTATTGGAGGAAGACAATATTGAGATCAATCCTGGAAAACGTACTTTGGCTAAACTTTGTCTTAATTCTTTATGGGGCAAATTTTGTCAACGAGATAACCTTTCCCAAACATCTATTATCAAGGAGTCGAAAGATTTCCTCGATAAAATGACCGATCCTAATATAATTATCGGAGGAGTTATATTTATCAATCAGGATACTGTTATAGTAAACTGGAAATATGTTGAAGAGGCAATCACCCTGAACAGAAAAGTAAACGTTCCTATTGCAGCTTTTACGACATGTCATGCTCGTTTGAAACTGTATGAACTTCTTGAAAAATTGGATGACAGGGTATGTTATTGTGACACAGATTCGGTGATTTACATAGATAGTCCTGAAATGGAATATCATCCCCGAACAGGTGATAAATTAGGGGATCTTACCGATGAATTAAGTGATTTCGGTCCCGATGCAATTTGTGAAGAGTTTGTCTCAACAGGACCAAAAAGTTACAGTATGAAAATTAAAAAACCTCTTTCTGAACCCCAATATATCTGTAAAGTTAAAGGGATCACTTTAAACACTTCCACATCAAAATTGGTCAACTTTGATACTATGTGTGATATGATGAACAATGAAAAATCTGACGTTACAGTAGAAAATATCTTTAGAATTAGAAGAACAAAACAGTTTCAAGTTATCAGTACAAATGAAAAGAAATTGTTTCAGCCAGTATTAATGAAACGTTTTTTTGACCACCGACATTTATCATTTCCTTTCGGATACCGTACAGATTAGGTTACAAATATGTCTGTAATCCTAATCTGTAATAGGTATTGTAATAGGTTTTAGGTCCAAAGTTCAAATTTTGTTTCAGTATTTTTTATATTGTATACTTGTATTATATAATATTGTACAAAATAAATATAAAATGTAGTAATAGTCTGGTAAACCGTCATTTTCTTTCAAGTTCCTGGATACAAATCTGTAAAATTTTTGCTTAATATAAAATGTTTCCTAAACTTATCCATCCTTTTACAATGATGGTTTGTGGAGCATCAGGAAGTGGAAAAACTACTTTTGTAACAAAACTTGTCAATTCTATTTTTTCTTTTGTCGAAAAACCTGTTAAAAAAATAGTGTGGTGTTACGATCAGGAAAATAGTATCCCAAAAAATATTGGTGATGTGGAATATCATAAAGGAATTGTTAATTGGCAATCATGGAACGGAAAAACTCCTACCCTTATAGTGCTAGATGATCTTATGATGGTTGCTGAAGGAGAAAAAGTTGCAGATCTTTTTACGAAAGGTAGTCACCACAAAAATATTTCAGTTGTTTTTATAACACAGAATCTTTTTCACCAAGGAAAAAATTGTAGAGATATTTCTTTGAACGTAAAACATTTTGTTATATTTAAAAATCCACGAGATATGAACCAATTTACTGTTTTTGCACGACAACTTCAACCTCATCGCATGAAGGAACTTGAAAAAGTATATATAGATGCAACAATAGAACCTCACAGTTATTTGTATATTGATCTTTCCCAGTCAACACCGGATCCTTTACGTTATCAAACAGATATTTTTAATACAGATCATTCAACCATATATCTTCCTCAGGAATGCCTGAAACCTCGAGATGAAGAAAACGAGGAAGAGACGTACCAACTTACGTTCTAAACAGAATATTTCTTTTAAAACACATTCACCTTTTTTGCACATATTGAAAAATTCCCCAACAAAAGTTCGTAAAACATTATTGAAAAGTGCTCCCAAAAAAACAATCCGTTTTATCAGTGAATGTTGTCTGAATGTTTTAAAAGGCAATATAAAACTTCGTCCGTCTGTAAAGAATCGTCTAACACCTTACAAAACTGTTTTACGTAGACTTGTAAAACCTAAAGTAAATATCGAGAAACGAAGAAAAATTCTTGTTCAAAAAGGAGGGTTTCTACCCCTACTTTTAGGATCTCTATTATCAGGTCTTCTCGGAACTCTCATTCCACATTAAAAATGACACCTGTTTACAAAAAAATGATTGTTCTTTCACCAGAACAATTGACACGTATTCGCGGTTCCGAACAGTCTATAAATCAAAAATTATCTGTTCTGGATAAAAAAATGAACGAAATTTTTAAAATGAAAAATATACCAGATGACCAAAAATGGCGTCTTTATAGAAAAGAATTGGATGAGTATTTATGGTTGAGTCGAAAATCGAAAGAACCATTAGAGATTCCTATTATCCAGGATAATGGTGATTCTAGTATTTCCACAGGATCAACATATTTTCCTCCAAACCTGGTAGAAACATTACCACGTAATACAAGACAGCAGTTAGAAAATATTATTGATGAGTATCAATCTACAGTCCAACGTCTAATCGAAAAAGATCAGGAAAAAACGCTTCCGGAACCGAGATCTTTAAATTTTTCATCGTCATCATCACCAACGGAGATTCCTGGTCCGTCTCGTAAACGAAAACCTGCGAAAAAAAAGAAGAAAAATGTTGTCTTACGTGTTTCCAGAAAAACTTCACCATTTTTGAGAACACCTGATGCATACAAACTCGTTCCTTTAAGAAAAAGTCGTAGACAGAGAGACCAATCATGGGAGTCCCTAAAGTAAAACATGATAAAATTCTTGCTAGAATATATTACGATCCTCAACACAGAGCCTCATTTTCATCTGTGGATCGTTTATGGAAAGCTGTACGAGATAGGAATATATCTCGTGATACAGTAAAAAATTGGTTAATGCACCAGGAAACATACACTCTCCACAAAAGTGCACGAAAAAGGTTTCCTCGAAACCATTATAATGTATGGAACATAGATATGCTCTGGGAAGCCGATCTTAACGATATGACATCGATACAAAAACATAACGACGGATTTAAATATCTCCTAACAGTGTTCGATGTATTTTCAAAATATGCTTATGCATTACCCCTAAAAAATAAAACAAGTAATTCTGTAACCGAAGCTTTCAGAACCATTTTTGAACAAAGTAAAAGAAAACCTGCCACATTACAGACAGATCAAGGAACAGAATTTACAAATTCTGTGTTCCAAAATTTTCTGAAAAATGAACAAGTAGACTTTTCGATCGCAATTAACCACCCTGTAAAAGCAAGTATAGTGGAACGTTTTAACCGAACGTTAAAAGAACGAATGTGGAAATATTTTACTGCAAAACAGACAAGACGTTACATAGATATTTTACCTCAACTTCTTGAAGGTTACAATACTGCGATCCATCGTTCCATAGGAATGGCACCTCAAGATGTAAACGAAACTAATGTTTACACAGTGTGGAAACATCTCAATAGACACAACAACCGTATCTCACACACAATTTCAGATTTGAAAGTTGGGGACATTGTGCGAATTTCTGTTGTTAAAGGACATTTCGAAAAAGGATACGAACAATCGTGGTCACGAGAACTTTTTAAAATTCATTCCGTCGTTCAACGGCAGCCGGTACCTGTTTACATATTGGACGACTTAAATGGTGAACCTGTAAAAGGAACATTTTACAAACAGGAGGTTCAGAAAGTATATTCGAATCCTGACGAAGAGTATAAAATTGATAAAATTTTAAAAACACGAGGTAAAGGTAAAAATTTAGAATACCTTGTTCGTTGGCTGGGTTATCCCTCCAGTTTTGATTCATGGATCAAGGCATCATCGCTAAAACCGATAGCAAACAACTAAACCTCAATATATATCGAAATATATCACCATTTCGAATCAGTGAGTTTTTCTTGTTCAGTCAGAATGGATGATAATTTCTATATCTACCTCCCATCGTCTTCATCAGAAAAATATTTTTCAAACAACACATTAACTCATTTTACTGTAAAATTGGCAAAACGTATCGATCTGCCTCCAGATTTGTGGGAAGTCGGTTTAGCAGAATTATGTCATTCAACTCTTTATGATAACGTTCTGGAAACAGATTCAGGACAACTAACATTTCCTGTTCGAACATACACAAATGTTGACGACTTAATTTCGTCGATCGTAACTTCCCTTCCCGATAATCGAGAAATACGAAAATCTGTGCTTTACAAATTCTGGCATCTTCTGGCTGACCCGCAATGGAGTTCATTCGAGTCATCTGTTTCTACAGATAACACACTATATATTAACGATCAACCGTTTTATTTTCCTGCAGCTACTTATACAATAGATGATCTTATTTTTTTCCTGAAAACCAACCCTGCAAATGTAGCTATTCCTACTCATCTTCGATTCTATTTTAAAGCTGCCGTATATAAACACTTGTCCGAAACAGGAATGCTCGACCCTGAACCCCATGCCTCTGTAGACAATACAATAACACCAATAGATTTAACAGACGACTATGCTAAATTTCGATATGATATATTAAAATCTATCTATTCTTCGCACGTAATATCTAATAACGTTGTCGATAAAAATCCTTACATATTTGTATATTCAGATATTGTAAAACAACAGTTGGTCGGTGAAGAAATGATACGTCTTTTACGTCTTACTCGAAAACAATGTTCAGAAGTAGATACCACATGTACAATACCTGTAGCTCATCACACATTCAATCCGATTCACTATGTTTCTCTGGATAAAAGTTCTTTTGAAACAATAGAAATTACTTTAAACGATCAAAAAGGAAACTTTTTACCTTTAAGAAACGGTTCCGTTCCTACTATCGCTGTTTTACATTTTCGTAAAAAAACAAAATCCTTTTAAAAAACCGACATAACACTATTTTCTCAGTCTATATTGGTAAACGAATGAGTCATCATGAATTCGCAAGCAGAATATTACACAACCCAAATACATGGAGGAATCGGACCCATTTTTCGTTCTAACAGAATTCAGAAAGGAAGAGGATTAGGTTCTCTTTTTGCTGGACTTTTCAGAATGGTGAAACCTCTTCTCTGGAGTGGTGCAAAAGCTATCGGAAAAGAAGCTTTAAAAACTGGTGCTAATATTGTTACAGATATTGCAACAAGTCAGCAAACCCCGAAAACTATTGTTCGTCAGCGAATACGTGAAGCTGGTCAGAATCTTAAAACTAGAGCACAACAAAAAATCGATTCTCTGACAGGTTCGGGTATAAGAAGAAGAATTGCAAGAAAAAATACTCATTCGGTGTTAAAACGTTCAGGTACCCGTGCTAGAACCTCGAGAATCAAGAAAAAACGTACATCCGTAAAACGTCGAAAAACATCATCGAAATCTAGGAAAACACGTAAAAGAAAAATCAGACAAAATATCAAAGTCAGAGATATTTTTACATCATGATACAGAACAGCACCTGGGTAATTTCACAGTTCGACCTTTTTCAGAAAAAACATACTATTCCGTACAAACCTATTGCTTCCTTCGATAACCAGAATGTAACTTCGTTTCTCGAACCTGTCTATCTTCGCTTACAGCTGAAGATGATTAAACAAGATGGAAGTCGTATGAGAACTCTACCGTCCGATAAAAAATCGATTCTCTGACAGGTTCGGGTATAAGAAGAAGAATTACAAGAAAAAATACTCATTCGAAGTTAAAACATTCAGGTACCCGTGTTAGAACCTCGAGGATCAGAAAAATCAAAAAGAATATCAAAGTGAAAAATATTTTTACACAATGATGCAGGACAACACGTGTATGATTTCACAGTTCGATCTTTTTCGGAAAAAACCTATTCAACAAAATGTCGAAAAAACCTACACTGTTACCTACAAACCTATTGCATCCATCGATAACCAGAACGTGATACCATTTCTCATACCTGCAACAGCAACAGATTTTCTGGATCTTGCATCTGTTTATCTTCGTTTACAGGTGGAGATGGTCAAACAAGATGGGAGTCGTATGAGTGCTTTGCCGACCGATAATGCAACCACAAAAAATTGTGGGGTAGTAAATTATCTCCTCAATACTATATTTTCACAATGTAACGTTGCTATCAACGGTATATCTGTAACAAATGCTGACAACAATTATGCATACAAATCGATTTTTGAGGTACTTCTCAATTACGGTACTGATGCTGCAAATACACATCTTACTAATGCTTTATGGTACCTGGACACACCTGGAAACCAAGATAAAATCACAACCAATAACGAAGGTTTCACCACCCGAAAAATTTTTTTCCAATACGTTCCGTCATCAGGAAATCCTATGGAAGTAACAGCCGAAATGGAACTTATGGGAAAACTCCACATAGATTTTTTCAATCAGCCTAAATATCTACTCAATGGTGTGGAAGTACGTATCGAACTTATCAAGTCACGTGATGCTTTTTATATCTGGGGAGATCAAGATTCACCTAGCGTACAAATAAAAATTTTAAAAGCTGCTCTCGAAATAAATCACGTCATTCCTACTCCTAGCACCAGTTTGGCTATAGACAGAGCACTTTCTTACGCTCCTGCACATTATCCGTTCACAAGAAGTATTATCAAGGCATACTCTTACGTTGCAGGAACGCAGCAGATTTCTATCGACAATGCTTTTCAAGGTCCTTTTCCGAATGTTATTCTTTTTACTATGGTATCCACCGCCAGCTTTCTCGGAGACAGTAAAAAAAATCCGTTCGACTTTAGAAGTTTTAACCTATCTTCTTTCCATCTTGTAAAAAATGGAGAGCTCACACCTTCTGAACCTTTACGAATCAGTACAGGAGGAAATAGCGGTTTAGTAACACGTGCCTACCAAACTCTCTTTTCCGGCACAGGTATCCATCACAATAATTATGGACATCAGATAACAAGGAAGATGTTTGAAAACGGATCATTTTTTCTAATTTACGACATTACACCAGATTTTTCAGGAAACGATACACACATCAGTCTACAGGAACAAGGTACCTTAGGAGTAGAAATGCAGTTTTCTCCACAACTGTCCGAAAATGTTACCTGTCTTCTCTATGCTGAATTCGAAGTGGCCTTGGATGTGACAAAAGACAGAGGTGCTATCCTTCACTAATAAACCTAACAATTTTACTCTATAAATTTGGTGTATTCCTGTTTTCTGCCACAGAAACCTACCTGTATCGTAATAGAAAAAGACTATCGTGTTTGTGTACTTTATTATAAACGTATCCGACATGAACACATCACAGATCAGACATATTTTATCTCACAATTGTTCCACCAAAACAATTTTTTGTGGTGTTTACCCGAGAGATCTTCTGCCTCGAACGTTCTCCACCCCTGCTTTGATAATCGCAAACACGGATACTTCCGATTCCGAAGGAACACACTGGGTTGCCTTCTATTTCGACAAAAACAATAAGGCAGAATATTTTGATTCATACGGTTTCCACCCCTATTACCCAGAATTCATAACATTCTTGAACCGTCATTCCTCTATCTGGACTCACAATAATACCCCCTTACAAGGAATATTTGCTACAACTTGCGGACATTACTGTTGTGTATATGCTTATTATAAAGCACATCACGTCACAACCAGGGATTTCATCCGGATATTCCCACCAGGTGTCAGTAAAGATGAATATATTTTACACCGTTTTCGTCAGATCTTCAAATGTTTACCGCATTCAAAGTGTCCTAAAGGAGCACAAGTGTGTCGTTCTATCAAACCAGTTCGGAAGTGTATAAGATGATTTCTATATAAAATATGTATGATGATTCTGCTCACTCTCAGTATCATCTTGACACCTTTAGTGAAAACATCATGGAACCGGTCAAAAATTCTACAATGGAAAAACATGATCAGCTTCTAGACCGTATTACTCATAAGGATGGTGTTTCTAGATGTAGAAAACGTAGACGTCTGCCCCCTACCAAAATTGAGATTCCTGTTATAAAAACTGAACCGATTGAGAGTGAACCGGATGTGACAAAGGATTGTGATTTCATGAAAATACGTCAAGAAAACAGTTCTTCCCAAAATAAAACCGAATGTTCGGAACTGCACAACATAGATGTCTGTTTGGATCTTTATCTTGCAAATATATACTTTCTGAACACAGAAAAAACCAAATATGTAGCAGTAGGATTCGAAAAACAAACACCTTTCAATCTGGTATGGGAGTTTTCGCAACAAGGAAGATTACCCGTACGAATTAATTCTTCACAGATTAGAGAATTGTGTGTTTTGAAATCTGATGTACTTGATTACATCGAAACAGGTCGACGATTTAATTATCTCGTCACAGGGAATATTACTGTCAGTGCTGTAAATTTTTTCGGAAAACGTTGTATTTCCATGTATCAACATTCCTCACCGGATGCTTTTATTTTTACACCCCCGGAACTACATTTATTTTTTTGTGAACTTTTCACACCCTTAAGAAAATTAACGAACGAACGTTATCATAAATTACAGCCACATATACAAACTTTTGTGCATTGTATCGAAAAGAATATGTTTTCAGAAAGAAAAGAAGTACCGGAAAACCTGATAAGCCATTTTCACGTTCTCTGGTACAACGAATTGATGATTGAAATATATCTTCAACACAATCTTGGACATTCATTGATATTATAAATAACTTTATTATCCATTATGTATTTTTTACTGTAAATGTATATCTTTATATGTATATTATTAAATTGTAAATAAAACATTTGAAAAAAGGTTAAACAGTTTTTTATTTTTCTCTATTACAGTAGAAATGGTACATTTTCCAAACATTTTCAACTGCACAGGTTTTGTTCACATTTTTTGATTCACTATGTTCTCTACATTTCTTTTTCTCTACCGAAAGTTTCATACTCTCCAATTTTGGACACCCAAATTCTTCAATATTATCTACGGTTAACGTACTCATACGTTTTTCTCCGATACATTTTTCCAACCATTTAGTTTTTTCAGTACCTTTAACATACACATTTTCATTTACAAGTACAGAATATAAAAGATCTCCTAACTTCTCATACGGTACCCAACCATTTTCCCAGGAGAGTCCGTGTTTGTTTGCACGGAGCCAATAATTCACACGACGATATTTTTCACTTAACAAATGTAGACCGTATGGAGGTTTTACTAAATAATCAAATGTACATTCAAAAGGAGACTTCAATATTCCGACTTCTTTCCACACAAATTCACCGTCTTTTCCTCGTAAACCTTGAACGTCCAAAAAACATACATCCATTGTTCAACAGGTAAAAACTGTCAATGTATTTTTAATAGATCCACGACATATAGCACACTTATCGAGTTGTGAGGCACAGGATCGACAACTGACAAAATGTCTGCACGGGAGAAACACTATATCGCAAACATTCAAAAAACAGATTTTACAAATCATTACAGAATCTGCATTTTTTTCAATAACTTTTTTTGCAGACTTTTCTCTATTAGCACAATATTTACATTCGACCTTATAATGTAGTAATGCAACACTTTGTATAAAACTACAATGGGGCACTGCTGCCAGATGTCTTATAACAGGACAATCTTCCGGTGTCCAATCACAAAAGCCATAAAAACAATATGAACACAATACTCTATCACCGTGGCCTGAATAGTAACATCCTGCAGTCACTAACTCTTCAGGTGTCTGTTGTAATCCTACAGGCCACTTTTCGTAAGTTTTGTATCGAGAATCGACTGATAGGTAGTTATTACAATGCCCCGAAAATCGGTAGCAGGGGTAACTGAACACTTTCATAAATCAGCCAAAGAAAAACAATCTGATACAATAGGTGATGGGGTTCCAGGTATTGGTGATAACGGTACCGGCACAGTATCTTCTACATCACTATCGAACAGGGCTCTGGAAAAACCAAGACGATTCGAAGATACCGCTGGAAAACAGGGATGTCCTTCTAATTTACGTAGTAGAGAACGGTTGCAGGTAGTACACCACAAAATAGTTTTGTTCACTAACACGGCAAGCCACTCTTTCACTCTTTGTTTTAAAGCTTCAGCAATCTCATCTTCATCCTTCCTCTGAATGAGTTCACACGAACATTTGTGACTGGGAAATCCTGTTCTCCCATCCGTAAACTTTTTTCTTTCCACTATCTCCTTCAACGTCTCGCAGGAATGATGGACTGCTTCTCCCGATCTATTGAACAGGTAACATCCGCACCATGGAGCTTCACGTAGTGCTACGTACATAAACGGGAACTGTTTCAACACTCGCTGTACAGCCTCACGATCGGTATCGATATCGCCGCAGGATTCTATGACTTCCCAAAACTCTTCGTAACTTATCTCGTAGAAATTCAGAGCTTTCTCCGGAAACGTTATGTAATACTCTGCCATTGTGACACACTCTCGTTCTTTTTATACCGTCTACATATATATACCCTTCTTCCTATTACGTCATTTTCCTTAAACATGTCCAAATAAATACTTTTTGTATTCTTAAATTAATACAACGATCTTTGAATCAAATGAGTCAGCAACATTTTCCCGGCTTCTCAAAGACAGGTTGTCGACCTCTATACTGAATGCGTCATTAAATTCGAAAACCTAAATCAACCTCTGTACCGAAAAACAAACACAATAAAATAAAAAACAACAGTAAAACATTCCCATCCATTATCTATAACCTTTTAACCTCTATCTCAAACTCCACACATTTTTGGAACCCTGCCAAATAATAACAATGTCTGCTTGTTCACTCGAATATTAACCCGAGCCGGGAATTTCCGGTCACGTGACTTTCACGTGATTTTGGCGGGAAATTCTCAGAATCGACCCGAATCAACAATTTCCTATCACGTGATTTTCACGTGATTCACACAACATTTTCTAAACCTCAACCTCTTATCTATAACCTTTCACCTTTCTCAGACAACATTTTAATCATCATTCAACTGACTCAGTAATTTCCTGTTGAAATCAAGCTCGGGAATTTCCCGTTCCGGGGTCAAAAAACTCTTCAACCAATCAAAACTCAAAACACCTATGACGTCATCATCTCCTCATCCAAACAACCAATCAAAATCCAGCCCCATATCTCAAACCCCGCCCATTTCTGGCCAAACTCCAAAACCCAAACAATGCTTGCTTGTCCACCGCCCTTTATCATCAATTGATCTTTCATCGATCTTTTCCAATCAATTGATTTATCGGACTCTATCCGGGAACATAACTACTCCTATTAATAATGTACGATACAGTTTTCCCACAAAATGTATATCGTATTTCTCCAATTTCCATACTGTCCGCATTATTTCGTTTGTTATTGCCCCAGCCTTTCCTTGTACCGTTTGCATATGTCTTGTCCACGTCCCTGCCATAGTGAGAACTAATCCCAAGTATTTTATTCTTTTTACCCTTTCTAATTCTTGCCCTCTGAAAGTCCACCTTTCGTCTTTTCCATATACATATCCGTTCTTGAACACCATAATTTTTGTTTTTGTAAGATTTACTTGCAGTTTGGATTCTCTGCTGTATCTTTCCAACCCGTCCAGAGCCTTTTGTAGGCCGGCATTTGTCTCCGAGATCAGAACCACATCATCTGCGAACAAGAGCGCCGGTACCCTTGTCGTCCCGACCTTGGGGGTGTCGGCTTCTTCACCCTCTACATACGCCACTATATCATTTATATAGAGAGTGAAGAGCAGGGGTGACAGAACACATCCTTGCTTTACCCCCGCTTCCGATTTTCGTTTCTCTGTCACGGTATCCACTTGACACCGTACACAGAATTCTACTTTTGAATATATTGCCTTTATTGCGTTTATCATCATGGCCGACATTCCCATTTCCCACAATTTGTCCCAAAGTTTTTCTCTATTTACAGTATCGAACGCCTTTTGGAAGTCGACAAAACAGGTATATAGCTTCCCTCTCTTTTTCTTTAGTTTTTCTTCCATCAATGTTTGGAGTGTAAATATATTGTCCAACGTGGTGCTCTTATCTCTAAATCCGGTTTGTAATGACGTTATTCTGTCGAATATGTCAGTCCATTTTTTAATTTTCCAGTACAGTCAAAGTGGCAGGGGGAGGGGTTATCCCATAAGAAACCGTGCCAGTCTTAGCCTGGCCTGGTGAGGGAACTTTCGTAGTGTTGACACGACGCAGTTGCCACCTTCAGAAAAAAGTCGCTAAATACGAATGGTTTGTAAGACCCGTTGGGGAAGTAATTCCTGCCTACTTTTGGAGAAACGAACCTAATATTTTTCCAAAGTTAAATTAACATTTTTGATAACACATAAATGCACCAAGAGGGCCATCCAGACTTTTTTTAAAAATATCCTATGATGATGCGAGTTTCCTTTGGCATTTCGACAATTTCTTTTCATAACAAAGATATTTTCGACATCCAGTTAGAATACGTGTGCATGGGGGAGGAGAAGGTGATTGGATTTGTTTTTCCTTTCCTCTTGTAATTGTTATATTTTTAGGGAAGTTTCCTGTAGTGTATAAAGATAGGTTAGTGAGTGAAGATGAATCGGATTAGTACGTTATTACTTAAACACATGTTGTTTTCCACGTTACCAAACGAGGAAAAACATCTTTGCTAGTGGCGCAAACTCAAGGAGGGGGCGGGGGGCATTGCAGAGTTGTTTTTTTTCTATTTACTTGATCACGTTGGCACTACCCATCATAGTTGCTGCCGGCCGCCACTGGTTCAAAGTGATGTCCACCTACATTCACACATTCCTGGCATCATTTGATGACATTTTGATTCACACGCAAAAGTTCTTCCGTTCTAAAATATAACGATTCAGCTTCTCGTAATGTAAGGACAAGACGTCTAACCGCCTCTCTGCCTGGAGGTGAAACGCCATAGAATTTCCGAGCAAATTCCCTACACACGTCTCAACACGAGTCTTACAAATCATGTAAGTGTCATACATAAAAATTCTTTGTTCTAACGTGAACTTTGCGGCTGTCATTTCAATCGCCGCACTTACACACAACACACACACACTGCAATTACGCAAAGAAGTAACACGGCAAGTAACCAAAAATATACTTTTTCACACAGTACGAAATTAACGCGCTCTTTGTTCAAAGTCTGCTCCTCACTCCATTCGCAGCTCTGTCCAGGGCACCTGTAGTCGCGAAGGAAAGAAAAACTCAAGCTCGGAGCTTTCAGATTGCAACCAATGCTCACGAAAAACATTGACATTTAACGGTTTTGTCTGCAACGTAATCTTGATACAGTGTTGCACATTCGAAGCTTTCGTCCATAAAAATAAGCGGGACGTTACTGGTCTAAAATGTCGGCATCTCCCCTAGCGTCGCCCGCCACACTTCTCCCGATCTCTCGGCCTCGCAAGGAAATGGACGCACGGTATAATTGCACAAATACACGACATTAAATATTCACATTACATGTGAATGGCAGAGTGAAGCATGCTTCCTTATGGGCGGAGTTGAACCGGTGGAGGGAAAGTTGCGCGGAGACTTTTGGCCGAAGATTCTATTTCTTGTGGTCTCACTCTATTTTAGCATGTTTAACAGATAAAAGTCATCCTAAGTTTCTTATCATCTGCCATTGGAAGATGAATTATTATTAATATTAGTAGTAGTAGTTGTAGCAGTAGTAATAGTAATAGTATTATCGCAGATCTTTGACTGTGATAAATTGGTCATTTTGAATTTTGTCCACAGCATTTTTCATAATATTTCACGCCACTGACTTTATGCCAATCTTGATCCCCCTCCCCCATATTTATTTAAAATTATCTTAAATACATGCCACTATACTGCACAGATTAGCAGCTACCACCAGTGTGTTAAAGGAAATAATTATAATAAATGGGTTCACCTTCGCATGACTCTCGCAACAAAACTATTTTGTTTGATATGAAAAGTTTCCAAAGTCTGTATTGTCTTAAATTCAATTTAGACGAAATCATTTTTCTTATCGTTTGAGCTCGATAGAAATTCTACCGTGCAATGTAAAGAAATCATGTAGCATCTTGATGCCAAAGCATATTTCATGACATATTTCACAGATAGAACAGTTCCATTTATTTTTAAAAAAGTGTATTTAAATAACAAACGAGAGGAAAATAAGTTTGCTATGAATCGGTTTCACACACAAATCAAATGGCGTATTCACACTTCGTAGCGCATTCAGTACACGTATCGAAGAATACATAAGTTATTTGAATTAGATAGAAATGCCTCATTACATACAGAGTGTTCCAAAATAGTGTTTACACTTTATGAACGTTAATAACAGCAACAATAATAACAGCAACAATAATAACAGCAAATATGAACATTTGGTAACCGCATTAAAAAATGACCGCTATTGACAGAAATACATTGTATTTATATACATAAATACATAAAATAATACATAAAATAGTAATGCTACAGTCTAAATTCGTAAGGTACGCCACTTACAAGGAAAGACGCATATATCCCCGATATGAATCGTACACTTCCCTCTGTAAACACCACAACCTGCATTCTCTCAGCAAAAGATCGAAGATGCCATTGCTCTGTTTCTTATACAAAATCATGAACAATAATATTCAAGTGCAACATCTACTAGAACAAATACACATACGTGTTCCTATCTCCAAGACACGATCCAAAGGAGGCCTCATTTACTGGAGAAACAGAAGATTGAACATTATAAAATAAATCACCTGTCAGGAGAATGTGTGAACTGTACAACAGATGTTCCGAAAGAGAACCAAAATTAGATATAATTCACATGCGTATTGAGACCTTCAAAAAGCTATTCAAAGTATGGAAGAATAAATGTCAACAATGTAAATATGAACGCAATTTTTTGTAAATTATATTTCTTTCGTAGTTTATACTATCATGTTTAGTAGTTTATGTAGTTTATATTATACATATTATGTAGATCTGTAGCAAGGCCGTGCATGTCGGTAGAGAAGGGGAGAAGGAGAGAAGGGGTGAAGGAGAGGTGGTGAAGAAGAGAAGGAGTGAAGCAGTACACTACACGCTGTTCCAAATAGCTGGTTGTCGCTCCCCACTCGCGCAATCCCATATCCTCTCACGCGATCATTGGTCGAGGCCTCTCAAGTCACAACTTGCGCAGAGACTTGTTTCCGTTGTACTATAGGTGGTAACTCCAGGCGTGTTTTCAGCGGGAAATTTGAAACTCCGCAAAGTTTTCATTAAAAATTTATATCTCCTAAACCATGATTGCTAGAGTTACAAATTTAGCTAGTTTTGTTCAGTACAGACTGATATGGTCCAAAAAATACCCTATTTGTTTTATCAAGTAGAAGAACAGTAAACTAAAAGTAATAAAAATATTTTTTTTGCGAAATTTGAACTTTGGTAAGTCACCACGTAGGCAACGCCGGGACGTGAGTGTTCAAAACATTTCCTCCATATTACGTAATATCCATTCTTGTGCTGCTCATACTTTCGTAGGGTAATAATTTCTAATATAAACGCCGCGCTTGTTTTCGGGGGAAATTTAAAATTCCGCCTTTGGACGAAATATAGCCGTACTGAAATTAAGATTTAGTAATTACTAATAAGATACTTCAAGACTTATTAAAGACACTTGAAACATGTATCTCCAAATATCTGACTCACAGTATTTTCCAAAAGTCGAAAACGCTCCATGTGTTTGGGACCTCACCAAAATGTGACACACATGTCACATCCTGTGTGAAAAAACTAGTGTCAAGATTAATGTAAAATTGAATGATATCGTTTTATTGTTGATCGTTATGTTGACAATAATAACACAACCCTGCATTTTGGGGGGGGGGGAATCGGATGATTTCAAATCAAAAGGTGATTCTGTTTTTGTTGTTTGACCTTAAAACTTAAGTTTTGGAATTTTGAAAAGTGTGGAACCAGTTATTCACTTTCAAAACTTAGCTTGGTGCATGGATTGTAGCACAACACTCGAAAGAGGACAACAGAAGTGAAAATGGAGGGGTCGTTGGTGAGCTACGATTTCGAGAATATATCCTGTTTCACTTAAGTTACAGAATTCCAAATGTATGAAAATTCTAGCTGTATCGTTTCAACATTGTCTCCTTGTATTTTTGTGATGCTTTGAAAAATAAATTAAAGGAGAGTTACAGATTTTGGTTTCTGAACTTCCATTAATCCAATATGTCAGATGTTTCTGGAAGGGGGGAACACCACTCTAAATACGGCCATGATAAGCTGTACTGTAGATAAATTGTTTTCGTGTTGTGTTTACCAATTTCAGAAGTTTTCAATGAGTCCAATGCAAATTGCATGCGGCAATTTGCTTTGTAACTCAAATAATGAACAAACTGCCACTTACCGCGTTTTACCCCCAAGCCCTTCAATAAAAAATAATAAACAAAATCATATTTCGTATTATTCCCTTAGAGTAATACGTAAGGAGAACATGTTGAATCTTCGCGATTAGCCAAAAGTGCTGAAATAAAACAAACCAATCAATCAATCACAACATGTGATACGTGTTTTGTGTGATTCAGGTGAAATGGGTAAATATTTGAAAATGTTTTTTTGTTAAAATTAGTGGAAAACTTGTTTCGTCTCAAAGGTATGTGTGTGTGTGTGTGTGTGTGTGTGTGTGTGTGTGTGGGTGTGTGTGTGTGTGTGTGTGTGTGTATATATATATATATATTATATGTTTATGTTTATGTATGTGTGTGTGTAAAGGAGGCAGGAGGGAGAGATGATGAGGGAGGTTTGTATGTGCGTACATTTTGTAAATGTAAATGTAACATTATGGTACTACCTTATGTAATTGGAAACTTTTCTCTGTTGAAGGGAAATAAATAAATAAATAAATAAATAAATATTGAAGGTTAAAACCCGAAGTTAGGATAGTCTAATAAAAGTTTCTATATTAGTGCTACTTCTCATTTCCAATTTTCCTACCACTAGTCAAGATGTTCATTAGGCTATATACTTAATAATAAAACTCCGTGTGTTCAGTGGCATACCCAAGGGAGGTCCGTGGTAGTCATAACCTTCCCCCCTTTGGCCCAGTGTTCCTAAAAAAAGAACGTAAAAGGTAGAAAAGAGGGCTGACTACCAAAAATGTTTCATAACCCTTTCCTTTCGAAAATCCTGGGCACGAAACTGGGTGTGTTCAATATCAAACTATTAGTTTAAGTATCTACGTGGCACTTTTTAATCATACCCAACAACATTCTCTATCATAATTCTACTTTGATTACTTCTCATGAAATAGTACTTTGTTTAGAGTACAATTTCAGTAAATATAAATATTTTTAAGTACTGTGTGTCAAAACAATGCATGAAGTCAGGAAAAATTAGATTATAAATAATATATGGTTGCTTAATTGGAAGCACCAGCGCCCCATGAACTCGTAATGAACAGTACACGATTTTTTTATTATTATTATTTGCCTGTCGAGGGCCTCGGCCGAGTGCTCCAGTTCCCCTCCCTCGGTAGCGTCTCGATATTACAAATGTCTGTCTCGTTCTCGTTTGCATTTTCAAAAACCTGTCGGTCTCAGTCTCGCCTCGAACGAACGACACGACAAAAACGAAGCGTATTTGGTCTGAAACTCCGAGAACGTAGATCCGATTCGCGTACGAGCTCTCTTGGAGATAGGTTCCCAAGGAAAAGTGCTACATATCCGAAGGAGCTGATATTCGCGAGTGATAGGATCAGATTATTAGTGGTTGTTATCACCTTTAATATAACATAACGTGTAGTGCTTCGATTTGTTATTCCTTCCATTTTTGTGTTCGTTCCTGACATTGCCCCATTAGATCGTCGTGGATTCCGGCGGGCAGCCGGTTCCAACCCATGATGCAGATATGTTGGACCAGAGGGAGAGAACGGCAGCGGAAGGTTTAGTTGACCTTGCCACAACGGAGTTTATCCCAACACGATGATGACGTTTCAATGACTGAATTCGCGCAACGCCCAGGTAAAAGTCCATGGACGAGGTGAGTGACGCCGACCGTACTCAAGATAAAATGTTTCGCCCCTCACAACCGGAACACCGACCCCCAAACCTTTGGTACTCGGCCGAGGTCCCCGGCCCTTATGTGGTCCTTTTAGAAGGACTGAACCGAAACATCGGAAAACTTTCCAGTGGTAGCCTGGGAAACAAATTCAGGAAGGCTGATATTCCCGTGTGCTTAGTGGAACAATGCGGTAAAAATAGGGTTCGGGCCACTTTCCAAACTGCAGATCACGCTAACACTTTTGTTCGGAACAGTTCTTTTTTGGACTCCCTTGGTGTCCGAGCGAAAATCCCGCATAGTTTGATTCAAAGGGAAGGACTTGTGTACGGGATCGAATTCGATGTGACGGAACAGGACATTCTCGATGGAATAGATTCACCCTTTCGTGTTACGTGTGCCAAACGTCTCAAGAAAAAAATCTGGCAAGGGGATGGAACATTCAAACTAGTGGACACGAAGTTGATTTGCCTAACTTTCCATGGCAAATATTTGCCAGAAAAAGTGTTGATCAATAGGGAAATTTTAACGGTTCAACCGCGATTCAGCTTGCTTCAGGTACAATCACTCCCATTCACAGTGCAGGTCTAAACCCCAGTGTGCAAATTGTGGCAAAGAACGACATGGGGAAGGGTGCTCCAACCCTTCTTACTGCATTAATTGTAAGGGCCCCCATGGGGCACGTGACCGTACATGCGACATTTGGCAACGTGAACAAAAAATTCAAACCCGTATGGCAGAAGAAAACATCTCTTACTACGAAGCCAAGGCCAAACTTCTTGGCACCTTCCTTCCTCCATTAACTCGGGACGATATTCTTAACCCCATGATCAACAAACGAGACTTTCCCAAATTGTCACCTAAGCCATTACCGACCCCACAGATTGGAGCTCGTCACCCTGGTGTATGGGACAACCCTTTTCACAAGTTACAGACCCATCTTTCCCCAGAACCCTCAATCTCAGGCGTTCAACATAACGATATGCCCCAGGCAGTGGAGACAGTTCGTCCAAGACACAACAACCATCTTCGCCGCCGGACTGCAAAGCTTGCTACTCCCGTACCCCCTTCCAACTCGATGGAGCATCATGCGGAACCACAAGTGGCTGCAACACGAACCTCCGTTGGAAATGCACGTGCAATCTCCAGTTCTACGACTTCGGACGAAGAATTTACCCCTTCTCCTCCTATTGGGCGCAAAGCTCAACCGGCCCAGCAGGTCCCCCCGGACACGGCCTCATCTCCGCCCTCGGACACACTTCAAACTCTGCACTCCGACCACCAAATGATATACAAATCCTTATTGGATCTTACCCCGACTTTATGGGCATCAGTGAAACAAATATCAAATATACGTGAACAAGCGATCATCATACAGCGAATCCAAGAACTTACTACTCACTTGTTATCAATACTATCAGGTTGATTTCCCATCCTATTCCAACTTGGTGTTCCCAACAACTCTCGTATTTAATTTAATTTTTTTCCTTTTTTTAATTTTTTTTTTTTAAAAATTTTTGTTTTTCTCCCTCTTGGCAATATGGATTTACTACAATGGAACGTTCACAGTTTTTCCGCGCGAAAATTAGAATTACTGGATCTCCTAGCGGATTTTCATCCAAAGATCCTTTGCCTCCAAGAAGTGAAAGGTACGCACTCAGAAACTTATCGGTTGGGACACTATACTATGTACGGTTCCCCCATTACGAACACCGGCACCGTTATCTATGTGCACGAAAGCGTTTGTCACGCGCCCGTACGACTGCCTCCTCGGCTAAAGTTAATTACAGAATTTCATGTTGATATTTCAGCAGTTTGTGTCCAGGCCTGGCATCTATACATAGCCATAGTTTCCATATATATTCCCTCGCATTATTATTCCCAACGCATCACGCCAGGTATTTTACAAGAACTTGTGAACGCCTTACCGGGCCCCATCATCATCATGGGCGATTTCAATGCCCACTCCCCCCTATGGGGGGAGGGGACAAAGAGGATCGCCTTGGGGTCGCTGTGCGTACCTGGATTCAACAGAATGACTTTATTGTTTACAATGATCGTACTCCGACGCACTACCCGAGAAATGGCAATCGACCTTCCAGTATCGACTTAACCCTTTCATCCCCGGAATTATTTTCCCATTTTTTCTGGTATAAAGATCCTTACCTTCGGGGCAGTGATCGTACCCCAAATTTTCTGCTCACTTCTCAGAACCCCATGCATAACCCAGTCCAGCAGCGCAACAATGTCCCGGTGAAAAGATGGCGACCAGCCACCATTCAGTGGGATTTATTCGCTCCAACGTTTGAGCATCTTTATCTCCACGACGATGATTTTTCAGAATCTGACATATCTTATGTTCACTTTATCAACTTGCTTACTACCACTCTCGATCTCTGTGGGAAGCGTCAATCGTTTATTAAACACGATACATTTCCTGCTATTCGATGGTGGAACAGCGCTTGCGCTCAAATAAAAAAATTGAAAAAATTCCGGTGGCAAAATTATGGTTGGGCCCCAACGCAAGACAAGTGGATAGAGCTAAAACGATTACAAGCACGAGCACAAAAAACATATTTGAAAGCGAAACGAGAAGCGTGGAAACGCTTCTGTCAATCGCTCGATCGCCGCGAATCCATAGGAACAATTTGGCGAAAATTCAACAACTTTCGCAAACCTAAAATTGTCAAACAGCACAATCTCACACATGAGTGGGAAGCGGAATTCACGGATATTATTACACCACCTTTTGTGGCCTCGCGACCTATCTTCCGCGCATCCCCCGATGCTAACTTCACAACAGAATTTCCTGCAGTAACAATTTCGGAACTTCGCTCTATACTCCAATCGGTTAAAAATACTGCGCCTGGCTATGATGGAATTACATATGATACTATTCGTCATATCCCTCACTTTGGCCTGGAAATCATAGCTAACATATATAACAATATATACCGCGGAGAACAGGTTCCGGTGGATTGGACTAAACATCTTGTCATACCTCTTCCCAAACCCAACAAACCCAAGAATGAAGCCACATCATATAGACCTATTGTCCTTATACCAGTCCTCGCAAAATTATTCGAGAAAACTCTACATTCCAGAATTACTTGGAACTTAGAGAAACGTCAATATTTTCCCCCTACTCAAATGGGCTTCCGGCTGGGATTGGGCAGCCAGGACGCCATTTCTACACTAACGGTGGCCGTCCAGAATAGTCATCTGACACGTGATTACTGTTTCGGTATTTTTCTTGACATTGAAAAAGCTTATGATTCCGTTCCCATTGATCTCCTCTGCACTCACATTGACCAACTTCACATCCAACCCAATCTCGGCCACATTTTATGGCAATTATATCATGCACGCATTTTAGTCTATTGGTTTGAGGACAGACTGGTTGGCCCCCGACAACAAAGTCACGGGTTACCTCAGGGATTCCCCCTCAGTCCATTACTTTTTAATATTTACACTCAACGATTTCACACTACGATACTTGGGCAATTCCAAATCCTTCAATTTGCTGATGATTTTTGTTTTTATTTAACTATTCCTGACGCCACACAGGGCTTATTGGCCACTCAACATTTACTTGGAACCCTAGACAACAAATATCGCACCCTGGGCTTGACCTTTTCCCGTACCAAATCCCATATCATTCTATTTAACTTACGATCTCGATCTTGCTATCCAAACACCATAACTCAGATCGGGGACATACCAATCGTAGAAACCGGTACATACTTGGGGTCCGGTTTGATCGGAAATTGAATTGGAAAGTTCATATCAACTACCTTGCCCAAAAAGGACGCCAAATCAATAATATTTTAAGATGCCTTGCCACTACTCGATGGGGGAGCCACCCCTATGTGATGCTTTTATTCTACAAACATTGTTTTCGGTCGCTCTTTGATTACGCCGCGGCCGCATATGGTGGGGCTCATGTCCGACATCTACAACGACTGGATGCTTTGCAACGACAATCTCTAAGAATTTGTCTTGGCATAATGAAATCTAGTCCTAACATTAGTGTCTATGTGGAAAGCCACGAAGTTTCCCTAGCGTAACGTCGTCAATCGCTTACTACCCATGTCTTATTATAAACGTGGGAAAATCACGTTCACCCATTCAACAAGGCATTTGCAATACAGCGTCATTGGGAAACCGCTCAGGTTCTCACTTCCGCTGATCCTTCCTATTACTTCCTGTATTGTTATAACATAGATCGGGCGGCTTATCATACATCGTTTACATATACACAACCATTGCTTTACCAGCTGTCATTTCCCCTTGTCACACCCCCGGATATTCATTACATAGACAGAGGACCACATCATTCTTATCGGGAACGATGGCCCACGGCAAATTTTATCTATACAGATGGTTCTAAGAGCGGCAATGAAGTGGGCTGCGCATATTATGTAGTGGAGACGGATGACGTTCATCAATATCGCTTGCCACCCGATATTTCCATATTTTCGGCGGAGAGTTATGCCATATTTCGTGCCTTGATTTATGCCTACAACAAGGGTTTCCCTCATACTCTTATTCTGACGGATGCACTAAGTGTCCTTCAAACTCTGGCACGTACGGGAGCAGCGTCTTTTCGTATGACTGTCTTTATTTTCTTAATATTACAGCAAGTCTCAAAAATCTGCCTACAGGGTCGTAGGGTGACCTTTACGTTTATCAAAGGCCATAGCGATCTAAACGTCCTTCACGATCGAGTTGACGCTTACGCGAAAAGGGCTCGAGTGGCAGAGCATGTTATACCACTGCGATTGCCATATACCGATCTACTCCCACGAGTAAGGAAAAAAATCCAATCTAATTGGGATGCTTGGTCTGTTCACGAACTTGCCCATACCACAACCTATAAATGGGTGGCGCAACTCGGCACCAGGCAACCCTGGTTTCGATCTCTGCACTTGCCTCGTGAAGTTATAACCCTTGCAATTCGCCTACGCACAGGCCATGTACAAACTCGTCAACACCTGGCGCGATTGTACCTAGCATCTAATCCTTCGTGCGGTTGCGGTGGAGATACCCAAACGATCAATCATATTTTCTTCCAGTGCCCGTTACGGGAGCAAGTTAGAACCACACTTTATCAGTGCCTTGCTAGAATAGGAACACCATTTCCTTTGTCCATTTCGACTTTACTCCATAATCCCGGACCTGCTGTCCTGTGGTTCCTATACGGATTTCTCCGTAAACACAATACCTGGTTGTAAACACGCTTCTGTTGATCAACATTGTCTACCCTCAAGGTCAAGTTCGTATCGAAAACAGCGCAGACGGCCGGTGCGTGTCCTCCGCGAGAGGATGGACACGGAGCTTGGAATATTCAGGTGAAGGTCTTTGAAACGATTATTTCGTGCGGGTTGTCAGACATTGTCTGTCCTCACCCTTCAGCCCGTTGTCCAAGATCGCCTTAGTTCAGATGATAAGGGACATAATCAAGAAGAAGAAGAAGAAGAAGAACGTAGATTCAACTGCATCTGTAGGACGTTTGGAAGACTATATTTCACGGTTAGTAGGTGCATTGCCATATATCGAACGAATTTGGAAGTATTTGCTGGTTCTGTTCGGGTTAGCTGAATGGAACATTACAATCCAAAAATTTTGATTTTTGATTGATTCATTTGGTGTTTGAAGTCCACTTTATGCACACTAAGGTTAATCGGGACTGGACCTACAGTTTAAAGTGGGAACCGAACTACTATGCGATTCAATGGGTATCGAACCCGGGACCCGCACAATCCAAAAATCTACAAATTTAGTGTTATTAATGAAAATGATCTTTAAAGCAATACATTCATGAACATAACTGAGAAACGAAATCACAATATATTTCTGAAGCTTCAAAAATTATAAATATTGTCCATAGAATTATTCAGTGTGTGAATTAACGGGGGCGGGCAGGTATCAGCCCCCACAAAAAATTATCTCTAGCTAAAGACATGGAATTGAAAGCAAAGTAACAAAACACAACTGAAAAATAATTCGTATCCATTAATGGTCCAGTCACTGAAGATTTCCCTTCCGAAAAATATGTAGCCTTGTGGATTAAAGGAGAGCACAATTCTGCAACTGACCAACCTCACCAAACATGTACGAGGGTAAATCAAAAAGTAAAGGCAATTTTCACATAATATCTTTATTTCCACAGAAGAAGAAGAATTACACATATCACTTTTCCACATATGGCCCCTGCACGGCACTGCACTTTTGGTATCGTGCAATCAACTTCTGTATCCCGTCCGCGAAGAAGGTTTTTGGTTGATCACGAACCCACGTGTGCACCGCCTGCTGGACCTCGTCGCCTGACATGAACCGACGACCCCGCAACACCTCCTTCAAAGGGCCGAAGATGTGGTAATCCGATGGTGTCAGATCAGGGCTTGCCGTATGAGGCGTGGCATTATCGTGGAGTTCGAGCACCCCCTTAGACAGCAGTCCTCGTCGCTTTTGACGAATTGGAGGTTTCAGTTCGTCTTGCAGGACCGCACAATGACTTGCACTATTCACACTTTACAAAGCGTTCACAAGAAACTTGTAGGCAGGTCAGGTTAGATGGACATAAAGTTTGAATTTGGTCAAGTCTGCGGTGTTACTAGTTCGATAGCCCTTTTGTGGATGAGTTTGGGTTTTCTTAGAATGTAAATATACTATTTCTCAATTTCGTGTAAATGTTATCATAAGATTTAGTGACCTTCATTAGAACCTATACTCTAAGGTACTTAGAACCACAAGGCAATAGATTAGTTTACTGACTGGTAACAATTCAGTGGCGGCGATTGGGTTCCAAAACCGGGGGTCAAGGTATCAAAACTGGGGGGCCAAAGACAGTATATTTCCCTCTGTAGATAAGGTTTAGCATAGTGCGGGGGCAAAAGTGGCGAAAAGTGGGGGGGGGGGTCAACTGCCTCCCTCGCCCCCCTAATCGCCGTCACTCGGTAACATATATACAAATTTGTACATACAGATAAAAAAAAACGATTTTGGAGCATACATTAAGCACGAGAACTACTATTGGACCATTACTTTTTCATTGAGGTCCCACTGATCTCCGAGGCTGCGAAAATATTTCCTGTGTATGTCTGTTGGCAGGAAGGATTTTCAATGGACTTACTTTTTCTTGTCCTGCAAATGCGTATGGAGACTTCATATCTCGACAAACATTTTTAATAAGAATTGAAGCTATTTTCCTAATTGTAAGGACCATCATGGGTATTTTGGTACTACATTTCAGAAGCAATTTTACCATGATTCTTTCATGTAATGTCAAACACATAATACACACTTTTTTGTCATCTGAGCCTCTCATTACAGCTTCATAACCCTCATTAGTAGCGTCAGTATTCACCAACAAATTACCACTTCTTCCTCATGATTACTGTTGAGATTGAGCACTTTCGGGCTCCCTTCAGATGTGATTTTGCATCATATATTCTCCACCAAGTGCTTTATTCAATTGCTTTACAAAATACTCTGACTTCCTACATTCGTTAACAAGAAATGCAATTAGAGTTGTTTTATTCATTACGCGACTTACGAATTTTCTTCACTGTCAGACAATCTGGAAAGATGAGATTCTCTGTGACCGGTGCCCGAGTTCTTTCGGTGTTCTTTATAGAAGTCTCATTGTAAGTATCAATCAGACATAGATTCTTGGACTCCTATTTCCTTTCGCAAAGCAATGGAAAATGCTGATAGATCTCACCAAAGTTTGACTTCTCTTCTTTTACTCTCTGAATCGCCGTGAATGAATTTCCAGATATTTCCTCAGGAAGGATAAAATTTCTCTGCAAGTATGTCTCTAAAGCCCATGGTAATGCTTCTAGGAGAAATACCATTTGAAGATTCCGATTCTGTGCTGTCACATTAATTCGATCAAATAGTGCCTATATGATAATTGACCTGCAATTACCATCCACTGCCTTCTTCTTGGATCAAGAGAGGAACAGAAATAACTAGACGAAAATCATGTACAGCCGATGATTATTCAAGTGAAAGAACAATCGGAGAGGAGATACGTTAGAGTATGGATTAGTACAGGTAACAGAAAGACCTTTGCAGTCGCTTGAACCAATGCTCACATGATGTGCGTCAATATAGAGCAATGTGTGTATCAATAGAACAGCTCAGAGACGAACATGGTCACAGAAGGAACTCGTCCCTAGTATGGTGTGTGATCTCGAACGGTCAACACTGCTGCACATCTGTGTGGCATGGACTCGATGAGGTGGTCGATGAGAGCTTGGGGTATTCCTCGCCACTCTTCACGTTGGGCAATTTCAGCTATGGAAGAGTTGATGAAGGTGCCAACCTACCTACAACGCGTCTGCCAAGCGCATCCCAGATATTATCTATGGGATTTTAGTCCAGTAATCACGCTGGCCACTCCACACTCTCGATTCCCTCGTCCTCTGGCATGTTCTGCACTAACAGAACTCTGTGAGGACAAGCATTATCGCCGATGAAAAGGAATCGATTACCTACTGCATCTGCACACGGCATGGCAAGAAGTCTGAGGTTCTCGTCCCCATATCTAAGGGGAAACGGTCATTTTGGATGACGTGGAGGTCCGTACGTCCGTAAGGAAGTCCAACCATTTTGATTCCAAACCGCACAATTAGTGCACCACTTCCATTTTAGAATGTTTCTTGCATAAAAGCAGGGTTATCGCGTGTTCCACATTCTCTCCAGATTAAGCACATCTATTGTAAGGCTGGAGGCTGAACCGCGTTGTGGCCTCAGGAAAATTTCTACAGACTGAAAGCTGTAAGGTGCTGGAAGACACACCGTGAATCTATATGCCTGGATGCCATCTTTAAGAAGGCAATTGCAGAGAGTTTGAGATGACTCCTGCGCCATATTGCTGTGAGAATGGCATGTTGTAGTTTCGTTGCATTCTGTCGTCTATTCCAATCGGTTGTTAACCAGAGGTACCAGTTTGACTCTTGATGTTGTTGGTCTCGGACGGCCTTGGCCTTGCCTTCGTAGCACATTTCCCGTAGTTTGGAACAGAATCTACAGTTGAGAAATGGCACTAGACACTCCAAGGGCTACAGATACCTCTCGCTGTCTGTCCAGCTTCCATCCTTCCTATGGCTCTCCACGCCACTGATTTAGGTAAATCGCACTTCAGATTCATTGTATAACTTGCCCACGTTCATCAATGAACTCTTACACTGTCCTTGGACTGCTACTGTCATTCTCACAGCTGTGCACGTCAGTTGTCAATTCAGATATATCAGCATTAATGATGGGCATATAGCTTGAAATTGACGCAATTGGAGGGTATATAAAAGTCGTAAACTTCCGTTTGCTTATCGTCGCTTCGGACTTTGTCAGTTATTCGGAAGAAATTGACCCAACTCTTTCGGTCACACCGTCACATATAGTTATTGCGGGAACTATGGAGTATATTTTGAGAAATGTTCTGAAATATGGAAATAATATGTAAAAATAACTAAAATATGAGCCAAAATATTAACTGAATTTTTCGAGTCTATATGCCATGATGAGCAAAGATCTTCATGCATAAATATATATTTACATATAAATCCGTTCCCTGATTATTATTAATTAATTATTGTGCACATCAGTCATTCCATTTCTTTTCTATTTTGTAATTCACTAAAAATAAATAGAATATTATTTCTTCATTCGCCAACGCGAGCCTTAACATGGCTTACGACAATGTAACAGTACAACAATGCTCACGTGATAATCGTTTCCGTAGATCATATCTTACAAATATGGAGACACACACAAAAAAAAAAACTGTCCCTGAAAAGCAGATTTAGAATTCATTGGCTTTTTATAATTTTCTAAAGCCTAAATTTGACCAACAAGATGAAGAATGTAAGTGTTGTTTTGTATTTGAAAATTAAATGTGAACTGTGCTCTCGTTCAAACTTTAACAGTTCGCAATTGAGGACCTCCACGAAAAATGGGCACAAGTCCACTTTTTCATGAAGTTGATTTTTTAGGGTTAAAATACTTTTTATGTGCCGGCGCACATGATGAAATAAAGTTAAGTGCAAGAATCTCATTTCGTGATTGAAATAACAATTTTAAAAATTTGCACTCCGTCAAACAAGGTCCTTCCACAGAGGTGCTAGGTGTTGTTCACAGGGCGATGTAGGAAGTGAGGAACTTCCTACAGTTCATTTATACTTGCTTCAAGTTCTCTACTTTTTTAGGAGTTTAATAATAATGCGCGTTATAAAATTATGAGCTCAATTTACGTACAATTGACTAAGTTAGCTACTGTCAAGAGTTGACTGCTGTCGCTCGCTCCAGCCACTGCCCAAAGACGATGGACGCACAGGTTTTGCTGCCCCGACTGAGGAACCTCGCTAGTAGATGGGTGAGGAGTGGAAAAGAGACAGTGGGGAAGGTTGCGGTTTTAAAGCATCCAGCGAGGAAGCATCGAGGGTTTCCTCAGTCAGTGATGCCAACCCCAGAAAAATGGTACTAAATCTAGCACAGTTTGATGTTTGTTGGAACGTAGCACCCTGCCTTTGGCATGATGGTAAAATATAGCATAATCTTCAAACTCGAGGCTCTGGGAGATCTAATTCAAAGGATTATGTTTTGAGGAAATAAAAACAGAATTAGGTCCAAATCTTATTTTTGCTTCACCAGCGGAAATGCTTAAAATAAAAGAGAGTATGTCTACACAGCGACCAGCTTTTCACAGCCATACCATAATCCATCCTCTATCTTTCTTTATCTTGTCAGATTTTGTTGGTAAGGAAATTTGATGGCAGAAAATCGGTAGAAAATTGAGGTAAACAAATGGTTTTCTAAAACCGTTTCAAGTTCTGTTCAGAACCCATTTCTTGAGCCATCGTACGCAATTTTTCAAACTATCTTCGATTTATCATAACTTCTTCCTACACCCCAAAAAAGCCACGAGTCGTCATTGGTTGTTAATGTAGTAGTTTGTTGCTACTGATATAAAAAACGTGTTTACAACTTGTGGTAACCAGAATAAAACATTACCTTATTATCTGTCCACCATGAGTGAGTGAGAATAGAGCCACCAGTAGTATGTATTTCAAAATTGTTGCAGATTATGTTTACGTGTGCAACTTGGTTGTACGCAAACTTCCTTCAGAGAAACCGAGAATCAGTCTCTGTCTCGTCGCCGTCTTCAGTGTGTGTGTAGCAGTGTTTCCTCCCTTTCAACATTCGTCTTCACCAGCACGAAATGAACCTTACGCTATACACGTGTTAAGGAAGGAACAAACTTGCCACTCGAAATGGCAGAGATCGTGCCTTTGGTAAGTGATTCTCGGCAAAGCAAAAGAATGGATAAAGTCAACAACATTTCTGGTTTGTTGTACAGTTAACTTTTGATATATATTCTTCCGTTATAAAAATAGTTTAGTTTAAAGTACTAACTACGAGCATGTTCAAAGTTCAATTTTCGGCCATCAGATGGCGTCGCCACCTGATAGCTCTCCATGTGCTGCCTCTAGTGGCGGTTTTCGCACTAGCTGGCTTGCCGTAAAATCTCGGCACATAGTCTCACACACTTCATCGGCAGGAACCCAAGCGTACGCGACCAGTTTTTGCAGCAGCTACACCTACTTCCTTGTACTTCCTCGTCCAGTGAGAGACATGCCTGGCCATGGGCCGAATCAAATAGAAGCCAACCATTTGCTCCACACGTGCAATAGGACACTACAAAAGGTAAAAAGGACTGTAAATTGAGCATGGTGTTTTTGGGCTTTTGACTGAACATTTCTTGCTAGGTACGTAAATACTCCGCTGTGGCAATAGGAATGTAAAATACAGTATCATACATTTGCTGCGCTTAATGTCCTGTTTTATCCCGCATTAAGGCGACGATACCTTTTCTTTTTTTGATCTCCCCCCCTTTTTTTGTCTCACGAACAGATAAAAGTAAACCAATATCAGTTTCTACGTAAAAGGAAAAGAACTCGTGTAGATATAACCAATTGAACTTAAAGTTAAATCACGTTTGGTGCTCCTTTGTGCAACGTATATTCTTGTTAGAAGCCAGGCGCACGCAGTTAAATAACCGCTGAGCATGTGGAGGGGAAATTAACAGACACGCAGGTCGTGTTCTTGGGTCTAATAGTGCCACATTAGCGTGTTAATTCAACCCTTGCTTCATAATGTAAAATTGCGACAAATCGAACAACAACTTGTAAAAATAACGGATAATGCTTGACCGAACCCACTTAATTCTAGTAGAATCGTTTACCTTCATTACCCCTAACGGTAGCATTAAATACACTAGAATCAGCACAAACAATTAGAGTACATTTAAAGGTTTCTAGTGTGACGTTTTTCTACGCAGATCAGTAATAAAAGTATTACATTATATTATCGCGTAGAAAAGCCTCACATTCTTCCTCATCATTTCGGTACGCCTTGCGTCAGCCGTTTATTAGGGCTAGTTGGTCGAATTGCCGCTAGAGGCCCTCAGTGGCATTTCTTGGTTTACGCGATTACGCATCAAACTGCAAGTTGCGAAGGAGGAGTTGCGAAGGAGCAGTCTCGACTTGATGGAAGCATGGGCACGTTTGGCAAGACATACCTCCTCCTACTCCGTCGACCTTCGGTAGCAGTGGCTTTCTTTATCTCTCGAACTCGACAAGAACTTACCTTTTTGCGACTGCATGTGAACAATATGTGAGAGAGTTGGTGTTTCGAGAGATGGTAGCAAGTAGCGGTGATGACTACGCGAAGCCCTTTTGACTGTTGGCGATTTTGATCCTTGTTCTTTTGCGGACGAAGTGGAACACGTACGATGAAGACGCAACTGGAGAAGTTCGAGGAAAAGGACACAAGTCGCAGTACAGGAAGTTTGGACGTATGTGGATAAGGACCAGTAGGAAGGCGACGTTTGGCTCTCTAGGTCGCCACCACCAAGAAACTAGGCAGTCCAATTGATTCATTATTGAGGTATGTACTTTTATGGCCATTCGATAGTGAATAGTGAACTGTCGTCGGACGAATGTACTTTTTACGCTGGATTAAATTGCAAGTCGAAATATCAAGAGAGATTGTAAAAAGAACGCAAACAAAAAGGGATTTTAGTTGTTTTCTTCGCAATTTCACGACAACGTCGCGGTTGCCCTCAGAGTAATGTGGTGTGACGTTCGGTTCCACTTTTGTTTTACGCAAGGTGCATTGGGTTATAATTGGTACTAATTTGGCACAAGAAAAAAGGAATGGACTTACGTAATTTCGAGTCGACACATTTGGGGTTAAATAGGTACACTACATACCTTAGCAAAACATGTAAGAGCACCAAAAAATAGGATTTTCTCTAAAATGTCATGTGTATGCCAATGTCAATGATTAGACGTTTCTAACTTTTAAAAGTAACATTTGTAAAGAATTGTATATAACATAATTTGTCAAATTAGGATTGGTTAAATGGGAAAAATGGATTGAAGCTGTTTTATATTGGGTATAAATGTTAACAGTTTCACCTAGTCTATTGTAATACTTTCTGGGAGAATTAAACCATTGAATAGACGCTGGTTTCGTCAACAAGAAATGTTATATCGATGTATTTGTTGTTCATAAGAAAATATTAGCCATCTCAACGTTTCGTGGGTTAATATAATAAATTTGACCACGTGTCGCAAATTATAGATTGCAGTACATATTTATCCTAGAAAAAAAACTGTACCTTAAATTAAAATTGGGCAAACGAGATTGTAGTTATTTGGATACGGAGCCGTGGCAGAATTTCCATTCTAGTTTAAGGAGTTTTTGTCGTGTAAAAATCAACATCTTTTGACTTTAGTACGAACGGTATCCCTTTTTTAAATAGATCGGATTACCCCGATTAGTTGGTTCTCTCACGAGACTGAGGTGACGGTACAAAATACACGTCATTAGCCTCAAACAAACGACTTTTGTAACTGTTAGGTTTGGGTACATGTAACTTTGATTCCACGGCCTCTTTATGCGTCTTCCCTTTTTTTGCTTATTATTTGAGTACCCACCTAATTAGTTACACTAGTCAAATAAAAGTGAATGTATAGTGCAGATTAATCAAGTACTAGAGAGAGTAGAAGTTTGATTATCTTTGGTTTACGTGGTAATATCAGTTAATGTTCGTTGTCAAATATATGCATGTATGAACTTCTGATCTGTGATTGGCATGTGATTAATTATTAATGATGTTTGTGATAATACACGCTGGGCGTGTGCATGGACGTCCGCAGGATTTTTTCCAGGGAGGGGCAAGGAAGGTATTTTTTTCCAGGGGGTCCCAACATGGCATATTTTCCCCAATAATAGTGTTCATCCCTCAAAAAACATTGCTTAAATTTGAATTGATCATGTTCATGCAATAATTAACCCACATTATTGTGGTTGAAATTAAATTATATGTGTGAAATATGTAATTTTTGGTTGACTTTCGTTTTCCAGGGGGGGCACGGCCCCCCTTGCCCCCCTTCCGGACGCCCATGGGCGTGTGGTAAATTAATAAGCGTCTTTTCATGCATTGAGCGTTTGTCTCTTTGAGTAATGTACAGACTAATTGTTAATTTTTGCACCTTTTCATGAGTCGTCTTGTTTGATGATATACAAAATAAATTGCACGATACATTGTTAAAATTGATATTTTGAAATAGTATCTTTGCTAGACCTGCATTCTCGTCCCTAAGCCATTGTAAGATACGCACATGTACTGGTGAACAGCAAGTTAAACTTAAAGTTGTCATTGGGGTATAGCGGCGAAGTTTTCTGGAGAGGAAAAAACGTTAATTTAACTGCATAAACTGTAAGCCTTGTTTTGTTGTGTGTGATTTCTTATCTATACATTTACAAGACATACAAACACGTAGGTTCAAATTAACAACGTAACTTTAATGCCTGGAAGCCATTCACGTACATCTTACACACTGTTACTATAACAACCAATCAATAACATGCTATAGAATACAAATTCTTCTTCCTCTTATCATGCGTCTATCATCTCCTCCTGGAGTCTCTTTTTGTTTTAAGTGCTGATCTCACCTAAGTCTGTTCGACCATCATTCTTCCCTCTGCATCCTTAGGTCTCCTGCTAGCTCTTTTAGCTATAGTCAAGAACTGGTCCAGACCGAAAGGATCGTCTTCATCTTTCTCAGACTTAACAGGTCCGCTGCGTGCTGCTCCACGGTACGTGCCACTGAATTCCTTGTCTGGGACAAAACTGTTTGTTTTCATTATTTTCTCCAAATCATCTCCATACACATCCTTGTTCAGATCTCTTGATGGTCTGTAAATATGTTGGCCCGGAGGTCGTGCATGCCACCAAGGTTTATCATACACGTTGTACGCTTCGTCATCTCCGTACCCACTGTCCATCCTCTTTGATTGGTTGAACAGCTTCTGGTCAAACTGAGTGCCGTCACTGGCCATGCTCTTAGCTGGCATTCCATTGGCAATCTGTTTACTAATGTCCCTCTCCCTGTCTCTCCGGAGCTTCGATCTTTTATGTCCCTCATATCGCAGTTGGTCACGTTCCCATGATTCCTTATCTCTCTGGGTAAGTTTGTTTTCCAGCTGCGCTCTCAAACCTTCACTTTCCGTTATTTTTGTATTAATATCTGCGTTGTAATTTCGTCCGGACCCTGTATTTGTGAACATTGTGTTACATTGTGCTAACAAGTTCCTCCAACCTGGATGAATACTGTCAAGCCATGAACGTCCAATCAACGGATAACGCAGTTCTTCTTCACACAATATAACCGGTAATTTATACAATACATCATTAAATGATAAATCAATGAATGCTTGACCTTTCAACTTCAAAGTATTATTATTCACACCTCGTAACTTAAGTGTAGTGAATTGTGTTCGCCGATGAGGAAACATTTTTTTGAAAGACTTGCTATTGAACAGCGTAACTGTAGATCCAGTATCTAGTTCACATTGTACAATTCGTTTATCAATACACAGATTAACTACGCACGGTTCCGCTGACATAAGAACATTAGTGCCATCTACAACTTTTGTCTTTGGCTTGAATCTAACGCTCCTTGCTTTTGAACGATTGAGCGTATCATCTTCTACTTGTGAATTGTCTGTGCTTGATGAAATAGTGCAAGTATTATCTTTTGGCGGATGAGAATCACTAACTTCAACGTGCAATAAAGACAAACCATGAAATTCATTATGTATGCTTTGTTCACCAACAATAGCGTCTAAAGGTTTAATATTAGACGTAGATATTTGATCACTTGTAATTGTCTTACTCGCAACTCCACCATTATTTTTCCTAAACTTGCATTTTACATGCCAATGACCTTTCTTTTTGCAAAATGAACATATCGAATTTTTTGCTGGACAATGTCCAAGATCATGTCTTCTGGAACATCTGTCACATTCTTTTGTGCTTTTATAACTTCTATTCTGAGGATTAACGAAGTTCTTTCTGTGTGCTTGCGAGGACTGGAAACATGGTTTAAATTTCTGTGTCCCAGCAAATGCAACTACATTAGAACTACATTCCTTTTCACGATGTGCGAACATTTGTGTTTCCCGTTCAATTAATTCCATTTGAAGCACAATATCTTGACATTTTGCTGGAGTCAATGTAGGTTCAGATAGTAATTTCTTTCTAATGGCGTCAGACCGAACGCCTACAATTATTTCCTCTACAATGGCTTCCTGTAAGTACTGGCCAAAACTACATTTTAGTGCTTGTTCCTTAACACGTACCATAAATCGTGTTGCATTCTCACCACTTTCCTGCGTGCATTGCCTGAACTTGAAACGTTCCACATATTTGTTTATTTTCTGGCCATAATGTTTAAGCAGGTTGTCCTTGAGGATCGAATACGTTTGACGATCGACTGGTTCAGGTGCAAGTATACTCTTCAACACTTTGAAAGCTTCAGACCCTATAACTGCAATCAGTATGGGTACCTTCCTGGCTTCATTAACATCATGAGCCAAGCAAGACTGTTCAAACCTCGTTAAATAATCTTCTACTTCTTCCGAATCTGGCCGGAACTCAGAGAATAAATTCAAACCGAACATATTCATAATTGTGGTCAACTAAATATCACAATATCGTAGACACAATCCGTATCACACTGATTTGAATTTGCCTTGTACAATTATTGTAAATAATACACAAACCGTGTAATCTTGGTTCTTAGCGTAGAAATTGATCAAGCCGACACAACTTCTCCTTGCATAAACCTATGCTGGAATGATGATCGTCGCGTACTCTTCGTGACGTCTTCATCCATACTTCTTCTTACGAAGAATCACCAAGAATATCCTGTACGACTGCGCCATAGATGTAAGCCTTGTTTTGTTGTGTGTGATTTCTTATCTATACATTTACAAGACATACAAACACGTAGGTTCAAATTAACAACGTAACTTTAATGCCTGGAAGCCATTCACGTACATCTTACACACTGTTACTATAACAACCAATCAATAACATGCTATAGAATACAAATTCTTCTTCTTCCTCTTATCATGCGTCTATCATAAACAACAATTGCAATGGAGAAAGCATAAAAGTGCCATTCATTGCCGGACCCTTTGTTATATATAACTGTTTACAGGGCCTTTGCCTCGTGCTTCTCGCTGATTTTTGCCCGTGAACTCTCGCATTATTAAGTGAGGAGTACGACGCAAATTAATAATTTGTAATCTATAGGATGGGTCTTGTTCACTCCCAGTTGCTGTTGCCTATGACCGCTTCCAGCTTAAATATTGTTGGCAACTGCAACTGTCCCCTTCTATAGCGTTACAAAATTGGCAGCATCGCATGGTTTGGTTTTGATCCGTGCTTAAGTGTGAACATTACAATTTTTTTCACTTGTTTTCAATATTTGAAACTTGGAATTTTTTTTCCCTCCCATTGTTGCCCCCCTTTTTCTTCTTTCAATCAATATTTTTTTTCTTTAGTTTTTTTTGGGCAAAATATATATTTTGGTCATATCTTGTATATTTTTTATATATATATATTATTATTTTTGTGAATAGATCCTTACTTTGTTTTCTCTCATGGTCCTGTAACAATGGCTCCCCCGGACGAGGTGAAAGTTCTTGACGTCAGTTGTCAGACGGCGTTGTCTTTTCCTGTTGTGCCACCTTCGGTGGGTTCGAATTCATCTCTGCCTTCGGCTCCTCCCGCTCCATCTTCTCAGTTTAATTCATAGTCTAAATAGGCAAGTCAATAGTAATATATTTTTTTCTCTCAGTGAATTTGTCCGATTCAGGTATTGGACGCACCCTTCAGCAGTGGCGTGCGGTGACGTTTAGACTAGGGTACGCAAGAGAAATACGTAAGTGAAATCCTTAGTGGATAATTTACCAAACTTTGAAAACAAAACTAGTGGCTGTATCAAATGCATTCATATGCACACAAAAAGAAAAAAAAATATTTCTGCCGCATTTTTTGTTACGTTAAAGGAAGCAGAATTTAAGCTTCCTTTATGCACACTAAAGCTGATTGAAGTTAGTTAAATTGAAATGGGATCTAATTCAGGATTTTTTAATATAAAGACATAACCTTAAAATGCTACCGGAGAGATTCAGATGTAACACGATAAAACATTTGTATGATATTTTATATTCTTGCTTCGCAAATATATTCTCAAAAAACGTGCAGCCCAACAATTCAACCTTGATTAGTTTCTTCATGCAGCGCGATGCACATTGAACGGGAACGAAAGAACAGACAAATGTTTAAATAAGTAATATCTTAATTAAGGGTTGAGGAAGAAATAAACACATAAGTAAGTTTTTTCCTGAAAATGCCTAACATACTGCTTACCATCCTTCGTAACTCCAGCCTGAGACAAGTCCTCCAATTCAGGAACAGGCCTCCCATTTCGGATTATTTCCACTTTCTTTTCATAACTATATGACGAAAAACCCCTCTCCAGAACGTCATCGACAACTCCCGATTCCGTATTATTTCTATTTCACCTCTTCACCGCAATGACAAAACAATAATAAGAACGAAACACTGCAAATTTCACACGCAAGACGGAAGAAACAAAAGACGTCAGTCTCTCGCGGTAACAAGTGTCTCCTTCCTCGAAATAGCCACTCACATTTGTAGATGAATGGATCAGGGTTGTCAGTCGACGAGATATTTTGTAGAATGAAGAAATTACGGACTCTCGTAGAAAATGCATCAGAATAGAATGGTATTAATCCCAACACACTTCAAAAGCTCAAATAAACGTTGGGCAGGGTTCGAAGTCCTGAGGGGGAATGGAGGGATTTCCCCCCACCAATAATATTGGCCACAAAAATCCCCACACCAAAATTTCCCCGGGGGGGGAGAGTTTTTGTTATAACAATGAAAGATGAAGGATAATATTGAAAACATACACTACCTCTTCAAGAGATATTTAACAGATCTACACCAATAGCAAAATATGTACAATAGAAGTAAAACAAGAATGCAAGACAAATATAAATATGATGTTAATAGAAAAACTATTGCATAATAAAACGATTCCAACTATTTTTGTAATTTATTGAATTAATTGTAATTAATTTATTCTTTAACCCGTTAGTAAATGAATTTGTTTGCTACTTTATAAATATCTCATGTATATAAAAGTAACAAATTGATTTCTTTCTATGTATTTATTAATAATGCATTTTTAAATATTTAGAAATTCATTATTTTTTTATATGGAATGACATTATAAATATGTATATCATAATTATATTATGTGTATATGTAATATATGCGCGCGTGTGTGTAGATTGAGATATCTCCCCACCCCACCACCACCAATATGATGTTGCACCCTTATGTTGGGCACAATGTAACGTCCATTTACATAACTTTGCAACGTAAGGGAGCGGGGGTACATTCGAATCCCATAGTAAGCATTGTGTTTATGTTTTTTCTTTCGTTCATTTATATCGTCGGGTCAACAGTCAACACCCATCCTTATCATAAGCTGAAATGCAAAGTGACACGAATACAATTTTGATCTCTAGAATGAGAAAGACAGATACTGAGAATGGTGTGAAACGTGCAAATTGTCCATATAATTTCCCTCTGACACATTGACATGACGACGCCGAAAAGTGTTTCAGGTAAAACGCAATACTCAGTCGATCACTCCATTTCCCTCACCTCACGATAAACATTTTCTTGCCTTCCGCTCCGATTTGTATGTCAGTAATCAATTTTTACAACGCATTTTTATTGCAACCAAATCACAGGGATTAATTTATCTAAGCGTGTCTGTCCAATGTTAGTAAACTAAACATTCGAGAAAAAATATATGTTGACTACTACCAACACTGCAGACGCTGCCAAAATCTTGGGTACCCTGGCTTCTTAGAACCATGTGCTTTGAACAGGAAAATGCACCGTGGGATGAGCGCGGGAAGACCCAAACATATGGTGGGGGTTGATCGGAGCCAATGGGGATTGCCCTCCGAATTTCTAGGGTACCCAACAGAGGCAGCAGCTTTTGCTCGTGGAAATCGGCAGAAGCCACGGTGGATGGGGTGGGTGCGGGCAACACCGAAGGCACAATCGGGATCATTCGGGCAGACGTTCGGGACTGCCTGGAGGGCCAGACTACTCGGGCAAGGCAGCAGCGTTCTCGGACGGAAGATAGAATTTCTGGCAGTGGAAGGGGTTTCGGAGAGACGATAGTTGAATTTTCATGCTCCGAGAAGGTGGGGAAAATTATTATTTTTTCTTACGGTGTTGTGGGTACGCAGTGAGTACCTTGCGTACCCAGAATGCACGCCGCTGCCCTTCAGTCTACTCCGACTGCCCGTTAAAATTTTGTTATTATGATGTCATTGCTAGTAGTTAAATTAACGAATTTCCTTGCTTCAACCTTTTGACTTATTAATTCTAAATTAACGACTAAGTGTCTCTAAAGTATTTTTTTATCAACAAGTGTATATATATGTACTACATATTATTCTATTTATTTATTCAAGTGTGAATTCATTTATTTTTTTATGTATGTATATGCATTGAGAGAATACTATGCTCTCTTGAGAAATGTGAAACATTGTATGATTGTTGCATAACCAATGGTTGAATTATGCCTTTGTTTTAGTAATGTCGTTCTATTCAGTACCTATGTAAATCGCAACGACGTAAAAAAGAAGAATGTCAATATACACTGGTGGCTCAAATGAAGAGTGTAAGTATGTATAGTGCTGGAGTTAAGAGAATCTTTGTGTTAATACTGGCGAGTAGATAAGTAGTTCTGTGTACCCTATAAATAAATATACATTTATAAAGTTTCGCGATTACGTAAGTCTTATTAAATTATTGATAATATCTAGATCACCGTGAAAGCAAACTACACGAAAATTCACGTAAATGCTCTAGATGTAGTTCTAAGCTTATGTAATTTTTCATATTTTGGAATATCACAGCAATTTTTCGAGTGGAGATGAAAATTTGAAAACAATCGCCCTTACGGCTGCCAGAAGGTGCAGCCGAGCCTTAATGTCTCCACGGAAAAAGAGCCTGTAATTATACAATTAAAATAATATTTTATTACACTGTATTAACAATAACCACAATTTATTTTAATGCAAAATGTTGGAAATACATTGCATCACTTGAAATAAGAAATGATACTCACACTTCCAATAGGTCCTCAATTGGACTGGAATCGATGATCGGCAGAAAGTTTAGGTAATAAGAAACACGCACACGATACAGGATATAATTAGAAATGTGTGTGTTTGTTCATGAATATTTGTTAAAATTATAATCTACTGTGTTGTTGCAGTGAGAAAATGAATAATTTTTATAATAAGACGAGTTTGCTTCTACACAGATCGATATAAAGCAATATTATCTTACCAAACATTTTTGTTGTTGTTTTAACGTTCAAGCAGAGCGTATAGAAGGAATAGTGTGTGCACTCCCTGAGTTGTCGTGGTCCACCGCCTAGATGGCAGTGGTGACGTTTGAGACTGCGCGGAAGATGCTCGCGTTGCTTTCATAGCTAACTACATAAGAAACAAAAATACATGTTACTTACGTTTGGAGAAGAGCTCAGCAGCTGGATAGTTTGAAGAATTTCGGAGATGATTTTGCTGTCCTCGAGGCACTTAATTCCTTTCTTATCTCCTTCGTGCGGAAGAAAAATCGACATTTCAGATAGTGAAATACGAGTTTAGGTAGCGTACGCAGCACATGATCTTTACAGCATCCTAATTGCAAAGTTTTCACAGCAATTATATTTAAATTGTCCAAACACTCAAAAAATATATCACCCCATAAACTATTAGCACATTATAATTTTTCTGCAACAAATTCTTCCACTCGTAACAGCACATCATAAACACTTTTCGATGCATAGGTAAGGTATTTACAGCTGTCACCCGAACCATAGTCTTGGACAGGGACGCCGACTTGTCAAAATTATTGGGAGGGGGGGGGGCCTCTGATCACTGAAATAAATTAATGAATGAATCACTCTCCCTTTTTTAAGTTTTGGCCTCAGTGTTCGGAATCTTATAAAAGCCCATGAATTCCTCAAAAATATCAATTTTAACAATACTCATAATTACATACTTAGTATATAATAATAAGTCATGTGTTTTGCTGTCTCTGGTCATAGCCCTCCCCCCAAAGTTGATGGTTTAGCGGTCTCAGCCCCCCAAAGTTGATGGTCTAGAACATTTCAAATGTGAATTTAAAGTTAAGTTCATGTGGCACAATTCAGCCCCATGGAGTCGGCGCCTATTGTCTTGGATTAGCGTAAGTGAGGCAGGTACGTTAGTTGGTTCCCCGTGCAGAAAAGTTGTACACAGTTTACAATGCGTCACCTTTGAAATATACCGCACTGTGTATCCTGCCAAATGATACACCAAGTATTATTTACCAACACTTTGTTAATTTAAGTACGGTATGTTGTTTTCCCAGTCCGGTATTTGAATTTCATCTTCAACAATGGAAATGTTTTCCCTTATTTTATTTTCAGGTTGCTTCTTCACCGAAAGATTTTTATTTTCGGTTGCTCTTGCCAGAGTTCGCATTTCATTAACAAAAAACGTCAGAGGAGATTCAGTCCTGTATTCACAGTTTCCGCCCGAAAATAAAGCAAGTTTTGCTGGTACGTAAATTGATTGCACATATGTAAGTGCAGAAAATCCACAGTGGAGGGATGATCATCACAAGTGAACGACCGCAATATACCAAAATGGCGTTCTAGGGGATCTTGATTAAATTTTCCTGTCAAAACGTACTTGTAATTGTTCTTCCACAAATATTCGGACACTTCTAAAGTACTTTCTAAAGTCACTCTTAAGGACTCTAGCGTTTTTTTCTGAACCGAAGGAATTTCGATTATCTCTAAAGACAGCATTCCATTTTATTCAAATTGTATGTGCTTCTGATCCTTTATATATTGCCTGTGCAGGAGTCATATCCAGATCTACAGCCGGGTACGAAACACGTAGGCATCTTGTAGTTTTCGCTCGCTGCTGTCTCAAACACAATAATAATGCGTTGAACACAACACAAACTAGTCACAACGGATCAATCACAAATCTAACGACACTAAACTGAATAACGTAACAACGTTGTCATTAATAAAAGTACACAATGTTATTCTAGCACAACAAAACACAACGCTCTACATAATGCGCGGCCGCACTGCTAGCAGAAGACGCTCGTCGCAAGCGAAGGTGCTGCCAGTGTTTCGGTGGGGCACCGCTCTATTCACTTGGCTTACGGGAAGAAACCGAAGTGCGCACACTTCCTCTTCTATACGTTCTGGTTCAAGTATGGTTTGAATGTTGTTGCAAGAAACATATCTGTTATTAAATAATAAGAGTCTCGTGTTCGTTTGAAACACACGCACGCACACACACACACATTTGCCAAGATCAAATCCGAGATTACGGCTTATCCAGGGCCTTCCTCTGTGATTTTTAAATAAATAATATTGATATCTCAAAGATAAGCTGCATTATTGCATTGCATGCAGAAAATGTATCTGAACTGATTCCGTGGAAGCATTCATTACTTACCGATTTAGAGAGTATAATACGTATTGGTTTAGTGTGTGCATTCAGTGATTCACCACTTCGTGTTCGCTCAGTTTCACTCCATCCATTCTAAATCACTTTGTGCCCCTCAAGCAAGACTGTATCCACGACTTCATCTAACCAGAAGGGCCTCCCCGATAGCGCAGTAGTAGCGTCGTCGTCTTGTAATTAAGGGGTCCCGAGTTCGATACTCGGTGGAGGCACATAGTGGTTCGGATCCCACTTTAAGCTGTAGGTCCAGTCCCGTTTAACCTTACTGTGCATAAAGTAGCCTTAAAACATCAAATCAATCTAACCAGAAGTGCATTTGATGTGATGGTTTGCCTATTTTCTTATCTCGAGTAATTAAGACCTATTAGTACGAGACCCCTTTACCCCTTTTTAAGTGTGGAAATTTTAAGAACAAGTCACTACTGGGAAATGGGGGCTTTTCAAAGAAAATTGCGTTTAATCCCTTCCTTCTTCGTCGTCATTATTCGATTCGCATTTATTGTCCTAATGTCGTAGTGGCAGGGAAAATTGACTTCGCGGGGGGGGGGGGGGTGGAGAAGGGCGACAAAATATTATTGGAGGCAGTCACATTAAAACGCCCAAAAAAATAAATATCATAATAATACTTATAACAGTATGTAAATGGCCGCGGTGGCTCAGTCGGTAACGCGTCTGACTACCATGCTCAAGGTCCCGGGTTCGATCCCCGGCCGGTTCAAATCCGGGAACTTTTCTAATGTTGGAAGCGGCCCTATACGCCTTCATGGCGTGGTGCTATGCACAGGGGAGCACTTTACCTTTTTTTATACAGTATGTAACATTCTTATTCGTACACACGGATTTTCAAAGAAAATGCTTTAATATCTGAAAGGAAATACACTCTTTTGAAATTGTTTCTTTACAATTCAATAACTAATATCATTAGGAACATAAAATCTTATCCAATTCTTTCTAACCAATTACAATAATAAATTAAATGAAACTGAAAGAGAAACATGCAATTCTTTGTAGAACTTTTCTATTCGTGCACTTAATAATATAATAGAAAAAAGTATATTCAGAGCAAATTGACTGACAGTTCTAATACTTTGATGCGTATCCTTTGGCTTTAAATACTGCTTGACACCTGTTCTTCATAGAATTAACCAGTTCCAGAGCTTATTTTATTCCACTCGGCTTGCACAACAGTTTTCAACTCCTGCTTGGACTTGACGCCTGATTTATGGATTCCTCGCCTCTTCAAAATTGACCATAAAAGCTCAATGTTATTTAAGTCTGGACTTTGAGCTGATGTTTGTAGTAGCTTGGGCACATTCCATATTAGCCAATTCATGTTAACTCGCGCCTTATGCTTACTGACATTGTCTTGTTGGAATCTGTAGATAGGCGGCATATCCATTTTTTGGGCACTCTGCTTTACATTGTTCTTCAATATGTTCAAATAGACATATGCATCCATGATACCATCAATAAACTGGATGGTACCAACACCTTTGGACGACATACAGCCCCAAATCATTAATGACCTACCACCGTGTTTAACTGTTGGAACTGTGTTAATTTGATCATTCTCTTTATTGATTTTCTCCAGACCCTATTTATCCCATATGAACCGTGTATATTAATCTTGGACTCGTCTGACCATATAACACTATCCCAAAATTCCTGGTCCTTGTGGGTGTGCCCTCTCGCGAATGAAAGTCTATTCCTGCGATTCACCTTATTCACATACGGCCTCTTTCGTGGTTTTCTACCATGATATCCATGCTTCCACAAGGCACGTCGGACAGTTTGATCGGACATCATCTTGCCAGCAACATTCTCTACTAACGGTCGTAACTGAGGAACACTTAGTCGAGGGTTTTCTCGCACTCTTTTTAAAATAAAGCGTTCATCACGGTTATTCAACCGTCTCTCTTTTGGTTTTCTCAGCACATTCTGTGTTGAACCTTCCACTCTAAAAATGTTTACTATGTATTGAACTGTGGAGTGTGATTTATTGATTGTTTGTCCAATTTTTCTTAACGAATAACCTCTAAGAGCCAAATTTATAATAACATCCTTCAGATCGGAACTAAGTTCCTTCACCTTGCCCATTTCGAACACGCTGATAGATAGACGACAGGTCTACAACAATACCTACGCCAGCATTCCGCTTGAAGGGGAGCTCGGCTGCATGTTCAAACTTGTTACGAAGTTGCAAACTGCACGAAATCGCTAATACCGGTGGCGCTGTGTGCAAGGAAGATTGAAACTCTTGCCTGTACGAATAACAATGTTGCATGAAACAGCGTGTTTTTCTCTTTTCACACAAATTATATGGTCTGTTTATACACTTTGAACATACATTTTTATTGACATTTGTTTGTGAAACCTTCATTAACATTAATTTCCAGGTGCATATTAAAATGATTATATTTACTAGTAGATATGACATTTTTTCCTCGGAAATTATATGTGTACGAATAACAATGTTACATAGGGTAAAGGAGGTCAAGAGTACGCACCTAACGTTTGAGGCCGTGTAAATAGTAAGGTAAATCACAGATACACATGAAAGTTTGTCACAATGTTTATTAACCCTTTAGTAATCATTGCTCAGAAATCAAAGAAAGTAACTGTAAAAGGAAAAACTACAGAAAAGATTTTATGAAAGGATAGCACATGCGTACTCTTGGACACATAGGCGGCTAAGAGTACTAAACAGGTCGTTCAAGAGTACGCATTAGCAATTATCACACACATATGGTCCATGTCTAATGTAATCAGAACACTGTTCATGCCACCACTCATGACACACCCCACACTGAACCCAGTCGTCGGCAAAGGACTCTCCACACCCAGCGCAGATAGTTTCGGTTTCATCTGCAGCCGCCTGTATGTTATCTTGTTGACGTTGCACAATCTTTAATGGCTTTTTTGTTAGTTTCTGAAGGGGTTGCTGTTTCTTGGTGCTCTGCCTATCCACTAACTTATTTTTAAAAGGTGATCCCGAGAGAATTTCAGATGACCCCCCTTTCCTAGATCCGGAAGGAGTCTTCTGTGCAGGGTTTTCTATTGGTGACAGACCCCTTCCCCTGGTTGAGACACACTGGCATTCGCCGATGGAGTAGGACAAGGGTTAGTAGACGTTGACGTTGATGGTTCGTTATCTGGGGTTCTGCCAAGCCTCCCTGGAATCAAATCTGCACCACCTCCTACGATTGGCGTAAGTGCGGTGTGAACATTAGCAGAAACATAGTCTTCTTCCGTAAAAATGTCCGGATTAAAGGGATAAATCCCCGTACAAGAAAACGCTCGTTCAGCTTTCTCCACGGTCATAACCCTACTGTAAGCTGCTCGAAATAATCCAGCAATGTCATATTGAGAAACAATCTCTCCTGGGTGATTCACCATCCACTTTTCGACTTCTGCTGCATAGGCAGTTTTAAGGGGGCCAAAGATTGCTACGTCCAACGGCTGGAGCTTGTGACTTGTATGAGGGGGTAGAGAAAGTAACGTGATAAAATTTTCTCGGCAATATAGAACTGCAGGTAGTGAACAGTGAGATGAATGGTTGTCAACTATCAGAAGCACAGGATCTTGAGCAGTGGGTTTCACATGATAGGTGAAATGTTTGAGCCACTCAGGGAACAGATCTGCAGTCATGTAACCACTGTCTGAAATCATTGAAAGTGTTCCCGTAGGAGTATTGTTAAAGAGGGCAGGGTTCAGTCTTTTCCTTGCAAATATCATGGCAGGCGGAACAGGAAAACCAGTAGCACTGACGCAACCAACGATAGTGACCAATTGGCCACGCTCCCCTGCGGACACTTTGCAGACCGCTCGTTGTCCTTTTGGGCTGACGACTTTTGGGGACTTGGGGGGCACAGTGGATATTCCTGTTTCGTCCATATTGAAGATTCTGGGAGGAGGCAGGGGCCGTTCTTCAAAACACCTGCGCAAATTGCCAAAAAAAATGGTTCACATCAGTCTTGTTGAATCCCATTGCCCGACGTAAACTGCACTGTTCTGGTGTACGTAGAGATAAACCTTGTCTCTTGCAGAAATTGGTTACCCAGTCTTTACCTGCTACCTTTTTTTCTTCATTAAATCTTGTGTGAACCAGATGACTTTCAGCAAACTGGTAAGCGACTTGCATCAGTTCCCTGCGCGTTAAGCCATAGAATCTTGCGTTGAGGTCTGTGCAATGGGCAGCTAACTCCTTTTCCTGGGTAGTGTTGAAGACCGTTTTAAATCGACCAAGGGATGATGGAACTGTTCCCTGAAATGACAAAACAAGAAAAACTCATGCACAAATGCACTTAGCACATAGGGCTAAAGTACTCTCTCCACCACACTCCAATGAATTTTAAGTGGAAAGAAACGTGTCTTGAAGACACCTCATGCTATTTGAAGTGAGCTAGCTTGTTACATTTTCGAGACATTATGCTTGATATGTTGTCCCTACAAGGTTAAGTCATGAATTACTCAAAACTACTAGAGCTAGGTAAATAATAATCTCATTTGCACTTCTGGGAATAAGAAAGTAGTAAAATGAATACTCAATTCTAAAGCATAACGTTGGCTTGCAAAGTAACTGCAATTCAAGGAGCCACAAAAAGTGTTCAGGCTATTGCATCATCAACCTAATAGGCTACAGAAGAAAATGTGTGTGGCGTTGACGATGTGGGCATGCTTAAAACATTTTTCAATTCTGAATATCAGTAGGCTTTCAGTGGAATTTGAAGGAGGTAATCGGGTTCAATGAGAGAAAAATTTACTCCATCATAAAATAATCATATTTCGTTGTGAACATTCTAGGAAATAAATAAGTAGCCTATTTAATTATAAAACTATCATTTCATTATCACACAACGAAAGTTACATTTATCGTATAGGCCTTAAGAGGACTCCATAACTGACTTTGTTATAATTGAAATTCTTATTATTGGCTGTTATTTAAGTGATGTTTAGCCTCATTAAAAATATAATTGACCGGACTCTGCAGTAAGAGCATGTGAAGGAACTGATGTCGTAAAAAGGGCTTAGATACCTGCTTCAATCTTTTCCTCAATGTGCACTCATTCACTCCCATGGTAACCGCGACTTGCCGCTTGCTTTCACCTTGGGCTACTCTTCTCTTTGCCTCCTGGAGATTTTCCTCCGTAAACTGCAATTTCCTCTCTGTCTTCTTTTTATACTTTCCCATCTTTGTTCTCTACAATAAAAACCTTCCTTAGCCGTACATGGTTTGACACGTAGACATCTTTCATACAATTTACATTTAATTTTACTCACAATTATATGTAACGATTTCATATGCACGTGTACATTAACAGGATGGCGACAGACCTGGAACACCGGGAAAAGCCAGGGAATTTCCTTTCTGCTTCTCTGTAGCCACCCTGATTAAACATTTCATACTCGTTTACCTGCAAGGTATGTACAGTGTCTCTCAAAAGTTTTAGGACAACGACATTTTAAACTAGGCAACCCAATTTACACAAGCCGTTGGTGGGTTGCGTGCAGAGTTAGGCTCAATTTCAGGGTTGCCACATGCACAATAGATATTTATAAAATACGCGAAAGAAATATAAACAAGTATTATTGTATAAAATTATTAAAAATATCACAAAATTCTTTCTGAAAGAAAAAAATAGGTTTTCTAGTATTTCATCGCTGATGAGTCTACAGTAAGGAAAAAAGGTGAGAGGAAACGAAATGTCACAAAGGAGAGGAGAAAGAGAAAGCGAAGGGAGAAGAGGAAAAGTAGAGGAGAGAAGAAAGATAGGATAGACGAGGAGAGGAGATGTAGTGAGGAGAATGGAAAAAGATTCGAGGAGAGATGAGGAAAAAAGAACAAAGAACAGAAAAGAGGAGGAAAACGAGAGGAGAGGAGGAGACGAGAAGAGGGAAGTGGAGAGTAGAGTAAAGGAGAGAAAAAGAGAAGCACGAAAAAAGATAGAATAGTGCAGTGGAGTCGGAAATCTAAGACAGGAAAGGAGATAAGAGGAGTGGAGAAGAGTTGGATGGAGATAAGATGCGAGAAAAGTAGGGAAGGCGATATGAGATAAAAGCAGAACGGAAAGAGAGGAGAGAAGAAGGAGAAGGAACTGGAGAGAAGAGGTAGTTGCAGAAAATATCGTCTGAGCGTCAAGAATGGATGCATTGGTCAAATTATCGACATGAAACATTCAATAACATTTTGAAATGTATTGGAGAATATATTAGATCGGTGCGAAATGCCTTTTGGCTGAGTTCAGAACAAATTAAAATCTTACATGTAAGATCTTTGATTTTACCTGCGATTACACCACTAAAAAAAATGAACGTAATTTTTAATATTTATAAGAATTATTCAATTTTTCTCCACTTCTCGGTTCGTTGAAATGGAGATTTTGAAATTCAATATTTCCCCTCCCCCCATCGTTAATTCCAAACTGAATCATTCCGTTTCACACGGCCTGGACAATGAACACAATGGGATATGTCTAAAACTTACGAAAATTTTCTGCCACCGGAAGGGTTTGAACCTATGACCATCAGATTGACAATCCTGAACGGTAGCCACTACCCTACAAGCTTTAGCTCCTTAACCCAGGTAGAAGAACCACTACACCAGGCCTTTACCTTTTGAATGAAACAACAATTCTTTTTAAGTATTCTGTCCCTCCAATATTGTAAATGTCGTTTGGTATACGTGTAGTTGAACTTTTACTTTAATTTTGATTTGCTTTCTTGTAGTATAACCGATATCATCGAGAAATAATTTTCGAAGTGATTAAAAACGAGAATATTGGTAGTTGTGAAAATGCGAGTTATTTCTTCTAACTTATTATTGTGATTAGACATTACTAATGGAAAATATCTAGAGGCTTGAATATTACAGGACGATGTTCTTTTCCTGTGATAGTGTAACAGACAAAATGCTTGTTTAGTGATGCAAGTCTTGTGTCCAGAACAGTCTTATGAAATGTATTTGCTGTTGCGTAAGATAACACGAAATAATTACACCGTGTGCGAACTACCAAAACTTTTCGTTTAATATATAATATTTGGTTTTAAACGACGGGAGAACATTGGTCGAATTTCCTTTCTTGCTCTTTAGAGAAAATATATGCAGGACGGCATGGATTCGAGTCCGCCTATGCTCACTCTCTAGGTTCTCGGCCTGTGTATGGGACCGGTGGCAACCCACCATCGTGAAGAAATTGGGGAGCTACGAGTGAGTAGCGTAACCCGGTCTCGGAAATCTCCTATGGGGCATGTTCCTGGGTAAACAAAAAATAATCGATCAGACAATTCGATTATCGAAGGCGATAAAATAACCTCCGGTTGACCAAGTTGCCAAAATAAATAAATGGAATACAGATTGTCTTCGAGCTTACATTGTTAAAAAGGAGCGGATACATGTATTACTATCCCAATAATTATCCAATACGGTTTTTTGTTTGTCAGGAATTATCACTTAAACTATTGCATGTTGAGCTGGTGCCTACCTAGCCGCCTCTGATGAAATCTACCATTATTCAGATTCTCTTTAAAATTCGACTCTGGTCACTTATAACGTGCTGGGTGCAGACACTGTGCATCGACGCAGTGTTTGCGATAAGAAGCGGCCTTGAATAGCGTGAGTGAGTCAATTTGATCGCGAGCAAGCTAGACTACCAAGCTTGTCTGCCTTTGATAACCAAGTCATTTTTTTCACGGTTTCCGAACGCGATTGCTATTGTAGAAGCATATATTCTCTCAAAAGAGCAAGAAAGGAAATTCGACCAATGTTCTCCCGTCGTTTAAAACCAAATATTATCTATTAAACGAAAAGTTCACGATTGTCAATAAACGGTTTAACCTATCTGAGCATAAGGTGAATGTAAATACTAAATTTAATAGAAAGGTTCTCCAAAATTTCTCTTCCACTGTCTACGTAAGGTCAGTGCCCAGGGGAGGGGCCATGTGGGTCATGCTTCCCCCTCGAACCCTAAAATATTTAACTGTGAACCTATAAATAAATAAATACGAAAATAACATCGTCGATTTTTGAAATGTGTAAAAATTTCAATTTTGCTCTTGTATAAATGAATCTGTTTCTTGCGCAAAAGTCTTGAAGCTGCAATATTGGGTGGTTTTAGTTTTATAATCATTGATGCAAGGCTACCAGACGTCCGATTCACCGATTTAGTCAGGACAGTTCGTTACTTTCAATCCCTGTCCCGACTTTTTCGAACTGCAATCGTGATGCGAAAATGTCTTTTTATTATTGTTTTTTTTTGTTAACTCACAATTAGACATGTTCTTTATTGTATGAATAATTCTAAGTACGCAACATAGAATTATCATGACTTTTTAATGGCGCTCGCACAATTTGAACTATTTTGTAATATCTGTCTGTCTGTCTGTCTCTCTCTCTGGTCTACGTCAAGGACAGATGTGCAAGCAATGTTCTTATTTATTTTTAACCCAATTAAAGGAAAGTGTAAGCATTTAAATGAAATAAGAAAGATTATCACTGTTGCTCTTCCTTAGAAATTGTTGTTCTTCGAGGAAGAAAAATTAGAAGGATTTAGTCCAGCACCTTAACACAGTGTCCCACGAGTCTCTCTTGACTAACACTGTCAAATGTGAAGTGATTTTATGAATAAAATTTTCCGCCTGTTTACGTATAACGTTGCACAGATTTGGTAGTTCGCACACGGTGTAATTATTTCGTGTTATCTTACGCAACAGCAAATACATTTCATAAGACTGTTCTGGACATAAGACTTGCATCACTAAATAAGCATTTTGTCTGTTACACTATCACAGGAAAAGAACATCGTCCTGTAATATTCAAGCCTCTAGATATTTTCCATTAGTAATGTCTAATCACAATAATAAGTTAGAAGAAATAACTCGCATTTTCACAACTACCAATATTCTCGTTTTTAATCACTTCGAAAATTATTTCTCGATGATATCGGTTATACTACAAGAAAGCAAATCAAAATTAAAGTAAAAGTTCAACTACACGTATACCAAACGACATTTACAATATTGGAGGGACAGAATACTTAAAAAGAATTGTTGTTTCATTCAAAAGGTAAAGGCCTGGTGTAGTGGTTCTTCTACCTGGGTTAAGGAGCTAAAGCTTGTAGGGTAGTGGCTACCGTTCAGGATTGTCAATCTGATGGTCATAGGTTCAAACCCTTCCGGTGGCAGAAAATTTTCGTAAGTTTTAGACATATCCCATTGTGTTCATTGTCCAGGCCGTGTGAAACGGAATGATTCAGTTTGGAATTAACGATGGGGGGAGGGGAAATATTGAATTTCAAAATCTCCATTTCAACGAACCGAGAAGTGGAGAAAAATTGAATAATTCTTATAAATATTAAAAATTACGTTCATTTTTTTTAGTGGTGTAATCGCAGGTAAAATCAAAGATCTTACATGTAAGATTTTAATTTGTTCTGAACTCAGCCAAAAGGCATTTCGCACCGATCTAATATATTCTCCAATACATTTCAAAATGTTATTGAATGTTTCATGTCGATAATTTGACCAATGCATCCATTCTTGACGCTCAGACGATATTTTCTGCAACTACCTCTTCTCTCCAGTTCCTTCTCCTTCTTCTCTCCTCTCTTTCCGTTCTGCTTTTATCTCATATCGCCTTCCCTACTTTTCTCGCATCTTATCTCCATCCAACTCTTCTCCACTCCTCTTATCTCCTTTCCTGTCTTAGATTTCCGACTCCACTGCACTATTCTCTCTTTTTTCGTGTTTCTCTTTTTCTCTCCTTTACTCTACTCTCCACTTCCCTCTTCTCTCCTCTCCTCCTCTCCTCTCGTTTTTCTCCTTTTCTGTTCTTTGTTCTTTTTTCCTCATCTCTCCTCGAATCTTTTTCCATTCTCCTCACTACATCTCCTCTCCTCGTCTATCCTATCTTTCTTCTCTCCTCTACTTTTCCTCTTCTCCCTTCGCTTTCTCTTTCTCCTCTTCTTTGTGACCTTTCGTTTCCTCTCACCTTTTTTCCTTACTGTAGACTCATCAGCGATGAAATACTAGAAAACCTATTTTTTTCTTTCAGAAAGAATTTTGTGATATTTTTAATAATTTTATACAATAATACTTGTTTATATTTCTTTCGCGTATTTTATAAATATCTATTGTGCATGTGGCAACCCTGAAATTGAGCCTAACTCTGCACGCAACCCACCAACGGCTTGTGTAAATTGGGTTGCCTAGTTTAAAATGTCGTTGTCCTAAAACTTTTGAGAGACACTGTACAATGCTCACCTTAGACAACCTACGTACATCTTTCATTACAAACTGTTGCCCAAGAGTACGCACGCACGGAAATGCGAACTCTTGCCCTCCACCTACACTACTTCTCATTTCAATCACCAGAGGGGTGCACTGCTTAGACAGAAACAGGTCTGCCTCACCTGTGCATTGTCTAATAAGGCATGTTCTTCGTATTACATGCACTTCGTGAATTTTCCATACTTACATGGTCATATTCCTTACGTTTAACATGCGAAATTTTATAACGAAAAGCAAAAAAATGTTCACTTACCTATCATACGTAGACAAAATGCGGGAGCAAGAATATCTGTGGTGCTGCTGCACTAGACTTTCCCAGCGACTGGCGTGGTGGAAGAATTATCTCGATCAGTGCTACCAACCTTTGGGAAAAGCCAATAGTACTCTTAGCCGCCCGCGTACTCTTACCCTCCTTTACCCTACTGTATAAGCATCCTGTTTCGAGCAAGGCTTTTCAAAGGTTTGAAAGACGAAAAGGTTCTTTCACAGGCTGCATTGGAAACTGGAATTGTTACGTAGATTACAACTACAGTGTGAACCTTGTGAAATACCAATTTATACTTTCCTAGGATTTCGAAGAAATCCATTATGACTACTTTCGTTCCATCTTCGTAACGTTTAAGAGTTTAGCGCAAAATCTACGTTTTACCTTTCAGGGAAATGTTGTGACAGGAATAAAAATCTGAAAAAGGTTACAGTTATCTCATAATTCAAGAAATATTCTGACCCTGGTGCACCTCTTACAGTACCACTCCAACGTATGTTTGCGCTACACAATTACAGGCACCTATGGAGTTATTGGGAAGAAGTTCTTAGATTTTGATGTGTACAAGAAAGGGCGAACCTGCATCTAATGATTAAAGAGTGGCAACTCCTAAAAAGCGTTCTTTTACCTGCCCGCGACACAAATATCTGTCCTGTTCCTTTCTCGCAATATATTTTTTGTTTCATGTGACATCAGTGCGAATACTTTCGCCTCTTCCACTTCCTGGCTTATTTCGCTGAGAATAAGTGTGGACATTAGCAGATTAATTTGTTTTGAATCGAATTTTGAGTATAATTTGCATTTTAAGGTTCAAGTTCAATACATATCCGAATAATATCCCTTCATTTTGAATTTAACTTCAAGAGTATCGAATAAATTCCCTTTGTTAAGGTTTACATCAGACTCATCTCGAAAATCAAGTCCATGAATAGTAAGAAAGAATTGACATGTGGTGTCGTTTTCTAAGATCACCTTCGGTCCCGAGTTCGATACCCGGTGGAGGAACTTTAAAATGTAGGTCCAGTCCCGATTAGCCTTACTGTGCACGAAGTGGACTTCAAACACCAAATCAACCAACCAACCAACCAAATATTGAATCACCTATGAATGTATTTTACTAATAAGCGTTGTCACTTACGACCCGCGATTAGAATTATTTGCCCGTACTACAGATGATGGTCTGTGGTCCTCAGAATGTTCGTGAAGTTTTAAAACATTCAACGCTTTTTTTCAGTTCTTAAAATTGGTTAAAACTTAGTTTAATCGCGACGATCACAGAACATAAATGAATGAGTAGTCTCCTATACCAAGGTCGGTGCTTGAATCTTGAACGAAAGTCACACACACACACATATATATACTAAAACAAATTAATATTTGTTAGTCAAGTTGGTATTATAAGCAGGAAAAGTGATATCATGCAGAATTCACCACTTAGAAAAGGCGAAAATCGTCATACTCTTACAATGTAGGTCCAGTCCCGATTAGCCTTACTGTGCACGAAGTGGACTTCAAACACCAAATCAACCAACCAACCAAATATTGAATCACCTATGAATGTATTTTACTAATAAGCGTTGTCACTTACGACCCACGATTAGAATTATTTGCCCGTACTACAGATGATGTTTTGCGGTCCTCAGAAAGTAGTGTAATTGTATACGTTCACCGACAGTACTTGGTACGAGGCCTATTATTTTTATTAATTTAAGCACAATAGAAAACCTATTTTGGCGATGTTTTTGTCGATTTTATACTATTGCAAATCTGTGTTTTTTCACCTCATACTTGGTACGAGTGGTACGAGGCCTATTGTTTTTATTCATTTAACCACAATGGAAAACCTATTTTGATGATGTTTTTGTTGATTTTATACTATTGTAAATATATGTTTTTTTCATCTCGTACTTCGTACGAATGTCATAATTTCTTACGAGTTAAAGTACGTAACACCCACACCCACGCACACCTACACCCACCCACGCCCACCTACACCTATTTACTTCCGGTCTATTTCCGGTCTACTTCCGGTCCACTTGACAGACACTTGTGAGTTTTTCCAGGGTTTTTTTTAAGTATACACCCACAACCACCCATGCACACCCAAGCACATTTACTTTCGGTCTACTTCCGGTCTACTTCTATTCAACCGACTTTATGAACAGTCAAAAAATCGAATTGATGGGTCATCCGCCGTACAGTCCTGATTTGGCACCCAATGACTTCTTCTTGTTCCCGAATGTCAAGAATAAAGTGCGTGGACAACGATTTTCGTCGGCGGAAGACGCCGTTGATGCGTTTAAAAACCATATTATGGAGGTGTCTCAAGAAGATTGGAAAAACTGCTTTGACAAATGGTTCGAACGAATGCAAAGGTGTATTGACCATAAGGGAGAATACTTCGAAAAACAATAAAGCAGTTTTCATCGGCAAATTCCTGTTTTTTCATTGTTAGGCTCAAAATATAAATAGTGACCCTCGTATCCCCTTACATTATAAATTGTATACAATTAGTTCAAACAATACAAAAATTATAAACATTGAGTTTTCTTGGGTTAAAGCTCACAGCAATATTACAGGTAATTCTCATGTAGATGAATGTGCAAAGAAAGCAGTCCGTCTTCCAAATATTACGAACTTATCATTATACTATACGGATCTTCTCCCTACAGTAAAGAAGAATATTCTGGAATGGTTTAATTTATGTCGAAATGAACTTACAACAGAGAATAATACAGACCATTTGCTGAATTCAAAACACAAAAACCATGGTTTCATCACGTAACTGCTACAAGAAATGTAATTGTATTAATGTATAGACTGAGAGAGAAATATCTTGTATAAAACTTTAAATAATCTAAAGGTTTGGTTTCCAACAAATTTGTTAAGTTTAGTTGTTAATCCAGATGTGCGAATTGGTTATAGTTTGTTATCATTTTTAAGGAAGTGTAACATTCAATTGTAAAAGGCAATGTGCTCTTATTTTAAAAAAATCTAATATCTGTAAAATAGGGGGGAAGGACTGATAATATTAATGTAAAACAATTGTGTATAATTTTTATGTGTATTTTTATGGACAAAAAACGGCATAAAAGCTGTTACGTTCCAAGTAAAGGAATGAATGAATGAATGCAAGGTACCTTTATTAGGTATGCCATTCCCGAGGTTTCGAGATTTTTTCCCATGATTCTGTGCGCGCTATGACGTCATTAAGAGGACAGAATGGAACTTACTTCGTTAGCGTATACGGAAGCTTGAGATTAATGGGTCGATTATTTATTTATACACACCTTTTCATGAATGCCGGTAGAATGAGAACAAATCACCCTGTTTGTGCTCTTGCCACGTGCAATAATAATAGAAGAAAATCGCCTGGAATAAAGTAATCATCGCTTCGCAAAAATTAAGTTGCTGCAGCAGGATTGATTCAATTTGTTCCTCCAAATTTCGGACTTACTCATGTAATGGTATAGTGGGGTCAGTTGCGGTTGCCCACAATATTTAAGCTGAAAGCGGCTACAGGCAACGGCAACTGAGAGTGAAAATAAGACCCGTATTATAGATTACAAATTCTTATTTTTGCGTCGTACTTCTCACACAATAATGCAGGAGTTTACGGGCAGAATCTGCGAGAAGCACGAGACAAAGCCCTGTAAGAGAATACACATATAAATATGTCGAAGGGTCCGGCAACGAATAGCACCTTTATGCTTTCTCCATTGCGAATAGTTTGTTCTCGTAATTAAGTTAACGTTATTCCCTCTCTCTTTTATATCATTGCTATGCCCCAACGATCACCTTGGATTTAACTTGTTTTTGACTAGTAACGTACGTATCTTATACCGGCATACGGATAAGAATGCAAGTAGCAAAATATACTATTTCAAATTTCAATTTTAACAATATATATATATTGTGCACTTGGTAAAATTTTCGTATCCCCAAAACGTATTTATTCAATTTTACAGGAGAAAGTACTTACCGAAATGGGTTTATTTATACTTTAGGAAGGTCTTGGAAGTTTGTTTTCACCTCGTTGAAATTTTTTTGCCGGTAAATCATGTAATTTTAGACATTAATGTCACTCCAATGCACGAAAGCTGTTCCCTTGATGTCCGTCTACTACGTGAACCAAATATTTGCGAGCGTTTCATGACGTAACAACCGGTCAGTGTTTCCAAATACGCGGTTTTGTAACTGTGTAACAGTTCTAGAACGTAAATAAACGTGAGTTACTGTTCATCATTTCTGATTACGAACTTGCGACAACATGACGTGCACAGGATCAGTGGCGTGCTCTATGTGAGGTTGATGGGGGCTATAACCCCCTTTTCGCCCAGTATCTCTAAGGCTATTTATGAATGGTTCGTGGGCTATTTATGTATGGTTCGTGGGGCTATCCGTGAATGGTTCGTGGGGCTATCCGTGAATGGTTCGTGGGGCTATCCGCGAATGGTTCGTGGGGCTATCCGTGAATCGTTCGTGGGGCTAGCGCCAATGGTTCGTGGGGATATCCGTGAATGGTGTGTGGGGCTACGAATATTTTTTTCGAAACCAATTTTTCACTATTGAAACCTTTGCGTGGCCCTACTAACCTATCCACGCGCCAGTGGTTTGTGGGGCTAGCGCCAATAGTTCGTGGGGCTAGCGCCAATGGTTCGTGGGGCTATATTTTTAACTATTGAAACCTTTGCGTGGCCCTACTAACCTATCCACGCGCCAATGGTTCGTGGGGCTAGCGCCAATGGTTTGTGGGGCTAGCGCCAATGGTTCGTGGGGCTATCTTTTTCACTATTGAAACCTTTACGTGGCCCTACTAACCTATCCACGTGCCAGTGGTTTGTGGGGCTAGCGCCAATGGTTCGTGGGGCTATATTTTTAACTATTGAAACCTTTGCGTGGCCCTACTAACCTATCCACGCGCCAATGGTTCGTGGGGCTAGCGCCAATGGTTCGTGGGGCTATCTTTTTCACTATTGAAACCTTTGCGTGGCCCTACTAACCTATCCACGCGCCAATGGTTCGTGGGGCTAGCGCCAATGGTTCGTGGGGCTAGCGCCAATGGTTCGTGGGGCTATCTTTTTCACTATTGAAACCTTTGCGTGGCCCTACTAACCTATCCACGTGCCAGTGGTTTGTGGGGCTAGCGCCAATGGTTCGTGGGGCTATATTTTTAACTATTGAAACCTTTGCGTGGCCCTACTAACCTATCCACGCGCCAATGGTTCGTGGGGCTAGCGCCAATGGTTCGTGGGGCTATCTTTTTCACTATTGAAACCTTTGCGTGGCCCTACTAACCTATCCACGCGCCAATGGTTCGTGGGGCTAGCGCCAATGGTTCGTGGGGCTATCTTTTTCACTATTGAAACCTTTGCGTGGCCCTACTAACCTATCCACGTGCCAGTGGTTTGTGGGGCTAGCGCCAATGGTTCGTGGGGCTATATTTTTAACTATTGAAACCTTTGCGTGGCCCTACTAACCTATCCACGCGCCAATGGTTCGTGGGGCTAGCGCCAATGGTTCGTGGGGCTAGCGCCAATGGTTCGTGGGGCTATCTTTTTCACTATTGAAACCTTTGCGTGGCCTTACTAACCTATCCACGCGCCAATGGTTTCAGTTGCTTTGTTTTATTTCAATCACTTATCGCACAACACTCTTGCTACCTTGCGTTCTGACGTCAGCAGACTGAAGTTTATTTTTAGGCTAAAGGCCTATGTTGTTATCCATATCATTAAAATTTCAGTAACCACCAAACGTCTCTAATTCCCTTATTTTCGTATTTTCCACATTCATACTTACGTATTCTCCATACTAGTACCTAGATATTTTGCTATGAAGAAGGTCGCAACACTGCATAACCACTGATCATGGACTACGCTAGTCAAGATTTCTCCGCCATATCGCGTGTAATGCAAGCAAAAGCGAAGAAAATAAAAATACTCCATATTTCGAAAATTGAGATTATTTGCCTGCAAAAAACGAAACGCGAAATAGAAGAATCCTTACGAATGCAGAATATGTAAGTATCAATGTGAAAAATACGAAAATAAGCGAATTAGAGACGTTTGGTGATTACCGAAATTTTAATGTGCACTTTATTGCGTATTTTATGAAAACAAGACGACTTATAAAAAGAGTGCAAAACTAACAATCAATCCGTACATGCAGAAAGACACAACTCTCAAGACGTGCAACCACGCCTGTTAATTCACGGCACGGCCTGCGTGCATTATTACAATCATTAATATTTAATCACCTACCAATTACAGATAAATAGTACGTATACATATATATATATTTGACAACGGACATCAAATAAGCCAGTACAAAACCCCAAAATTAATCAAAAACTTCTCCTCTCCCTCGTACGTGTTTCAAATACACTTTAAGTTCCTTTTTACTTGACTAGTAACCTTTAGATACATGTATATCCCAATTATTGTTCTGATTCTAACGCATTTTTAATGCTACCGTTAAAGGGGGTTAATAGGGATGAACAGTTCTGCAAGAATTAGCGGGTTCAAAGAAGGATTATACTTTATTTATACAAATTCTAGTTCAATTAGTTGCGATTTTGCTTCGTTGGACAAACGTTAAATTAACACTCAAAACGTTGCACTGCAGGATCGAAGAACATGACCTGCATGTTCATTAATTTGGTCTACGCCTGCTCATAGATTATTTACGCGTGCGTATCAATGTGTTTTTGCATTCCTAGTGCACAGCGTTGAGTTTACGTACCTAACAAAATGTTCAGCCGAAAAGTCATATGACACCGTGCTCCATTTGTAGTCCTTAACCTCTTTTGCAGTGTCCCATCGCACAAGTGGCAAAAATGGCTGGCTTCTATTCGACACGCAGCATGGCTAGGCATGTCTCTCGCTGACGAGGAAAGAGATATAGAGACAGGAAAAACTGGTTGTGTGCCGTTTCGTTCCTGGCGATCGAGTGTGTCGGACTGTGTGCCGAGATTTTACGGCAAGCCGGCTAGTTTAGAATCTGCCGCTAGAGGCAGCACATGGGGAGCTATCAGGGGCGACGCCATCTGATGGCCGAAAATTGAACCCATGAGCATTATTATCATTCAATGTTCTTTTATGGAAGGTTTACGAATGTAAAGTATTCGAAAACGTTACACTCAGTGGTGCAACCACAGGGTGGGCAGGGGCATTGCCCCCCAAACTTCGACGGAAGTGAATTCTAGGAGGGGCAAACATTGATGGCCAAAGGCAGCTGCATGGGGCACAGAGGAGCAATTGCCACCCTTCTAGTTCAAATTTTATTCAAATAAAAATACATTTCGTAAAATTTTCTTGCTCGCTTCGCTTGCAGTGCTTGCAGTCTCGTCAAGTTCAGAGCCGTAGCTAGGGGGCGTCGGGAGTCGGCCGTGGGCGCCAAATAATCTATTTTTTTAAAAAAAAAAAGTTGTGAAAAAGAGAATGCCTTGGCGCCATGTGATATTATTTGTTCCCTATTAAATCAATATTGTTTTAAATTGCAAAAATTGATTTTTAAAAATTTTCTTTCTCGCTTCGCTCGTAATATAATTGTTTTCTGTAATGTGATGTATTTAAATTATATGTTTTGTATATATGTAATGAATAAACTTTGAATACGTACATAATTTAGTGTTAGCATCTTGCATATGTATTTTCTTATTTTATGTCGTTCCATGTTGCATATGTGTAAAACATATGAAAGTTATACATGTTATATGTACAAAAAAATATCTTCGGCATGCCTTTATCATTCATTTTCTGCGATTCAAAAATACAGTTTGTGTGCTTGTTTTTAATTATTAGCTAATGTAAAATTTCTGGTGTTGAAAAAAATAATTAAATTGTTTGTTCCAAATAAATGCTTTAGCACAGACATCTACCTCCCTTTTGCGTAATTTATGAGGATAATAACGTCTTTGATACTACTACTACTACCACTAGTAATAATGATGTCTTTATTAATGTTATTATTATTACTATTATTATTATTGGTACGTTTATCCTGGCACTTGCCCCCTCCAGACAAAAATTCGTGGTTGCGCCTCTGGCCTTACTTCCACACTCGCCTTCCATATCATCACGTATGCAACTTTCAAAACCCTTTACACAATCCGAACTCAGTTTATAAGTATTGCTTCATTGAATATTAAGTGCAAGATAAGATTTATTAGCTTTGAAGTTGAAACATCGCCCGCGAAAATAATATTTGAACATCTCGTAGGTAGCCAACACTAATTAACAATTGCACTGTGTTACTTTATTTATGTGCGTTTCATGGGCGGAGTATGAGCTTTTGCTTTTGGGGGGCTAGACTCTGGGAGAAGCATATGATATTATAAACTAGGGGATATTCAATAACCCTCAGGTATTGAATATTCCCTAGTTTATAAGGGGTCCGGAGGCCTTCCCTCAGAAATTAAAAAAAAAAACAGCTTAAAATCACTGAGTTTTAAGCCTTTTAGATTTGAAAATGTTAAATTTCCTTGCTTAAGTAAACAAATATTAATTAGTATATTGGTTGTCAGTTTTAAAAGAAGAAAAACAGTACGATTATTGCATTTCATTATTTTTTTATTGATACAATACTCGTATTACTTTAAAAAAGTTACGGTACAATAGTAAGCTCTAGAAATTTTAAAAAAATTAAATTGAAAAGTTGTTTTGATGCCTCAGCAGTAACTGTTGACTCAACACAAAGTCATTTTACGTTTTTCTTTCTTCGAACTGTACACATCAACAGGGCTGGATTAAGGTGGGTGCTATTGATGCTGCAGCATTCGGCCCATTCCTGAAATAGGCCCAGATGAACACAGACGAGAATTTTTCGAAAGCTGAACAGTTTTCTTTTGCTATATTAACCTGAAAATAAATCTTAGAATGAAATTTGGAGCCCCAATTTCGGACGCCTAGCCACAGCGTTACTTACTATATAGTTACTATTATTCTTTCGGCTGTGACGTAACTATAACGTCGTTGTGTTTATTATTCACCGAATATTTCAAGTTAATGCTATCAATTGATGCAGCATCAGGCCCAATTTCGTCTTAGTCCGGCCCTGCACATCAATCAAATCGTCTAAGATCCGCTATTGCGGCGCAATTACCGCAAGATTTGCGGTATGGCTTCATAACAAAAATGTAATACTAACTGAACTTAATCATGTGTTATTTTATAGTCTTTTTTAAGTTGGTGAGCCAGGCCTCCCTGGCCCCTCCAGAACTCCGCCTATGATGCGTTTGTTGAGAAATTGTGCTGAAAATATAATGTACGACTTACAGGACAGACGTTTCTCCCCTGCACATCCTTTCAATCTTCTCGTCAATCAACGAGAAGAGCTGTCATGTAAATAATGCCCAAAGAAGATATTCAATATAAAGCATACTTATCAAAGCAAGGAAAAATTTATCAATATCAATATAATATGTTGTATACACGTCTATTTTATTATAATTTAAGGATATCATACAAATATAATACTATTTTGCTGGCTTTAATTTATTTTATATGTGCTTTAAAAAGCCTCGTTGGTTCAGTCGATAAATAATCTGTGACGCTGAAGACGAGGATTCTGTTCCTAGGGTGGTTGCTCTCGAGGGGGATTTTCTCATCAACGTCCTAGCATGAAAACTGCTTTGAGGTTCACCAGGGGTCTAAAAAAATAGTATTTTGGGGGCCGGAACGTGATGCTAACACCACCTTCATAAATGGCCGGGATTGTGAATCATAATCCCTATTCATTCCTGGCATGTTACAACGCGCAGAAGGTACTTTTGCTTTTAAAACTTAGTGCATATTTAGTCGCACACCGTGGCCGTTCGGTCTAAGACGTCATGCTTTGGGCTCTGGCTACGGAACGCGCAGGTTCGAGTCTCCTAGGGGAAGCGTAACAACTTTCCTTCTGAGGTTTCGGACTGCGTATGGGACCGGTGGCCACCCACCATTGTGAGGAAATTGAAGCGCTACGAATGAGTAGCGTAATCCGGTCATGGAAACTTACAAAAATGACTGGGGGTCGTCGTGCTGACCACACATCACCTCGTAACAGGTTGGATGATCTCCCGTCTCGGCAGGTCGAAGTGAGGCCGGCAGTCGGTAGGTAGGCCTTAGCCCTGTATTAGTACACATTTGAATACATGCCGCGAGAATACACATTATGAAATTTATTTGACTCAACTCAAACATACTGCAGAAACTCTTTCCATGTACATTTAATAGCCGGCATCCGTGGCAGAGTGGTTAGCACATCGCGCTACGACGCTAAGGATCCCAGGTTCGAATCCCGGCCTGGGTATGGATGTTTGTGAGTGTCCATTCATCAATTTCATCATCATGAGTCATCCCCATCTTTGCAATTAGCCAAAAGTGAAGTAAAATAAACCAAATAAAAAAAAACAACTAGATTTAATATTTCATATTTGTGTTGCTTCATTGAATTGAAGTTTTAAGTCCGCTTTTTGCACAGAAAGGCTAATTGGGACTGGACCTACAGTTTAAAGTTGGATCCGAACCATTATGTGCCTACACCGAGTATCGAACCCGGGATCCTTGACTACAAGGCGACGGCGCTACCACTAGGCCATCGGGGAAAACATATTTATGTTGCTTCACAAGACTTATTTTCTAATTGCGCACTCTATTATTAGTAAAACACATTTTATGTGTGTGTTGGATATGGTATGAGATTTAATTAGGAAAAGCGATTGATAATGTAATATTTATACTAAGTAAATTAATGTATTATGTTCTTACAACAAATGTAACTACTACAGAATAGGAAGCCAGGGCCGAAATTAGCCGTAAGTTTCTTTTTAATTCCTCGCAGTAGTAAATATTGTTACAAATAAAATCTAAAAATTTAGATCCTCAACTCAGGTGGATAAGAGACCAAATTATAATTCTCAGCTTGCATTTACCTCCGATTATTATTAGAAGTATCATTCGACCGAAAAGCAATCTCTGACTGTTGGCTGATAAATGCGACGTGCCTAAAATACAGGAAAACGTAACAGCATAATCGTTCCATTATTTTTGTTTTGTATTTGTATTGCTTTTGTTTTATTTCAAGTATAATTTACCCCTTGGCTAATCGCAAAGATGAAAATGAATGGTGAGTAGATGAAATGGATGAAGGGATGACCACAAATCCATGCGGATCACAAACAGTACACAGCAATACAAAGATTGTTGGTTGTTGATTGTTGGATTGTTGTTGATCCCTTTGGCCCTCGACCCGAACTAGCACTACACTGAGGTTCCGTAAATTCCACTGTCGTTAATGTCTTCAGCTTTGGAACCCAACTGGAACTAGTAGTAGATTGATTGATTAATTTGGTGTTTTAAGTCCACTTTATGCACAGTAAGGCTAATCGGGACTGGACCTACAGTTTAAAGTGGGATCCGAACCATTATCCACCGGGTATCGAACCCGGGACCCCTTGATTACAAGGCGACGACGCTACCACTGCACCATCGGGGAGGCCCAGAACTTGTAGTAGACTTCGTTACTTTACGGTATTTAGTCCTTTTCATCTTCGAATCACTAGATCTTATAAAGCCACCAATGGACACTGACTGATCACTAATCGACAGTATGAATTGTCACACTTACCTTTGAACTCTCATTAACCGATTCTGTTGTACAGATCAACCTGGAAATTGAAGCAGCGTATTTATATCCTCATTATATTCTAAAACGTTCCGCAGATAAAACGATTCGTAAATATTGCCAGTAGTTCGACTCCTTCTCTTATTTAAGAACGTTTCCTCTCGCGCTTTCCAGAGATTAAAACAATTACAATGAATCGCTCTACGTGTGGCGTACGTTTGCAGCTTCCAAATGGTGACAAGTCTTTACATAGTGCTGGGACAACACCGAAAGCACAAAAAAAGTTTTAATGCAATATTATCAACAACAGGGTTATAGAACATTCTCCGTGTTGCCTTGGTAAGTATTTCTCTCCTTATATTATCGGCACACTATTCAAGAAAACAAAAACCTAATTTTATGTAGTGTAAACTGAAAAAAATTAAGGGGGGACTCCAGCCCCCTGATCCCACCTTGATACGCGCTATTAACAATAACAGGGTTATAGAACATTCTGTGTCTTGCCTGGATAATTATTTCTCTCAAATTATCATCACATTATTCAAGAAGCCATGAACCTAATTTTATGTAGCGTAATTTCCTGAAGGGGGTGCTGGAGCCATCTGATTCCCACCTTGGATACGTGCTTGACTCGATAATTATTTCTCTACTTAAATTATCGTCACTATTTTATTTCCCACCACAAGAAACCAAAAACCTCATTTTATCTATTGTAAACCGCAAACGTTCGGGGGAGCTCGAGCCCCCTAAGCTCCCCCTTGGATATGTGCCTGCTGCGAGTGTCCCTTCATCAATTTAAACTAATCGTCACTCATCCTGTTCGTCGCGATTAGCCAAAAGTGGAAGAAGACGTTAAATAACAAAAACAAATTTTTCCTCACCGTGGCGATCAACTGGAGAATCTTAAAAGTAGCGTAAAAATATTAAAGGGAAATTCCAGGACATTCAGTAAAAATTCATATCAGAATATGCCCGGACAAGAACTTTCCTTAGAATTAGATATTTAAAATAAATGCAATAGGTTAGCTGGAAAGAAAAGCCGGCAGTGGGCTACAGCCTACAGGGACAAGATATCACGCAAAAAATAAATTATGCATTGTTTCGGAATAAATGTATTCTTCTATCGCGTATTTCATCTCTTGTTGTCAAATTAAATTAACAGCTTTGGTGTATAATATCAAAAGATGCATGAAAACACATCGTTTCATGTGCCATCTGATACATTCTAAGAATAGCTTTATCCGCTCGTGTCCTCTTGGTGACATCACAAGCTCTAGCCAATAACGTGCAAGTCGTGGAGCCCCTCTGATATTGGACATTAACCTTACTCATTGAGAGATTAATGACCATCTCTCACGAGTTTAAACAGACAGGACAGAGTGTGGCATTAATTTCATTGCAATACACCAATCTGTGAATACACAGTGTGTCCGAGAAAAAATATACCAATAAAGAATTTAAACAACTCAAGAATCGTTAACGACAGAAATGTCAAATAACATTTATTTGGAAGAGAAAATCATAGAATTTTTTTTTACCCAAAGAACAAGAAAAAAAAATCACCTTAGAAGATCTCAATGTGTGCTCCTTTGGTGGCGGAGCCACATGCATCGATAATTCTTTCACGGAGATCATTGAGGTCTTGCACAGGTGTTTGGTAAACCATAGTCTTCACATAACCACAAAGGAAAAAGTGGAACGAGTTTACAATACTGGACCACTCTCCAAATTCTATGAAATTTCGCCTACTCACTAATGGACATTTCCACTCAATTTTTTTTACAACAATTTTAAAAACTACACCCTGGAAAAATGACCCCTGCAAGTTCTCGCGTTTCTCTGCGTCCAGTTTAAGGCATAAACGAGACTTCCAAAGTTACGAGGCTAGCGTTGCGCTGAAAACACGCCGCCGCCATGTTACTACGTCACTCCTTAGGGAGAGCTCGTTTGTCGTCGTCTGCTTCGAGCGTCCAGGGAGCTTATTATTGAAACTCGTTACGGTAGCGTGCTGCTCACGTGCAAGATAAATGAAAGGGTTCAGCTGCGTGTGTGTTCTCAGGCCATGCGAAAAATATTGCTTTTAAAATTGGTTGCTGACCAAACACTCAAAAATATTCTTTAAACTTATATTTATCAATATTTACCGTAACCTATGTAGTGCAAAAGAGGAATTTTCACATTCTTCACTTTATTTATAAAGCCTATTTAACTTTCTTTTCCATAAAGCAATTTCAGTTTGTGTTCCATTTATGTTGCGCAAATTATGATTAAATATTTTTGTGCAGATAAGAGAAAATACACTGAGAAGATTACATTAGTTGCACAGTACATATCTATACTTAGTTTTTGTATAATTATTACAAGGAAATAATGTGTATAACCATGAGCGTATTTAAGGGGGATTCAACGGGTCCGACCCCCCTCTTTTTTTGGTTCACTAAAATTACCAGTTTCCTTGTTCTATCCGCTTGTTCATAAAAAATTCCTTCGGACATATTTCATTCTCTTAAATTAGAGACGTATAGGACGTGATACAGATGGGAAGGAAATTTCGTAATTCCACACACCAGATGGGACTGCAGACCAATATCTGCAATTTCCTGATAGTTTCGGAATTTCTGCGATAAGAAACTACATTGAGACTGTCAAATCAGTTATTTTTCCCCCTCGAATCATATTAAATAAATTTGGTTCTTAAAAACGTAGTGACACAAGTAGAACAGAAAAGTATCAATACTAATAAGTAGTGTGACTACATACACACAACTTTGTCGGGTCCAGCACCTCTTCCCCCACCCTGCTCCCCAACAAGCTTCCGGACAGCAGTGTCTTGGATTTTTACTTACGAAATAAAGCAACCCTAATCATACCAAAAGTTGATCCATCCCTCCCCCACCCCCCCGTGAACTATATATACACACCCATGTGTATAACAATATCCCATACTGAAATGGTACGATATAATTATTTTGAATTTTGTACTGCGAAAAAAGCGGCCTCATCTCGCTACCCCGAACGCATTAATTGGTTGGTTCACAACTTCACCACTAAGGATCCTATCGAGACGAGACATGGCAGCCTTGGTCTCGTTCTCGTTGAGAGTTATAAATGTCTGTCTCGTGTTTATTTGTAAATGTCTCATTGACAGTCTCGTCTCAATTCATAAACATCCGTCTCGGTTTGGGAGGGCAATTCTCGTTCTCGTCTCAAGTCTAGAAAAATATAGAATTAACAACGTATGCAAAGGCTTATCATTATAAATACAAAAAAAAACCTTTCTTAATATATATATTGACTCCTCGTTTCGACGGTACAGCCCTCGAAAAATAAATATTATCCTGCTTATATATGCAAACCAAACTGCAGATTCAGAATTACCAGGAATGAACTGGCGTTGTAATTATTATACACAAAATTCATGATTTATCTGAGGAAGTCGCATGTTCCAGGTTTGACTCGACCTGGGCATGACTGTTTCATTGTGAGTAACATTTCATTGAACTGGAAATTATTACATGGGAGGATGTTTGCTCGAGACTTTGGGGACAGCTAGGGGGATGCTTCTATCGTTAATGTTAGTGTTGTTCACGAGACGAGGCATGTTCCGTCTCGTCTCATAAAAGGAGATGGGACAAGTGAATGATTTCGAAATGAGATGGGGGCAGAAGAAAAAGTTAGTCTCTTATCGTGGCAGGTTGGGTGATACTTAGATTGTGCAGTTGGTGGTAGTGTGTGTGTGTGTGGGGGGGGTGTACTCCTGCACCCCGACTTCGAATACTGCTTGTAGTTATTCATCTTCATTGTAGCGATTAGCCAAAAGTGGGAAGAAATGTGATGTTAGAGATGATATATAATAAATTAACCATGCGTTCTCATCGTTGCGGTTAAACAAAGTGAACGGAAAAGCGACGTAAAAGTAGGCTAAATACAAAAATTTGCAATATATATTAACAGAAGAAAATTGTCATTTACTGCAGGAAATTTAAAAACTCACCGTACCTTTTTATACCGTATCACCTCTTATATTGCAGAAATTGGCGTGTAAACCAGTGTGTTCTAAAAGAATTATCTTCAAATTTGTGAAGAAAATATTATGACGAAAATAATTGTAATTCCAGAAAAGGCATTCCTATAACATTTAGTTCTTGCCAGTCAGTACTAACCTATGTATTCGCAATGAACAAGGCTGTTCACGTGTTCAGCCATTGACTGTTACAAGGTTTGCTTTGTCACCCTAATGGGAAAACCCTCTACCGAGTGGCTGAATTGTAGTAAATACTACTATAGTGCTAGGGCAAGATTCATCTCCAAGAAATGGAGCACAGATTTTTGCACTGGAAGTTGTAAGATACTTGTTTTACACAGTAACAAGTGAATTTTCTGTCGCTTCCGCGGCTGTTGCTAAGTTGACGGCACAGGTTGACGGGACGAGCAGAAGCCCCGCCTGCACGCATTTCTAACGTAGCCGACGAGAAAGACCGGCCCCGAAACACAACCGTGACGTCAGCAAGTGAGTCTTGTAGCAGTGATGCCAAAAGCAGGGAAATTTCCCTCGGCACAGGGAAATTTAAGGGTGAAAAGGGAAAAGGGAAATTTAATGAAAAATAGCTAAAAAACAGGGAAATTTAAAGTCACATTTTCGTTTCATTCTTTTAAAAAGTTCGAAATTTTTTTTTTCAGCGTGTACTTTTTCCAAATGAATAGTTAGCAACAGTGACACTTTTCAGTAAGCTTTCTTTCTCCCTGTTATAGATGACCTTGACCGGTCAGTCTTATATTTGTCACGTTTCCTATAAAGGCCTCAAGGCACGAACCGCGCTGCACCTGGAAATAATTTGGGATGCGATTTTCAATTTTTTTCTTGTTCCATCCATCATTTCAGAACGTGTCTTAGTGGCTGTGTGTGTGACTTTGTGCGTCCTGTGTCGTTGCAAGGAGAATGGAAGAGGTGACTGATAGGAAGCTACCTGCAACTCACAAAAAGGTTAGAAAACGTCGTGGGGATTTATCTGCGGATGAAAAGGTATCTGGGAAACATGTGAAAAGATTCGTATTGAGTCTGCTCATTACTTCACACTTTTATGATTTTCATAAATATTTAATCATAATAATATTATTAATAATAATAATAAAGTTTGTTCCTCGGGCAAAACAGGCGTCAAAAGAAAAATATTAACAGCATGCCCCTAGCTAAGCTTTGACAATGGGTGGGTTCCAAAGTCCGACAATCATTGCGGCCCAAACGATATATATTTTTTTTTTTGGTTTGGGGATTTTTTCAACACATTAGTGTTTTATTTTAAAATTCAAATGTTTATTTTAGGATAATTATATTATGAAACTATGATCAGTTTCTAGTATTTTATTCAAGGGGGGTTAGAACCCACTAAACCCCCTTATATACGGTCGTGATTAACAGTTATAGTAATACAAAGATACAGCTTCGGATGTGTTTTGAAAATCGAGGGAAATTAAGGTCGAAAAAGGGAAATTTTACACTGGTAAAAGGGAAATCCTGCATTCGGAGATTGGCAACACTGTCTTGTAGTAGGAAATATGGCGCGTGTAGTTTCAAATGCCAGGAATTCAGTATCTCATTAATTCATTTCTTCAGTAGTAATAAGGTAAGTTATTTGTATTTGGATATTTGTTACGTGTTCTTAAAGCATCATAGAGCGTTAACATTTATGTAATTGTAGAAAATTCAAACATGTTGAAATTATATATTTGTAGAAAAAGCCAACACGTTGGCTACCACGTTATTTCACGTTTGGCCCTAGAATGTGTTGTAAATATTTAAAGAAATGTTGTTAATATTTAAAGAAATATTTTCTCTACCTAGTTGGAACACATTCCAAAATGACAATTACGAGTGTAAACGATAATTCCCCCAGTTATCGATATTTTTGTACTCCTCAAGAAATGCATTTAGGGTACACACTGTATGACAGAGATAGATCGTGGTTTGTGTAAAAATTTAGTAATCCTACATGACACAAAAATGCTCTATAGCTACTATGAATTTTATGCAATTGCACTACGTGTTTTCATTTATATTAGTGAATTTTTTTAGTAAGTTTGTGTTTAATATATCTAAATGTGTGTGAAAATATACATTACATGGCTAGGCATAAAATGATAACATCTACTCTGTTCCATAATGGTCCACCCCATAAAATTACATATTTGATAATTCTTTAATGTATCAAGAAATGTGTCTCCGATGTATGAAACTGTTACCCTTTAATGTTGTTGTTCAGCAATAGTTTACAACTGTTCATGGAAATATAAACATTTGTTAAAATTTGTCATTAGTCAAGACTAGAATTAACATGTGATTGATTCCATGTCAAATCACGCAGGAAATGACACCCACTGATTCAGACTTGTATCTGTTCAAGGTATGAACACATGCAAATATTTTCTTCACAGTCCTCATAGTCGCTGAGAAACAGAAGGCTAAAGTTTCAGAATTTTGCACATATCAGCCATTGCCGAGGTCATGGCAGCAACATGCAGTGCTTAACGTGAGAAGTCATATCTTAGTGAAATCGACTTCTCGTTAAGATTTTTTTCTGAAGTCCATAGGTATGTGTGTATGTATTTCATAAAAAAAAAGTCCCAAGATTCCTTTGCTGCGAGTGTCAATATATATTGTATAGCATATAGTGTTTATCTATTATTTTTTTCGGAGTGACTTTCATCACCAGGTGGTGAAGCTAGCTTTTGAGCTATTTTCACCAGATTTTAAATTGCGCATGTGCATGATCTACGGTACTAATTTACTATAATTCAAACAGAATTTTACACAAGAAACTACTTACCGTAATACGTTCCTGTAGCATTGTCTAACATCTGGAAGGTGTTTTCTGTCATGTGTGAATGTATCATAGCGGAAATTATTTTTTTTTTACTATGTTTGCCTAACCTAACCTAACCTTACGTAATGCATCTTGGGGATGGAACGAATTTTACCAAGAAACATTACATAATGTTAGGTTAGGCAAACATAGTTTAAAAAAAAAAACAATTTCCGCTTTGATACATTCATACATCACAGAAAACACCTTCCAGATGTTAGACAATGCTACAGGAGGTAAGTAGTTTCTTCTGTAGAAATTAAGAAATCTGTTTGAACTATAGTAAATTAATACCCGTCAGTGTGCATTTATTGGTAAAAATCTGATAGTCCCCGGACACCTATAACTTTTTCGTTTTGTGAATTTTTGATATTCGTACTTACCCATCTGCTTCGCGGAACATTCTTGAAGGTGCATTCACGTTTTTTTGATGAAAGTAATTGCAATTTTTTTTTTTTAAAAAAAAAAGTGTTTTTGTAACTGAAGAACGTACGTTTCCGCAAATGATTTGTGGGGCTATGTGTCAATGGTTTGTGGGGCTACGCATATTTTTTCGAAACCAATTTTTAGCTATTGTAACCTATACGTGACCTAACCTAACCTTGCCGGAAATGGTTCGTGGGGCTATGTATGAATGGTTCGTGGGGCTATGCGTCAATGGTTGAATTTCCGCTATGAAACATTCCCACATCACACAAAACACCTTCCAGATGTTAGACAATACTACAGGAACTTATTATCGTAAGTAGTTTCTTCTGTAAAAATGAAGAAATCTGTCCGGGGAATATCAGATTAGTACCCATTTATTTTCATGCAGGAGACTGGTACTTTTTTCTGCATGCCATGGAGTTGGAAAAAGACCACAAGGCAAGGGGGGCCCCTCCTCATAATTCTGGAAATAGTTAATGAAATTCGAATGCTGAAATTGTGACGATATTTTACAACACAATATGTTGTTTTCTATGACTTACAGGCCACAAGTTACAGCAATTATTAATATTATTATTATTTGTAGCAGGGGTACATTTAAGCTTAGTTAATTTCACATGGATTTAACTATAAAAAAACAGCTTTGTTGACCAAGAATTAATGTTAGGTGTACTGTTATGCAGAGTATATGTAGCTATACAGAATATGGACATTTCAAAGGTATGTAATTTTTTAAAATAACGTAAGTAGTAGTAGTAGTAATAATTACAAAAGTAAAAGCAGAAATAATAAAAGTTGCTATGACTGCCCCCCCCCCCAGAGGAAAAAATCCTGCAGGTGCCCTTGCCAGAAGGTGTTCTGGTATGGGATACTAATATGTCACATGACACAAGTATGAAGGGGTATTATGTTCGTAACTGCTTTTGTTGTTAGGTTAGGTTGGGCAGGACAAGTTTAGGGCTATTAGCATTGAAATCACTTCTGTAAGTACTTCCCAACACCTGATCATGTAGTCTGTTCTTCAGCACTTTCTATTCTCATCACGTGGTGACAGTAATAGTGGCACCCACTTTTCATTTAAAACATCTTCTTAGCAGTAATTTCAGCAACACTGCCAATTAATATAATAAAGTACAATGTTGTGGTACAATTAGGGTAATGACTTTTGCTAGTGAAAATAGCCACATAAGCTGTTCTCAACACCTGGTGAAAATAGTCGCAGCCTTTTTTTTGTCTCACATTACTAAATTTGCATTAACAACATACGGCACATCAGTTACCATGCCAGTGCTGTTTTTAAGTGATGCTTAAAGCATGTTCTGAAAAGTTATGAAATAAAAGTAGTACGGTTTGCATTGTTTATCTTAGTAAATATTTTAAAGAAGTTTTATGTACATGAATATGTGAATCACGTGATCAGAATCTGAGAGAGAAAAAAGTAACTTACGTGCCTAAACACACTTTTGTAATGAAACATCATTTCGAAAGCATGTTTATGTTAATTAAAATTATACAGAATATAAAATACCATACACATATATCAGTCAAATAAGATGAGGCCCATGTGGAGATAGTTCTGTTTCTCTGTTGTTCTTTTAATTTACAAATGAGTCAAGCTTCTTGTGCTTCAGCAGCACAAAAGAATTGTCCATAACTGTTCTTTTTTAGACTGAATGAACTTCAAACGAAACTTTTAAAATTAATTCTTGGTTTGCATGGATGGAAAACAGTTTTTTTAAATTATATATATATTTGATATCCCAATATCACTTTAATTTTGCCAAAATAATGCTTAAATACAAACTCCTTTCGGAAAAGTAATATCCTCTTGTAACCTCAATAATGGTTGATCCTGGAACATGACATACATCTTCATTTTCTTCAGGAGGCCAGTGAAAGGATCGTATTAATCCAAAGGAGTGCATAAATTTGACTTGAACATCATTTTCTGCTGCAACTTTGGATAATGATAATCCAAGAAACTGACTGTGATCATGCACACACTCAACATAAGAGTTCGTGGTGATAAAAAAATCTGGATCAACACCATTTGTTTTGTTTCAATTGAATTTTGGCTCTGGGGAGAGCAGTGATAAAAACTTTTTGTTTCATGGATTGTTTTTGCAATAGAAATTCTGTTGTATAGTTGTTTTGTGTGTATGTTAGGGTTTCCTTTTTGCCAGCCAGAGTTGTATGTTTTCAGTTCTACATTTACAGAAACTGAAACATCTTTCTGCTGTATTAAATACATCACCATGCCATCTTGGAAGGCTTTCTTCGGTTTTTAAATGCTTAACCACCCCACCAATGCCATCTCTTATTAGGGAAAAATGATGATGCACTTGAAGAAGAATTCTCACTGAGAAAGCATATTTTTTTGCAATTATTTACTGTCCAGCACGTTCAACACTGAAATAACATAATTTTCGCCACTTGGAAAATGGCCTCGGTGCAAAATTAAAAAAAATTTAGCCTCCTGTTTCTCAGTAACTACAAGGTTACAGAAGAGAATTATTGCATGTGTGCATACCTTGTTAGTGTTAACAAATATACAAAATTTCATTTAAATCTGAACCAGTGCATCATTCCTCAGATTTTGCTGGGTGATTTGATTTGGAATATGCAATATGAATTTGGGAATGAATCTGAATCTGCTCACCATTCTGCACATAGCCTAAGTTAATTACATTGAATGTTACTGGAATTTCAATTCCTGTGCAATGGTACAATGACCATTAAGATGGTGTCCAAATGTTATTTTTTTTTAAATATTATGAGTTCTTTGAAAGAGAGTCTTTTCATGAGCTGTGGGTGGATAGTTTGATTACTCAGAACAAGGAATATTAGCCCCGTCTAGTTGGCTGCACTTTTTGACTCGGTTTGCACCGAAGCGTCTAGTTGGTTGCACTGTGCAACACGGAGTCATCTAGTTCATTGATTTGGAGTCAAGTAGTGTGTTTGGTGTCTGCACTACCGTCTGGACCGGTGTATGTTTGGTGTATCATCACGTGGTGCATGCTATCTAATAAAATTACCGTTTAAAGTAGCAGACAGGCATTTGTTGAATATTCTGAACTTGAACACCGCTTTCCGTCTAGTTGGTTGAACGTCATATATCCTTGCACCACCATTACACCAACCTGACACTGGATACACCTGAACTGCACCGAGTGTCAAAAAGTGCAGCCAACTAGATTGTATGATTCATGTGCCAAACAGTTGTTGCTCCTAAAACTACGTAATGTATATTTCGAAGCTACATATGAGCATTTATTTTTGCTCTTGGCCTGACCTCTTTGTTAGGTTAGGCATGTGAGTTTAAATTCTGTTTTGGATTTGTTTTGTAGTGTACTCCGGTTTCATAGTGTTAGCATTTGTTTGTTGCATGTGTTTGCATATAATGAGATATTCATGAGTAAAGAAACAGTGGAACTACTCCAGGTTACATGAGGGTTATTTAAGTGGCCACATTTCAGGACCAAATGTCTTATTTGTGATTTTATGCACCTGTACACAAAGCATTAAGATCTGACAATTAAAGGAAAAAGATAAGAAATGTTAAGTTGTATACTCGGTCACAGGCTCCACTGGAAATGAGTTCCTTGAACTGTAGCAAGATATATTTACATTAAAGACAGTTAGCTACTTCATATCATAGCATTCAACTTTAGTTTTACACATGTGAATGTCCAGGAATACATGATTAAATGCACTGTGATAGAACTATGGATCATTTTTACCTTATGCACCATTACTGGGTGTACTGTCCGGAGTCACAGGGTACACAACATGATACCCCACGAGGGGACAAGAATTCACAAGGCACCAGTGCTGCAGCAAAGATTGTATGTATATTACTTTTTATTTGTTTCATGATACTCCTCCTTACGTGTACCTCAAAATTTTATTGTTTCGCGCACTGTGTGAATTAAGGGGGGGGGGGGATACCGTGAGATTTCCAACCACAAATAATTTTATACCCGACTAAAAACAACTTATTTTTATCCCTGCCAGACATGTTTATATCCCCTTAGTTTATTTTAATGGCTTGTAAGGTATACAAATTTGCATACCCCCCTCCCCAAATCTACCCTCTAAATTGAAATTACAAATATGTCGCTGAGTGGCAGGCATATTGATATTGCCATCAAAATTCATACTGAGTTGCATCCCCCCCAAAGATTATAGCTTCATTCGCAAAGTGGTTTCTAGTATATATGATCAAAATTAGCCATACAAAAGGTTTCACCAGCACTGAAAATGAACCCTTTCTAACTCTTAAAACTAGATTTAATTTTATTATTTGACCACCTGTAGTGGGTTTGTTGCTCATATATGTGGAGATGTGGCTTTATAGGCATTTTGAAATTTATACACAGAATTAAATGCCCATTAATGGTAATTTTGTAGTGGTGGTGTATTTCAGGCAGAAATCATGGTATACTTATTGGTTTCTTTCAAGCATGATAATATTTAATAGCGGTACTTATAGTTTTTAAGCACTACCATTCAATATCGCACATCCAATAGTAATTTTATATTCTGCATTATACACCAAGAACTTGTGCTTCTCTTTTTCTTGTCTGCCACACCGACACCTTTTGCGTAGCAGAGAATCACTATTCAAACATATGTTATTAATTATATTTAATGCATGTCATTTTCAATATTGTGCAAATTAATTAAAATTTTCATAAGTTTTGCCATATGAGGCCACAAATTTTGGAAGAAATTCTAGAAGGAATTGTTTTCACATTTCTACAACATAGGCATTTTATTTTGTGTGCAGTTATAATACCATTTATTGGAAATGTGAAAATTCATTCCAAGTGAACATTTTTATCTTTTGCTAGATTGTTTATGATTAATATGAATGTTTCAACTTAATGCCTGCTATCTTCTGCAGGTTTGCATCAATTATGCCTAGACGTTGTAGTGTGGCTGGGTGCAGATCAAATTATGATGGTGAAGGAGAACATGTAACAACATTTGTTGTCCCAAAGACTGAACCACTTCGCAGCCAATGGCTACGGAAAATTCCTACAGACTTAACCAAATTAAAGTATCCAGTGGTGTGCTCAAAACATTTCCACGACTCCTGTATTGTGAGGGTAGATAAATTTTTAGTCAACGGTGAAATTAAAGAATTTGAAAGGAAAATACCAAAACTGATAGATGGAGCATTACCTACAATCTTTCCCAATCTACCTTCATATCTCACATCCAACCCAAGTTGTAGTCGCCGACTTGTTGATGCAGAAGAAGAAAACTTTCAACGAGCAGTTCAAGAGAGTTTGGTTGATTACAGGGTACATATGGAGCAAACCACATTTCATACCCTATCAGACATAGTTTCATATCTTAATTCACAAGAAAACAAGCTGCAACAGAAATGGCTCAGTGTCACACAAAATTCCAAACTGCATGTGTGTTTGTACAAAATTTGTGATACTTATCCAATTATTGTTGGTTGTATAGTTATTGAAACAGACCTTACATTTGACTTGTATGTCAATAAGGTAAAACTCAAGAGACATAAATTGTCCAAACACTGTGATAAGATCTGCAATGTGTCAACACTTGAAGTTGTTATGGTATATGTGGAAGAACATGTAAATGATCCTTCGAAGACAGAAACTCTCATTGCATTGATATCTGAACTGGAATCAATGGGAAAATTTTGTGAAAGTACCGAGTTGCAATTCATTGTTGAACAACTAAAATTTTCCATGCAGGATAAATATCAAAGACGGTATTCCAACCAGACACTAATTTTTGCAGCAGCAGTATATGTTCATTCTAGTACAGCATATAATGCATTGTTGAAATCTCGGTGTTTATTTCTACCACACATTCGCACACTGCAGTCAATGGTTAGTCAGTACTCTTTAAATGGAAATACAATTTCAGGCAGTATCAAGTATTTGAAGACAAAAATGAAACATATGAAAGATCACAAGTTGCTTGTAAATTTACTGATTGATGAAATATACATTGATCCTCAACTCAGTTTCAAAGCGGGCTCGTTATATGGCTACAGTAACTCCAACCCTGAAAAAATGGCAACAACTGCTCAAATTTTTATGATTTCATCTTTAGTCTCATCATATAATGACGTGGTTTGCATTGTGCCAGTGTACAATTTAACAGCAGATTTTCTGAAACCGTTATTACTCTCAGTCATAACAGAAATTGAAGGCATTGGTTTCAGGATTATATCTGTAATATCAGACAACAATGCAGTCAACAGAAAAACTTTTGAACTGTTTGATGACAACAAAACTTTACAGCCATATATTAAGCATCCTTTAGATGAAAGTAGGCTACTTTTCTTCATATTCGATAGTGTGCACATAATTAAATGTGTTAGGAATAATTGGATAAATAAAAAGGAGGAGAAGACCTTTTTATTTCCTGACATGGAAGATGAACAAACTCTCCGCAGAGCACAATTCAAGCATCTTGAAGTGTTGTATGACATGGAGAAGAATTCCTTATTGAAATATGGCCATCTGCTGTCAAACAAGGTTTTGTACCCTTCAAGCATACAGAAGCAAAATGTGAAACTTGCCTTAAGCATTTTCCATGAAAAAAACATTGCTGCTTTGAAGTGTGTGGCTAACGATCATCCAGCAAGATTTCCAGACTTTGAAGACACTTGTATATTGCTACAAATATTTGTGACATGGTGGAAAATTGTCAATGTTAAAAGTGCATTTGAAGGAAAACGCTTCAATGATGTGTATCGTGAACCCATCAGGCAAGGTAATGATATGACTATTTCATTTTTGAAGAAAATGTCATTGTGGCTAAAGAAGTGGAGGCTATCTGTCCCCATTGCAAATGCCTTAACCTCCCAGACATTCCAGTCTCTAATAACCACAAATGATGCTTTTGTTGCCATGATATCGTACATGTTTCAGCGATACAGACTGGATTATTTGCTGTTAGGCAAGTTTCAAAATGATGATTTGGAGGGTCGCTTCGGGATGTATCGCCAAATGTCAGGATCAAATTACTACATCCAGTATGTGCAAGTATTGGAGAATGAACGGAAACTTCGATTTAGAAGCAATGTTCTACTTTCCAGCAAAGAAGGAAATGTGTCTCTCAGATCTTTGGCACCAGGTGAAGAAGAACATAGATGTGATGTAGTAGATGTTGATATTTTCTTGGATGTTCTGCATGAAGATTTGTCACTTGAAGTTGTCCCAGATGATCTGATGCCTGTTATTACATACATTGCTGGCTATACAGTGAAGAAGGAAACCATGGGGAAGAAATGTGCTACTTGTACATCTTGGCTACAAATGGATCGAAGTGTTGAAGTTCCCGAGGCCCCATTTTCTCTTCTACATGCATTGGACCGTGGGAAATTAAGGCTTCCAACAGAAAATGTGGTGCTTGCTGTGTCTATTGTGTGGTTTCTACTTCAACAAATAATGTTGAATCATCATGATGATTTTCGGAGGTGTGAAAGACAGATGTCTGTTTTACATAAACTATCCTGTATTCAGATAACTCGCTCCAACTTGCCTGTGCATGACACATGTGACTGCAAATTGTCATTAGGTGTACGTCTTGAGAATGTTTGTTTAGTAACATGTAAAATTTTGTTAAACAATTATGTAAAAAAGGAAAATAATAAGAGTTGTAAGAAATCTCAGTGTGGGAGAAAGATACAGAAATTGTGTCCAGTATGAATTTTGATAACTTTGTTGTTATGTAATTCATGAAGTGTAAGTGAAAATTTTTATGTATTTATGTCTTGTAACCTACAAGAATTGTCATATTTGTATTGTATTCTACTTTGTTAGTTATTTGTAGTTTTATTAAGGGACTGTATGCTTTTTTTTCGGTTTGTACTTAATTTCTCCCAACATAGAAAGTGGAAATGCTCACATGTATTAGATACAAATTTAGGTTATACATCCAATAATGTATTCTATTTTATGTACAGTAAACCTATAAAGTGCAATATTCATAATTGAAGTACAATATTAAATCACAGTATTGAACTACGTGCCCAACAACTTTATAAGAGACTGAGAGAAATTACTTTCAAGATTCTCACATAATGTGAGTAATAACTCTCATCAACTTGTGCATACCTCAGTTTAGTTTATTTAATGTTTAATTTTGAACTGAATGTAAAAGAATTGTTAACTGCAGCACACCTTTTTTATTGATGCATGTATTCTGTTTGTCTCTTTCCATCATAATGTATAGTATTTTGATTTTGGTAGTATCGTTTGAGATGTTTCAGGTATGAATGTTTAGAAAACTACTGTGTAGCCAAATGGTAACTAGTTTGCTTTACTTGCTAACTTTCTCTTTACTTTGGGGTTTTTGAATAATTTTAATATTGAGAATATAATTGTCAGTGGTAATATTATGCAATTCATTTAACATCTTTTGTTATTCTTTTTCTGTGGATTTTGAACAAATTTAATTTCAGAACGAAGTTTCGAGATGTCACCAATGGCATTCAGTTTGAGTTTAATTTCTTTTATTTAAATGAGAGTTTTTCTCTTCCATTCTGGCATCAATATATGTAATGTATATAGTAATTAAGATGAATATAAAATTATATAATTTTGCATGTTTTCTTTAATGTATTGATACCTTCTTCTACATTCTGTCCAACATTTGAAATCAAGAAAACTCTTGGAAATGATTCATGTCAAGTACATCTGCACTATGTGGAAGTAAAGATGTTATTCACTGGAAGTACATGCTTTTATGAATATTAATAGTTTTTATTTTAGTGTGTGTACATGTCCAAACCTCAATAAGTTTGTCATTTACCATTTTGTGTACCCCTCCTTCAAAAGGCCATACATCATTAGGGGTAAAAATTGAACATTTGCAGAATATATTGCCTAGTATTCATTTACATCTAGGTGTAACAACCTTTCTGTTTCAGGTTCTTATAAATTTCAGCCCCTTGAAAATATTTTAAGTGAAAATTCACATGTGGCTCTTAGTCTATGAAAATGTTAATATGAAGCCAGAGATGTTGCTATAATCTGTATCAACTATCTCTGGAGCAAGGCTGCACATAGCAGCAGAGAAGGGAGTGAGCAGAGTGAAGCAGTACATGCTGCTGGGAAGCCTCGTAACTGCAGCCACTTTCCCCCCTCCATACAATTCTCTTCCTGTCACATGTTCATTGGTGGAGGCGTCTTGCGCATAAATTTGTTTTTCATTTGCCTGCTCCAGAGATAAATGGGACAGGGTGTAGGTTCAAATATCAGCATGGGTATTCTTTTAGTGTCCCATCATCAAACTCCACATATCACATCGCCATCGACACGATTAGCCAAAAGTTACAGAAAGTTATGCAAAAAATCAATTGTATGGTTTCAATAGTATTTTTTTAAAGTGTACTTTGAAATATTAATCATTTATCCTTAAATTAAATCTCATGCTTTAAAAAAAAAACTTTCAAGTAGAATCTCAAATTTAATAGCCTCTTTGCAGTCAGAACTTTGACATGACTGTCTTGAGATGTCCATAATTTCAGCACTTGACTTGAAAATTCTGATTTGTGCGTAGAAAATTCCATTTTTTCCTCAGAGTAGGTAAGTAATTTTGAATTTTACAGATTATATGGAACACTTCCATGACATATTTGCACTTTGATATTTGTATAAATCTTTTACAAGCATATAACTGGCTGGTTCAAAACTACTTTTTATTAATGTTAATTTTCTTCATCATTTGTGAACATGATTATTTTCCCAAGAATGAGTTCTAACTTGCCTGTGTGTACACCCAACAGCGAAAGAAACAGTAGACAAATTGTTCACCACCATCTTCATTCGGTCTGAATTACACAATATGATGACAATGAATTGAAATAAAGATGTCAATAAACAGAGAATAATGCCTGCTTCGAACCAACATAGTTTCATTCCTTAAAACAACACAGGATGTAGAATAAAAAGTAGCAAAAATAGCGGTGGAAAATTTGCCTATCATTATCTTTGCCGTTGACTGTACCAAAGTGCATAGGCTCAATTGCAAGATGCAATTTGTATGTATTTATTTTTACAAGGGACAGCTAGTGCAAGAAATTAGTGTGTATTCCATAGAATGCCGCAGAATTGAATGTAGCTGACAAGCAGGGCTGGTGTTGAAAGGGTAAATTGCAGCCAAAATGACCAAAACTGAGGGGATGGTTTCACTGCTGGGTCATTCCATGTCCAATCAACCAATCGTCTGAACTTTGACTTCTCAGAAATGGATATTTTTTGGTTCAGTGATAGTACCCGAAAAGTAAAGAAAAACTAAAATTTCAGATTTTTTTGGGCTATTAACTTTCAAAAACTCAACAATCGCAAAATTTTAACATTTTGGAATTTTTAAACAGCTGTAGGAAAAAAAAAACTATTTGACCTAGACGGCTCAAATTTATGCCATTCTCTTTTGTTTTAATGAGCTTTGACTTGAAATGCAGCATGACTGGTATTTGAATTTTGTAGTTTTTCAAAATCTCAGGAACCCCCTTTGAAATTTTTTGAAAAGGATAGAAGTTTCAAAGATATTAATTGACTGTGTGTGAAATTTTATAATGGGACGGCAATGGGTTTGTATGGAAATTAATTTTATATTGTGTATTAAATTTCCTAAATTGTTGATTTCCAGGTTAAAACTGTTACTTAAGCCGAGACGTTGATGGAAAAGTCTTTATAATAATTAAACAATTTTTGGACTACAAATAACATGAAAATATCTCATATTTGTCAATTTTAATGCTTGGTAAACAAATTGAAAACTTCATATGTGTGTTGATATATTAGAATAGGTTCTCGATTTCTTGCAATTGTTGAGTTTTTGAAAGTCAATACCTCAAAAACCAAGAGCCCCGACAATCTAATTTTTTATCATTTTCATATGTGTAATGTATAAACAAAAAAATCTTTAAAAATCCGAATACTAAAGGTTCAAAATTATTTTTGTATAGGTTGCTTTGATATGGAATAACCTGCTTACTTCTCATTCATATATTCACACTATCATCTCGATTTTCGAGTGTGTTGCAATGCAATTGGAATGAAAAACTATATCTGAAGTTCTTATATTTTATCCAGCCTGAGTGAATGGATATTTTGACGTTTTCCATGCCCGTTAATAAAGGGTGTACAGAAGAAAATAATGTAATCGTAACGTGGTTTAAAACTGAAAAGTAAATTAATTTTTGAGCATCACATTTAGTCAGTCAACAAGGTCTACAAAGTTCTGGTTTCTACTTTTTAAGAGCACTCTAAGTTAGGTTCGTTATCATTGGCGTGTTTTATCGCAAAAAAACCCTATTAGAACGTATTTATTTTAACTGACAAAGAATGAAATAATCCTCTCCTTGTGAATTGATTTGTAATTTCGTCCTCCGTTTGCCACTGTGTCAGTCCCTGAATGAAGAATTCATGTAGCATGTAATAGCACAAGAAGCAATTCTCCCGTCGTCTTGCTTGGGACTCACTTCATGACGTCAGCATCACTGGATGACGTAGCTTCGGGGCCGGTCTTTTACGTCGGCTACGATTTCTAAGTGATGACGTCAGAGGACCTCCTGTCTGTGAAGAGGACGTTTTCAAATCCGTGACGTAGTAGGTGAATTTCAGCGGTGTTTGAAGGCGTGTTTCTCGAGAACCGAAAAAAATATTGCCGAGATATTTTGCACATCTCATGTTTGTGTCATTATCTGTAAAATGAATGGATTTAAAACGTTTTTCATGTCAAAGTGGAAATGTCCAATCCTAATCACGAATCTGCATGTAATAATTGGCGGTAGAGTATGGAAATCGAGAAAAAACCTAAATAAACTATGTTTTCTTAACGTAACTTAACCCTACCATACAAACAGCAGTTCCACGGAACACGCCATTTTCCCCGAATGGGTGTCACTTATCGCACAACACTTTAGCAACATTGTGTTCTGACGTCACGGGAGAAGGCTTTTTCATGTTAGGCAAGACAAGGTAACGCATCTCTTAGCGAAAATATTAATTTTTCTTTGTATTTATGCTAATGGAACCTAACCTAACCTCGTAGGCATTCCTCGTCTGACGTCAATATTCAAGGTAGCCAGATTGTTGTGCATAAAAGAAGACCATTAATGAATTGCGAATGCGAAAGAAAGATGGTTCTGAATTGCTGTGTATGGACAATCACAGAGGTAAATCGCAAGGTTATTTTACAAGTTCTACACATAAATGTACAATTTTAACAAGTGACCGCCAAATAGGAACTACAGATACGTCATCAGGACACCGAAATTAGTAAGTAGGCGAAATTTTATAGACATTGGAGAGAGGTCCGGTATTGTAAAGTCATGCCGAAAAAAAAGTCAAAAGGAGTCAAGTCTGGTGACCGTGGTGGCCATTTAAACATTTAATGGGTCCACCCCTCCCAATCCAATTACCAGCGAAATTGTTATTAAGGAAGTTAGTAACACAACGGTCATAATGTGGGGGGCATCCTGCTGAAACATGTACCCATGAGGTATACAAGGTACAGCATACTGTTGCAACATTTGCAGGTAACTTGCATCTGTAACTGTAGCTTCCTCAAAGAAAAGGGGACCAATTACGGAATATCGTGTCAAACCACACCACACATTCAACTTGGGGCTGTCGCATTCATGTTCAACAACTGCATGGGGATTCTGCTCACCCCATATTCTACAGTTATGCCTATGCACTTTTCCGGAAATGTGGAAGGTAGCCTCATCTGAAAATGTTACGCGTGTCAGGAATTCATTGTCATCATCAATGCGTGATAGCACTTCACTAGCATAATCAAACCTAGCGGGTTTATTACTGCACTTCAGTTTCTGAACAAGCTGTAACTTATAGGCTCTAAGCCTTAACCTTTTATGTACGATATCATGCACAGTAGAACGTGGAATTTGAAGTTGAGAACTAGCACGTCTCACAGATTTACGCGGGCTTCTCTGGAAAGCTTCCTGAACTGAAACCACTTTATCTTTGCACACACGCTTCCGACCACTACCTTTCTTCCTCAACAAAGACCCTGTTTCCAGCAATTGTTTATGCAATTTAACAATGTAATGAGGGTGCTTTCTGTCCATATTGATGCCGGAATCTTCTTTGTACCGTTACAGGAGACTTCAATTCTACAAACCCAAAGCAGCACTCAACTTTCTGACGAACAGTAAACGGCACCATTGTACAGACTACTAACGAACAAAACCGCGCATGCGCTTAATTATGTTACGATTTTTTCCCTTCTGGTGGTAAAAAAAAATCCTTTCTTTCCCCTTCCAAATAAACGTTATTTGACATTTCTGTCGTTAACGATTGTTGAGTTATTTAAATTCTTTATTGGTATATTTTTTCTCGGACACACTACTAGTGTTGCAGTAAATTTGAGGTTGGGAGCATGCACTTGCCAATTTTTATAACCTTCACCAATGCAGATTTATGTTTCACTTTTTCGTGATAGTATTCAATATACGTATATCCCGTTTGGTTGGATTCTTCTTGATATCTAAGAATAGTGCAATGTCATTGTAAACGTATGTTAACATGTGCGAAACCAGTAATACGTCAGGATGATGAAAGAAGACCTTCGTAAGCACTGCTACATTAAATAAGGTGAAGTGAGCCAGAAGAGTAATAAAATTCCAGCAGCATATTTGCAGTCTAAAGCTCTTCTTGTTTATGCAAGCGATTTTTGTTGGATGTTGCAGTCCATGCAATTTCTGTCGCATGTTGTAGTGAGATACTTTGTCGGATGGCATTATTCAACAAAAATCGTATGTATCACTAGAACCCGTTTCCATGTTCCTTCAGTTTGCCCAACAAAAGGCCTTACTACGACGTCCGACAACTATCGGACGGCGCCACCTGCTCTTATCCCCTCCATCTGTTGACAAGTCCCCTTACTACTCCCATACGGACAAGAAAAAATGATAATTCAATGCATTTTCCACCTAATATTTAGAGGTTTAACCTCTACTCCGCCGATGACACCATATCATCAGAGTAAGGTAGTACTCGCCCGATGATACCATATGGTATCATGGTGCTGATTACGAAATGAATATGCTTTTTGAACCTTCATACTCTTATGTTTGGGTGGAAACTCTGACACAGGTCTGGAGCAAGCCTGGGAAATTCATATTGATGACCAACCTCTCCCCCCTCTCTGCAACATATCCATGCCACATTTCCGAACATAGTTTCACATTTTGGCTCATTATTCAATTTGTATGGCAACCAGAAACATGAAACATGTTTCAATCTCTTTGGAAAAGTCCGTTCTTTGAAGAGGATACTAAGGTTTGCACCTTCTCCCTAAAATTGCGGGAGAAGAGGGGGCAAACTCCAGATTTTTTTTTTCATTGAAATTTGGTGGTCGCACCTCCAAACCCCCTTTCCTTGGTTCGGCGTTCTGAATTGTACACTGTTGCAGGCTCTGATGTTCTAGCTGCAAAACTAAACTTATCCGAAGTAGATTTCTCCCATAGAGCCCGAGTTATAACAATTTTCCTCCAAAAATGCAAATTACCTATTTTTAGTAAAAAAACAGTTTCACATTTTGGCTTATTATTCAACTTGTATGCAACCCAAGAACATGAAACATGTTTCATTCTCTTGAGAAATGTCCATTCCTTGAAAAGAATACTAAAATTCGTGCCTTCTTCCCAAATCGCGGGAGAAGAGTGGGCAAACTCCAGACTTTTATGGTTTTTTTTCATTGAAATTCGGGGGTCGTGCCCCCCAAACCACCCTTCCTCGGTTCGGCATTATGTATTGTACACCATTGAATGCTCTGATGTTTTATCTGCAAAACAAAACTTATCCGAAGTAGATTGCTCCCATAGTGCCAGAGTTATAACAATTTTCCTCCAAAAATTCAAATTACCTATTTTTAGTAAAGAAAACAGTTTCACATTTTGGCTTATTATTCAACTTGTATGGCACCCAAGAACATGAAACATGTTTCATTCTCTTGAGAAATGTCCATTCTTTGACTTTTCAAAGAATGGACATTTCTCATACTAAAGCACGCCTTCTCCCCAAAATAGCGGGAGAAGAGGGTTCAAACTCCAGATTTTTGTTTTTTCCATTGAAATTAGGGGGACGTGTCTCCCCCCCCCCCCACACAAGGCCCCCTTTCTCGGTCCGGTGCTCTGAGTTGTACACGATTGCATGCACTGATGTCTTAGCTGGAAAACAAAACTTATCTGAAGTAGATTGCTTCTATAGTGCCCGAGTTATAACAATTTTCCTCCAAAGAGTGTTCGAATTTAAAATTCCCGCAGAGAAGCCCAGGCGAGAGAAATTTCTCTCTCTCCTCCTGCCATCACTGGTTTCTGGCACCGTGGTTGTGTTGCGCATAAAAGGGGCCTAAAAGTTGAGGCCGAAACTTACGAATGAGATTTCCTGTTCCCGTGCAGAGTTCCATAACAATATCTTTAAATAAATAGATTTTTTTTAAAAAAAAGTCAAGAAGACGAAATTCCCTGACTTTTTTTGACACCTCAAATTCCCTGACTTTTCCCGGTTTTCCAGGTCTGTCGCCATCCTGAATATGTTATTTGATCCATTAAATGAACTCTTGGGCAAGCTCCTGGGAAAAATCGAAGAAATGGGATTGAAGAGTCAAAAGTTTTGAGACAAAGCAGTAATTATATTGTTACCTGGTTATACTTTACTGAGAACTAGCTATTTCAATATGAAATATGTTAAGAATTGTGATGAATTAGTTGTACTAAAGTGTAAATGAGCCAATCGGTAGAAAGCATTCTATGTAAATGGAGTATTGTCCTCTATCAAACAAGCCTGATCTCCTGTTTGAAGTTTTATTTGGCCATTGTTAAGTTTGCTTTAGCTGGATTATTATTATTTAGATTATTTTATTATTTCTGAATACTAAACTGAGATTATACATTACAGGGTTGCTACGCTAGCAATGAAACAAAATTCAAGTATAATTCATATAATCTCAGACTCTCAAGGCTCAAGTTCCCAAATTTCACATGCAGACAATATTTCAAATGACAATCCTGATATTTGTCAATTTCCAAAACCTGAGACTGTATTTTACAACAGTCTTATATAACGAGAATTAAATTACACATCCTTAAGGAGTTAATTTTTGATAATGAACATTACATATATACTAGGTAAGATGGAAGTGTTGCATGTGATGTCTCCTATGTATGTGTGTGCTTTCATACTGTGTACTTGTCCTTTAGACTAATCATATTTTCTTTACAGAAAACCTTCCGGTCAACATAATACATACCCAGCTACCCATAATGTAGTTAGATCAGTGAAACATACAGATTGCAATGGCAATGCCAAAGTGACAATCACTGTAAAGAACAAGCATATGAAAAGGTAAGCACATTGCAAATTCTGGCCACGTGAGCATGTACTAGTATTAAGGAAACATACATATATAACTTTCGTTATTAGCTATTCTGAGCTTGCATGGTAGTCAGCAGTTTGTTCTAGTAGTGTTCACTTGCTGCAGTGTGCAAAGTGGAAATTTCAAATCCATGAAATAACCATAATACAATATTTTAAATTGTGTACATTTTTAAATTCCACATTTATCCTGAATCAAGCACCATATTTCATTTTGTGGCAACATTTCCATACCTCCTCATGGTTCTTTCATTGGGTTACATGAACCAACAAGAGTGTGTTGCAAACTTTGCTGGTAAAGGAAACTTATTGATTGCTGAAATGTGTATTGTAGAACTTTAATATTGAAACAGTTCATGCATGACACATATATGTTCCTTTTGAGTTAATGTTTTATTGTGGGTGTAGGAAAACTGAGGTGAAAAAAAAAAGATACACAGATACGTGTTCCAAATACATTAATGGTAAATTTGTATGTGAAGGGAATTAAAAAAAAAAATGGAATGTTACGTTAATTTCAATCTATCATTTGTCACTTTATGTATACTCTATTTGAAGGCATTTTATTCATTTCTTTGCAGAAGTAGATACTCTATTAGCAAGCCATCCCACTGTAATAACTAGGGAACGGAACTTTAGGTAAATAAATGTTTTTTCTGCGATAAGATAGAGACGCTCGTTTTTGCCAAAATTCTGATCATAGCCTTATATGTCAACGCAGCAAATTTTATTTTACATAAAAACAAATATTTTCCAGTTTTCCGTATGTAAATACATATTTTGCGAATTTTCATTTTAAATACATAACATCGCTTATTGACTTGAGCTACCTGGAAATCCTCGAAGGAAAAATGTTTATTTTCCGCACCTCTTTCATATCGAGAGTGCTAAGGTTTGTTTTGTCTTTGAACACGCTCGCTGGAAGACTTCTGGCACCTCGCCTACGATCCTATTGGGTGAAAATATTACCCCCACTGGATCTAACGCACAAGTGCTAATGTCTAAATGTACAGATTTTTTGGGGAAAAACCAAGGTTTTCAAACTTTGTGCCAAATTGCACGTGTTTTGAAAAGTGAGGAAGAGGAAGCTTTGGAAAACTTCAGCATTAGTGGCATTTCGTGCTACAAATATGCAAGATTTTTCTTGTGATGTGGAGCGATCTTTCTCACAATATAAGATGCTTTTTAGAGATAATCGTCACAGATTTACAACGGAGAATTTGGAAAAACTATGAAATCCCATGTGACTCTTCCAAAAAATAGCTTGCTAAGAGGTAATAATTTAGAAACTGATTTCAGGCGTTTAAAATGCATGTAATATTTTGTTTTTGTTACCAAATATTTTTTATTTTTGTCACGCACATTTTCCTGTTTTTATCACATATTTTCAACATTTATGACAAATAAAAAAATAAATATTTCTGAGTTTTTTAGCACATAAAGTTCCGTTCCCTAGTAATAACAATGAGACTCACACACAACCATCCAGTATATGCAGCTGATGCTCTTCATCATCGCAGACCAATGATGGCGTTAAGGAGCAGATAAGAGACCTCTTCGCAAAAGGTCATTCCCCATCATCTGCGTTGGAAGTATTAAAGTATGACCTACAGGAAAAATATGGTGATAAATATTATCAGGTTGGTAATAATTTACTTTCTTTAAATAATGTAAATGCAAATTGATGGTGAAGGCATTATTTTCCTTTGAAAGTGTGTGTTTTATTTTTTATCTTAAAAAATTCAAAGAATCGTACAAATCATTGACAATATTTCACTTGCCTTCCGTGGGAATGAAAAAGAAAACTGTCAGTGAAAGAAGTGATTAACATGATAACTTGCTTGGAGATTTATGGATAGTACCTACATAAATAGTTAAAAATAAATGTATTTATCATGACCGAAGTGCACTTACTTTATTAGGTAGCTTGTCTTGTCTTGACAATATACGTAAATACATTTTTTTTTTAATTTCTTTGTAAATAACTTTCATATTTAGTTTAGTTGATTTGACAAATCTTATGTAGCAATATAAAGTTTACTTTTTGAAATAAAGCAATAACTTAGCTTCGTTGGTGACCAAGTACATTGGATGGTCCACTCGCAAATTCACTATCACTGTTCCTGGTTCGGATTTGTCACTGTGCTTGAGGGTAAATCTGTTGGCTTATGATAAGCAAATTCATGTGTAATATCCAACCATTAGTAATAATAATATCTTAACAAATGAAATTGAAGACTCTGTATTATGATTACAACTAATGTAAAAAGTTACATGACAGCGTAATGCACCAAGCTGGCATCTTGCATGTAAAGATGTTTTCAGAAGTACAGTAGATTGACAGGTGCTTCTCATAAATAATCAATTGCAGTAAATTAAAATTAATATTCACTGAGAATAGTACCACAAAATAATCTATTGTTTAAATGGCAATTTGGTTGTCATGCTACTGCATACTAGAATGAGTAAAGTTCCAGGGTATGTAAATGGTTTTATGTATTGTATTAGAATAGAATAGAATAGTCTTTATTTAAGCAGGCATGTTTTGGCCTTATGGGCCGTTCTTACAACCAACCCTTGTCAAAGGTACAATAAATGAATAAAAATAAAAATAAAGTAAAAACACATAATGATCATGATAATACAATAAAGATAATATAAAGATTATACAATGATAAAATAATACATTGAATAGATTAGTGTATATATACACTGTTGAGTAAAGATAAGTAATAAGTCTTTGGTAGTTCAATGTGTGTGCAGGGGGGGGGGGGTAGGTATGCATTATATGATGTATAAGTGCAGGTGCAATTGTTAACATATGAAGGTTAATGAAGTTGTTGGGACAATAGTAAGTTCTTCAGATTTTTCTTAAAACTTTGATGGCAAATAATGTTAGTCAATGGTGCAGGCAGTTTGTTCCATTCCCTGAGCCCTTCAACAGTGAAGGGCTTGTTATAGGTGGCGGTTTTATGTTTGGGGATTTTTAGATTGTGCTTCTTGCGGATATTATGTTCGGCTGATGTTCTAGGAGAACAGATCTTATCGGATAAGTATTTTGGGGAGCCACTCTTAAGAATTTTGTGCATCAAGGTGAGTGTTAAGTATTTTCTTCTATTGTTAATGTTTAGCCAAGAAAGTTTCTTTAAATAGGGAGATACATGTTCCTTTCTGTTTAGGTTAAATATGAAACGCATACAACAATTCTGAATTTTTGAAGTTTATAGTTTAAGCACTGGGATATATTACTGTACACTGGAGCGCAATAGTCTAATGTGGATAGGACGAGTGCTTGCATAAGACGATCTTTAACATTAGCGTCCAGAGTATGTTTTAAATGATACAAAGATTTAAGTTTCCCCATACAGTTTTTCACAATATATTCGACTTGTGGCTCCCAATTTAAATGTCTATCGAACACAATCCCCAAGTTTTTGCTTGTATCCACTTCGCTTAGCGGCATACTGTCAAGAGTTGGAGGAGAAGGTGCGTTTTTGTGAAGTTTCTTAAGGGTACCATGAGTTCCTATGGTCATGAAGCAAGATTTTGATGGATTTAATTGAAGGGAGTTTCTCCGCGACCAATTTGTTATAGCATCAAGGTCGAATTGAAGTTTGGTCATCGCATTATCATAGTTTACTGTATTACACTGAATATAGATTTGCGAATCGTCAGCATACTGATGGTAGTGGCAATATTGGACAGCGCGGTCGAAATCAGCTATGTAAATCATGTATAGTAGTGGACCCAATATACTTCCTTGAGGGACGCCTTGTTGAACAACTAACCATTTAGAGTATGTGATTGATTGATTAAGTTAGTTTATTTTACTTAGCGTTTTGTGCCTGTTGGCTAATTTGCTAAGATGAGGATGAGTGATGAAATTGATGAATGGACATTCACAAACAACCAAGCCCGACCGGGATTCGAACCCGGGACCCTTGGCGTCCCAGCGCAATGTGCTAACCACTCGGCCACAGGGTCGGGCTAGAGTATGTGACTTCTGGTTCTCGATATTTCACATGTTGTTTCCTGTTGCCGAGATATGATCGAAACCAATTTAACGCGTTTCCGGTAACGCCATAGTGATACAGTTTGGCCAATAGCAATTCATGATTGATCGAGTCGAACGCTCTTGAATAGTCCAACAAGACTAAAAGTGTAACTTCATCTTCATCTATTCCTTTACTTACATTGTCTACGATATCTACCAGCGCAGTGCAAGTACTATGCATTTTTCTGAAACCAGATTGAAAGTATGGTAGGAAACCTTGAATATGTGAAAGTATTTGTTCATAAATTACTTTTTCAAGTATTTTGGACATTGTGGATAGAATGCTAATAGGTCGTAGATCTTTTATTTCTGTGGGGTTGGATTTTTTAGGTATAGGTGTTATCAATCACACAGTGCCGTGGTGGCTAAGTCGGTAATGTCTGACTACCATGCTAAAGGTCCCGGGTTCGATCCCCGGCCGGTTCAAATCCGGGAACTTTTCTAACGTTGGAAACGGGCCCGGTGCCCACCCAGCGTCGAATGACATGGGTACCTGGGGGAAACCCTAGGGGGTAAAGGTGGGCAGGGGCATGATGATGATCACATCACCCCCACTCACAACCGGATCAAGAAAGTGTGGGGCATTAGCCCCACCCCCCCTATATGACTTCATGGCGTGGTGCTAAGCACAGGGGAGCACTTTAACTTTATCAATCACACACACCTTCGGTCAGAATCAAATTCGCACAAAATAACACCAAGTGCACTCAGTTTGCAATTTTGTTGTTAGGTGAAATGGTCACCATCACTTTCTTCTTTATGCTCCTCAATCTAAAGTAAAGAAGTTCAAATATCTCCAAAGCTCCAGTGGCTACTCATACATCATAGCTCATACATCTTGTCTGTAGCATTATTATTTATACATCAACATGGATTGGCAAGGACAACCAATTCAATGATTGCTTAGAGGTTGAAATTGGAAGGCATTTATGAAAATCATTGTTTCTGTAGTTCTTTCACTGGATATCATGTATTTACTAGTCAAATCTTCAATGTCATTTTGTGTGAGTTCCTAATGAATTATATTTGAATGAAGTCAATATTTCCATCAGAATAATTAGCAGAAAATTGAATGGTAATTTTAGTCTTTGTGGCTACAAGTTGTGCCTTAAGTTATTTTTAAGGGGATTTTCTTCAGCCTGACTCCTCAATTTGTTCTTAAAATGCTAGCTGTAGTATTGTCTCGAAGATCTAAATAACAATACATGTCACATTTCTGGGACACACAAGTTGCGAAGAAGTTTCAAAAATTAATATTGGATCTGTAAAATCTGTAAACATGAAATAATTTAATCCTTTTAGCTATGGTACAGTATGTAATGAAACACATCATTTTTGTATCTGAATGTTAGGAATGCAAAGAAAGGCCAATTAGTTATGTTGTTGCACCAATGCTAAAACCATGAATGTGCTCAATCTTTGTTATATAAATATGATATGTTATGATGTGTCCAATTAAACATCAAATTCCTGTTCAAGAATCAACCAGTCCAATTCTACAGGGTGATCGAAAAGTCCCCGAACCCAAACTTCAATTTTTTTTTTCGCCGGTCGTTATTATGATAATGTCAAAATTTCTGTGGAAGCTGGTTTGCGAGGGTCTTGGCTGTACACGACACACGAGATGGTGCTGGGGAGTGGTGCTAGCAGTCGTGGTGAGAAAATGAACTATGAGCAGTACTGGTAACAAAATAATCACGCCAGTTGCAAGGATGAGTTTGTCGGTGAACTCTATTGTGTACCAGGACATTATACAGCAGTTTATCGCGCTTTTGGACGCTGATGAACGAGATGTGTGGTTACAACAAGACGGGGCAACATGTCATACGTCCAATGCCACCATGGCATTTCTGCATGAATTTTTTGATGACCGCCTGATTTCATCAGGGCTTTGGCCGGCAAGATCACCTGATTTAACCTCACCCGATTTTTTCTTGTGGGGTTATATGAAGGGGAAAGTGTACGAAAATAATCCCCACAATTTAAATACCCTGAAAACCAACATTGCCCAGTGCATTACTGCAATTAATGTGCCTATTCTGCATCGCGTAGCACGAAACATGTGCCGTCGCATACGTTTATGCATGCTGCAGCATGGGGGACACTTTCAGCATCTCTTGTGATGTGCCTACATCCACCCAGATATCCAATGAGAAAGATCTACATGATCACACAGGTAAGGTCCACTTGTTCCTTGCTTTCACAGTTTAGGTTAACTGTTGGTTTGGTTTACCTGATTATTTTGTTACCAGCACTGCTCGTAGTTCATTTCCTCGCCACGACTGCTAGCGCCACTTCCCAGCGCCATCTTTTGTGTCGTGTACAGCCAAGACCCTCGCAAACAAGCTTCCACAGAAATTTTGACATTATCATAATAACTACCGCAATTTTTTTTTTTGAAGTTTGGGTTCGGGGACTTTTCGACCACCCTGTATATTACTCTTTCAAATGCACACACTATATGTGCTTCCAAACCTAAATTAATAATAAATTTAGAATAATATAATGTTTTCATTTTTTCTGTCTTAATTTCTTTTAGATCGTTGCTGATAGTTCCTTATGCCCAGATTTGCAGTGGTGTTACGGAGAGTATTATAAAATATTCTCAAAAGAATAAGGAGCTTCTGAGGGACCCGAAATGCTCGAATCTTTGAAAACATTTGTAACGGAATACAACAACAAAGTGGGTGATGTATGTGCCACATTGGATGAATCAAATGACCATCTGATTGTTGCTATTTGTTCCCCATTAATGAAGAGTGTCCACCAGGTTCTGAAAGCATCTGGGAAAGTTGTGTTCATTGACTCTTCTGGTAATATGGATAAGAACAACAATCGAGTATTCATTTTGATGGCTCCAAGCATTTCTGGAGGCTTGCCATTAGGTATTGTAATAACAGATTCTAAATCTGAATTTGTCATTACCAAAGGTTTAGAGCTGCTGTCATCATTATTTCCCTCAGAGGCCTTTTTTAGTAAAGGGAGACAGGGCCCATTTTGTCACTGATGATAGCCATAGTTTAAGAAATGCCATTAAAGTTAAATATCCACAAAGTGCAATGCTGTTATGCAAGTTCCATGTGCTTCAGGCACAGAAAGTACTAAAAGAGGATTGTCCAGAGCTCTTTACCATGTTTAAAGTGATGGTCAATTCTCCAAATGATAAAGACTTAGACAAGGTAAAAGGTAAAGTGCTCCCCTGTGCATAGCACCATGCCATGAAGGCATATAGGGGGTGTGGTGGATGTGATCAGACGAGGCATACCTTCAACTTCTGGGGAGTACTTTAAGTCAAAAGTATCCCAATGTTGTAAAGTACCTCGAAAGCATGATGGAGAGAAGAGATGAATGGAGTCTTGCTGGACGAAAGAATCTTTTGATACAAGGTCACAATACAAACAATTATAGTGAGGCTGCATTCCCAGTTTTGAAAGATACTGCATTCCGAGTTTTGAAAGATAACATTTTACACAGGTTAAAAGCATACAGCATTGTACATATCTCTGATTTCTTGAGTGTAAAATTGACATCTTATTATGAACAAATGGTAGTTCATACTTTGAACAATAGGAGTAAGGCTGACAAGAGAATGAAACAGTATGAGGTACAAATGAAATTCCTCCATGCAGAAAAATTGCTGATGATCAATACAATGTGAGCAACAGAGAAAAGGGCACAGAATATGTTGTAGATGCGTATGTTGATACATGTTCCTGCCCTGTAGGTTTTCAAGGTGCTCCTTGCAAACACCAGTATTACGTGAAAGTTCAGTTTGCATTGCCTTCTGTCAACTTTCAGGTAGAAGGAGACATGGAAACAAAAACAGTTGTCCATAAAATATTGACAGGCTCTCATCCAGAGGACCCAAACTGGTATAAGTCTCTCAGGTCATCCTCGGAAGGTCCAAACAATCCAGAAACATCATGTCTCGACAACACAATGCCAGCTATACAAAATACTGAAGATGAAGAATTGTCACAGCCTACAAGTTCTTACCAAGCAGAACATGGACTTGAAGTTTCAGATGCCAAAAGAATGCTCTCTTTGGCATTCAAGAAAATAGAAGATAGTTTAGAGGCAAATGAGGAATTAGCAAAATCAGTATTCAAATGTGCTTAAAATGTTAGACTCAAACCTTTCTTCTTTCTTGGTTTCTAGTGGGAAATATGGAGGACCTGTGTCTGGGAGAAGAAAAATAAATGTACAGCCTACAGCTGTAGCACGTAGGACAACATATCTCGGTGGGAGAAATATTCAGCACACAGGTCACCCTTCCAAAGCACAAAGACTGCCAGAACATGCATATGCTTTGAAGAGAAGAAATATCTCTACGTGGGCAGAATTACCAACATCCAAACGGAAGGCTGCACCACATGCTCTGAATGCATGTGTAGAAAGGAACATAGCTCTTGGAAAAACTCACCACAAGAAATCAGCATGAAAGCTTGCTTTACCTAGAAAATGGTAATCTACATACACTGCTTTAAAACTGTCGTAAAGAAGATCAAACAACATACTATACTGTACTTGTCTTTGTATTTTTCTTTCAACCTTTCAGTCTTATACATGCTTTTCTTCATGAACTTAACAAGTGTAGTTTTAAAACAATGGTAAAATTAGTAAAGGATAAGAGGAAGTTAAAAGGTATGAAGAAATCCTCATTCCTGTTGTTCATTCACATGGCTCCTGTACCAGATGTTGGATGGAAATCATTGAAAGAAGAAAAACTAGTATCCTATAGTATTGATTGTAAGTACTGATCTGTTGTACAACTAATTGTACCTTCATTGCTTCCAAATAAGCATTGTAATTGAAAAGTATATGCCTGTTATTTTTAAATTAAATTAAATTTCAATGTATGATAATCTTGCTTCCCATGTTTCTTTATGTACACAGAGATATGATTCCTCATGCTAATCCGTGATGATTATTGCATTGCTTGTAATCAATTGAATTTTCAACTTTGTGTGTGTGTGCATGTGTAAATACATATTTACTGTTTGTGTATTTATATTCAGCATATAACCTAAAACAATGATTAGTTATATAACATGTACATTTAAAAACAATAGAATTATAAAGAAAAAATATTTCATGTTTGAATCTGTAACTCCGATACATTGTTTTTTCTTGTGCAAATTGATTAATCGTACATTTAATTGCACAATATGGAGTGCACTGAAATTTGTAGTTCAAACCAATCAATTACGTATGTTATAATTTTTGCAACATTCCAAATTGTAATAAATGTTGAGACATTTAAAAAAAAAAAATCACATTTTTATTGTTGAAATACACGTTAAAAATATGTATTCAGTATGTCTTATTTTCCTTATTGTCATATTTTTTCACATGGTCTTATCTTGCCATCTTTTTGGCCAGTCACTTCCTTCAAGCATTTAAATTCATTATCCATTTAAATTGAAGGCACTTATGTGTACTTTAATACTTTATGATGCAGAAGTATGACCAAAACAAGCTAACAAAAGCACTGGGCCTATGTGTGTGTCATGATTTTGCCAGTACGTCAGCGACAGTATTTCTCGCATTATGAAGGCAGTATCACAATCATGCATTGAGTACAAAACATCGCTTATAGTGTTCTTTAAGTACCTGTAGGTTAAGAAAGCATACTTAATCCTAGAATATCCACATGATGAGGCTGATGCTTTAAAAACTATGTATTTTGCATCAAGACAATTGAAGGGCTCCAGTGTAAAACATGGTGTGCGACATTTTGGTCATTTTTTAGTTACAAAGTACAATGTGCCATCCTTCAATTTTAGAGTGAAATTGTCATTTCATTTGCATTAGACTCAGTGAAGCCTTCTGAAATTGGTAAACACAACACGAACACAATTTATCCACAGTATAGCTTCTAATAATAAATAATTAATGAACTCAGAAATGACCAAAATGTCACTCACCATATTTTACACCCGAGCCCTTCAATTAATGAATTTCCAGCCGCACACTTCTGCATTGTACTGATTCAAATGAAAGTTATTGGCAGTGTTGCAACCCAGAAGGGTTCATGATTGTACATTTAACACACATTGAACAACCAATATTCAAGAAATAATAATTGTAAATTCAGGTCAAGACAATTTGTAAAACCTAAATCTTTTGCTTGCAAGGCTTGGCATCAGGAAAACTACTTCACAATATGTTCAATGTTTATCTGTTCCATTTGCCTATGCTCAGTATTCAAAATGGTAAAATGGGCCTCCACCATGGCAGTGGTAGCGTCAATGCCTTGTAATCAAAGGGTCCCGGGTTTGATACCCGGTGGAGGCACAAGTGGTTCGGATTCCACTTTAAACTGTAGGTCCAGTCCCGATTAGCTTTAGTGTGCATAAAGTGGACTTAAAACACCAACTCAAAATGGTAATGTTTGTTACTTTTTGCTGAAAAGTACTATACTACATATATTTTTTATTAGGTTTCAGAAATCTACATTCAGGTGTAAATTGAGAATGATCAGAAGTATTCGAATTTGTGTATTTCACATTTTATTTTAAAATGATTTTTTTTCAGGGCCCGCAAAGCCACAATTCTATTCTGCACTGCATGTATGCACTTAGTAAAATCTGTTACACTTGACAGGCAATGAGATATTATCGTCTTTTTTTTCATATTTTAACTTAATTTCAATGCATAACACAAACAGAAACTAGAGTTCTTTGCAAGTATAAAAACTAAATGCTAGGTGGGGGTACTGGTGCATGCATAATTTAAATTGTTATTGCACTGCAAGTTTGTAAAGAAATTGAAGTTTTTATGTAATCTTATAATAGCGTGATATGTAGTACAATCAGGAAGAAAGGTAACATTATTACAATACATATCTGTGAAACGGGCAAGTTTCTTCATTCCAAGTTTTAATTTTAATTCTTAAATTTGTAGTGCACTGGCATTGATTTTTTTATTAGACAAACATAGGAAGTAATTGATTTTTCAATTTGATAGCAAGGAGAGGAAATTATTTGGTATATCAGTAACATGGTATGGAGAAAACATATTAACAGAATGGAGAAATATGGAATATCTTGTCTTCTGAGTAGCATGACACAAGTTACTATAACTAGTGTTTGTACTCAAATTTTTACTACTGGTAGGCAATGTATTTCCTGGTATGTGGTATTTTAATTATTTTAAAGTTATGTTACAATCTGCTCAGTTCTTTTGTCATAGAACGACCGCAAAATAATTTTTGGCCAGAAAAGAACTTTATTTTTACAGTGCAATTAGTTATCGCAAAGCAATATTTAAAACGGTAATTCAAGTAAACTAAGTTATCCACAATTGTCCATATTACCATATTCATTTATCAATAGAAAAAAGAGGTGTAGCTATGTAGAGTGCTTTTTTTTTTCTGGGAATAAAGGTTCCAACTCTCTTCAAGGTGGTTTGTTGTGTCCACAATAGCTCCATCTAGTCCACTGCACTTCTTGACTCTCTCTGCACTCGTGCGTGCAACACCAACTCGTCTACTTCGTTGATTTGGTGTAGAGTAGTGTATTTTGTGTCTGCACCGTTTCCACTACATTATGGAGTGTGTGGTGTATGATCACGTGGTGCATGCTAACTAATCAAATGAGCATTTAAAGCAGCAGACAGAAATTTGTTGAATCTTCTGAATGTGAACACAACTATCGTCTATTGATTAAATGTCATTTCCTTGCACCAGCCTGACACTGAGATACGCCTGCACTATGCAACGCGTTAAGAAGTGTGGCAAAATAGATGGGGACAATATGTTGTACTTTCATAAATGATCATGCATCCATGTAGTTACATACATATTTATTAGGTTAATACAGCATACTGCCAGAAAAAATCCACTGACTATGTAAGTTAACAGTGGTATTGTTCAAGTGGAAGTTTCAACTGATAAAATTGCAATACTCTTAAAAAAAGGATCAAAAGGATATAAACAGTGTGTCAGAGATAAAATATACCAATAAAGAATTTAAATAACTCAACAATCATTAAAGATAGAAATGTCAAATAACATTTATTTGGAAGAGGGAAGAAAGGATTTTTTTTACCACCAGAAGGGAAAAAATCGTAACATAATTAAGCACATGCGTGGCTTTGTTCGTGAGCAGTCTGTACAATGGCGCAGTTTACTGGTCGTCAGAAACTTGAGTGCTGCTTTTGGTTTGCAGAATTGAAGTCTCCTGTAACGGTACAAAGAAGATTCAGGCAACAATATGGACAGGAAGCACCAGAACGTCATTACATTGTTAAATAGTATAAACAATTGCTGGAAACAGGGTCTTTGTTGAGGAAGAAAGGTAGTGGTCAGAAGCGTGTGAGCGAGGATAAAGTGGTTGCAGTTCAGGAAGCTTTCCAGAGAATCCCGCGTAAATCTGTGAGACGTGCTAGTTCTCAACTTCAAATTCCATGTTCTACTGTGCATGATATTGTACATAAAAGGTTAAGGCTTAGAGCCTACAAGTTACAGCTTGTTCAGAAACTAATGTGCAGTGATAAACCCGCTAGGTTCGATTATGCTAGTGAAGTGCTATCACGCATTGATGATGACAATGAATTCCTGACACGCGTAACATTTTCAGATGAGGCTACCTTCCACATTGCCAGAAAAGCGCATAGGCATAACTGTAGAATATGGGGTGAGCAGAATCCCCATGCATTTGTTGAACATGAACACGACAGCCCCAAGTTGAATGTGTGGTGTGGTTTGACACGAGATTCCGTAATTGGGCCCTTTTTCTTTGAGGAAGCTACAGTTACAGGTGCAAGTTACCTGCAAATGTTGCAACATACTGTACCTCGTATACCTCATGGGTACATGTTTCAGCAGGATGCCCCCCGCTGGTAATTGGATTGGGAGGGGTGGACCCATTAAATGGCCACCACTGTCACCAGACTTTGCTCGTTTGGACCTTTTCCTTTGGGGTTATGGTTTACCAAACAAGACCTCTGTGCAAGACCTCAATGATCTCCGTGATAGAATTATCGATGCATGTGGCTCCATCACTCATCAAATGTTGAAGAACACTTGGATGGAGGTTGAGTACCACCTTGATGTTTGTCGCGCCACCAAAGGAGCACACATTGAGATCTACTAAGGTGAAATTTTTTTCTTGTTCTTTGGTTTCTTTGGTTAAAAAAAATATGATTTTCTCTTCCAAATAAACGTTATTTGATATTTCTGTCGTTAACGGTTGTTGAGTTATTTAAATTCTTTATTGCTATATTTTTTCTTGGACACACTGTATATGCTGTACAATTCAAGGAACTGAGGCATAGGAATTTTCTAAAATTGAACCACATACTTGAAGTGGCAATTTCTGGGTGTGAGGGAATGAAGATGCAAGTGGTGGTCATACAGAAGTTTTCTTAGATTGAGAATGCATTCTCCATATTAGCCCCAACTAGTTCGCTGCACATTTTGACTCTCTTTGCACCGAATCATCTAATTGGTTACACGGTACAACACCAAGTCGTCTAGTTCAATGATTTGGAGTCAAGTAGCGTATTTGGTGTTTGCATTACATTTTGGGTCGGTGCATGTGTGGTATATGATCACGTGGTGAGTGCTAACTAATCAAATGAACGTTTAAAGCAGCAGACAGGCATTTGTTGAATCTTCTGAATCTGAGCACAGCTTTCTGTCTACTTGGTTGAACGTCATTTCCTTGCATCACCCCAACACTGGAATACACCTGCACTATACAAAGTGTCAAAAAGTGCAGCGCAACACTGAACTCAATTGACTACATGACAGTTGTTGAATTCCATAAAATTGAAAATGAACAGTGATGATTGATGAAACCCTATTCTTTGCAACATTATGAGGTTAGTAATTGTACTACATGTAACAAACATAGCTAAGTCTGAAACAATCCTCTATGGTAGGTAGTTAGCTTAGCAAAAGAGATGAAAGTTGTCTCGAGTGGTACAGGGTGCGATTATTAACTCTTTGTTTCACCACATTATCATCAATGTACATTATTACCAGTTGGTAGAGTAGCAAAGTAGAAATAGAAATTCATAACAAATGGCTAAAAATAAACCATATACATAACACATTCAGTGGGCAAACCATCTTTATGTGACTTTAATTGTGCCTATGTTTGATTTGAATTATTTGTTTACTACAGGGGCTAACTGTAATCTATGGTTTATTTTAACATTTTTATAAGTGTTGCAAATCATTTTTTTTAATAAAATTGTACAAATGCCAAATATAATACATCCTTGCAACAGAATTACTGCATCTATCCTACATCCTATATTTTCTAACAATGTATGGTGGTAGACATTAAAAATCCAAGCAGAATAACATACTTGTATGTTACCATCAGCGAGATTAATGTTTCTCTATGTACATTTACATAATACCATAATACAGTTTAAACAGAAAAGATAATAATGAAGCACAATTTTTAATACTCACAATCCAGTACCTACCTGTATACTGTGTTTTACAAAATTCGGAACCAAGATTAACAAAGGAAAAACACTACTTTCCAAATAGCAATTATTGTAGCAAAATCTATCCTAGTTCTACACATAGTATACAAAATTTTTGTGGTTATTTTCATTATCAACGAATAGTAAATCTATTTCATACAATGCTTCATAAATCAAGCTGCACCACAACAGAAAAATCAGATGTCCCTTTTCTGAACCTATTTATGCATCCTTGTCATAAGCTTACTGTTACACCTCCGAGATGGAAAATTCTGGATAAGCACCTGTGTTAGACGGGTTTATCCACAATTTTTCATTTGGGGAGTGTAAGTTCAAATTTAGGTATTTTGCGAGCAAAAATAACCATAAATTTTCCCTTTTTTTAAAATATTTAAATCACTGGTGTTAGGAGATGGCATTGTATTCATGGACGTTAGCAGGATTTTTTCCCACAGAGAGAGACAAGCAAAGTAATTTTTGCCACGTTAGTGAACAAACAAAGCATATTTTCCAACATAGTAGCATTACACCAGTCTGTGATTACACCCTTAAAAGACACCCCTTCAGCTTAGAAGTTATAAAGTTCCTCCAAAGCTCCTTCGAATAATTAACAGAGATTAGTGTGACAAATAAAATTGTGTGTGTAATTTTAGTAGACCAGGGTATGATTATATTGTATCCAATATCTACACAATATTTTCTTCATTTTTTCAATGCGTTCTGTAAAGAAATGGAATGTGTAATGTGTATATATATATATGTGCACGTGCGCGTGTGTATTTAATTTGAGTGTGCAAGTTCCCCCCCCCACCCCAAGAAACAGACTGCTACATTTATGCCAGATGTAAAAAAAAAGCAGCAAATTTGCGATGAAAAATATGAAATAAATTATTTTACAATGGAATTTGTGATTCCATTCACGTGTGTAATACTTCTTACTTTATCTTTCATAATTAATAATTATTCAAATGATCAGTTTCTCTACACTTTCTTTACTACTTGCTAAAGTCGCCTACATCATGTACAGCGCAAAGAAGATATTCTCACAATCACAGCACCGCAACTTTCCAACAGCCAATCAGAGAGCAAGAAATGAAACCTCATTCACAAGTTGACTGGAAAAAAAAATTCGCCTCCTGTAAGGGTGCCGCCATTTTGTGTAACTGTTTCCCAGCATCCCGTGCACGAGGCAGGCGTGCCAACCCCAGCTATGAATAGCTTACATACGCCTTCACAAATTAACAAACATATAACAATATTTTTTATGCTACTTTTCCGGTTATTTATTGAATGCACCTTGTATTTAAGTCACCACAAAACATCAGTATTTCTTTTGCGTAATGGTTACTTTCCGCTTGCGCAAGAAGCTCAACAGAGGCCTCTGCTTCTGCCGGTATTCTTCATTGCGCATGCGTCAATTTATTTCCACTGATCGAGCTGCCCTTGTATTGACACACAGTTGAAGACAGGTACAAGCCAGAGAGAGTTCATGTTCACCCACCAAGTTCTCGGAGTAGCAGCCTGACTGTTTCCCTCCCCTGTTGTTGCATAACAGGCAAGGAACCAATGTGGCTGGCGAATGTTTTTGCTTGAGCAGCCTGTGTTCCAACCTTACGTGGAAACTGCCAATCTACGTAACGGGGAAGGAAACAGTCAGTATGGGTTTTGATCAAATCATTTTTTTTATTGCTCTATGCGATAACTTCTTTAAGTAAGATTCTTGACTGTGATATTTAAATTGGAAGTATTGAGTAATCTATTCATTTGATAAACAAGTCATTAAGTTTTTGTGGGCTATTTTCTTACTCCGAGGCTAGGAAATAGTTTGGATCAGTATACAAATCGTAATAGTTGATGACTTATTTACATGATGTGTGTGTGTATTTAGTACGAGTATGTTTGATTTTTTTTCTCAGCATAAGATGTATATAGATCAATTTTAATGTTTTTGCTATTGCGAGAAATGGTGTGTAAATGAGTGAGTGAATGTTAGTGTAAGATAGTTGAGAATAGTACCAGGATTATCACCAGGCAGAATTAAAAAAAATACAAAGAGGGATGGGATTTTCCTATTGATATTTGAAGTGGGATTAATTGTTCTGAAGAGGGAATTTTATTGGTTAGGGATAACTATGCTCAATTAATGTAAGTGCCACATATGGGATTAATTCAATTTACTGTTTTTAGTCAAAAAGGTTTGTAAAAGACTTTTTCCGATTAATGTAAACACGAAAAGAGAGGAACAGAGAGCTTTCTCACAAAACCTTGTTAAAAGAGTTGCTGTTATCTACTAGTGTTATTCAGAATTGATACTTTACAATAAAACCATGTTAAAAATTGGATCCTTACTTTGAATCAATTAACAAGTTCTTCCTGGCAAAAGAAATAGTTAAAGTAGCTTAAGCATGTTAAGCAGTGTGTGTGAAATAGCAATATTTGTGGTTACTGCTGACATATACAATTTTGTTAAAAGGGAGAACTAGATGATTCTCCGATTTTTGACAATGTTGCGTTAACCCAGATTAGACCATTTTGTGCGATTGGTTCCTTTTCTACTGCGGTAGAACATTATAAAGGGTGATTCAAAAAGCATGCCGGTTTGAAATCGCTCAGCATTTTGTTTTTACATGGTTGGCAACAATGGTGTGTAGTACGTTGTATTCTGTGAACCTTCCGATCTAAAAAACCGTTGGTTGAGAATCGCTCGCCATATTGTTGTCAACTGTGCACCATCAGAATTCAGTCAATGTGTGAACATGAAACGCTTCACAATGGAGCAACGTGTGTGTTAATTGTGAAAACATTTTATCAAAACGGAGAAAGTTGTGTTGCAACTGTCCGACGACTTTGTGCGAATTTTCGTTGTGATGAAGCACCGAATGAATCAACAGTGCGTAGACTTATGAAAAAGTTCAATGAAACAGGTTCAACAGTCAACTCGAAAACATCTGGGCGTCCGCGTTCCAGCCGGTCTGTTGAAAACATTGTGTTGGTTCGTGACAGTGTGATTGTTAGTCCAAAGAAATTGGGTCATTGCCGTTCCCAACAATTGGGCATAGGATATTCTTCACTGTGTCGAATTCTTGTCCATGAACTCCATTACCACCCCTATAAAATTCAGTTAACCCAAGAACTGAAAGTGCCCGAACACCAAAAGAGGCAAGATTTTTTGTTGGCTGGTTTCTGAGAAGACAACAGGAGGACGACGGTTTTGCGAGGAAAATCTTCTTCAGTGACGATGCACACTTCCACTTAAACGGTTTTGTCAACAATCAAAATTGCCGTATCTGGGGATCAGAAAATCCGTACTCTGTTCATGAAAGGGAAATGCATCCACAGCGAGCGACGGTTTGGTGTGGCTTTTGTGCGGGTGGTGTCATCGGCCCTTATTTTTTTGAAGATGAAGCAGTACAAGCAGTGACAGTTAATGAAGATCGATACCATACAATGATCAGAGATTTTTTGTGGCCTCATTTCAATGCAATGGACATTGAACAGTTACGGTTTCAGCAAGACGTGCCACATGTCCAGCGAAACAATTGCATTGCTTTACGAGAAGTTCCCGGATCGGCTCATCTCGCTTCGTGGTAAGCAATGGCCTCCAAGGTCATGTGATTTAACTCCTTGCGGTTTTTCTTTTGGGGTTATGTTAAGTCTTTGGTGTATGTCAATAAACCCTGACACATCGGCGAGTTGAAGGATGAAATTCGACAAGTTATCGGCAAGATCGACATGCAAGTTTGTGAGACTGTGATCAAAAATTTCACGAAGAGAGTTTTTTTGTGCCAGCAAAGTAGAGGGGGTCATATGCCCAAAATCATTTTTCATACCTGAAATGGGACATTTTGATTAACATGTTTCTGTCCTTGGTACATGTATTTTTCCAAAATAAAGTTTATATTTTGATATATTAAAACCTGTGTGCTTTTTGAATCACCCTTTATTTAGTGGGGCCTCAACAAGGGTAAACTTGGGCAAGCAGCATTACTAGTGTAGAAGTTTTTTTGACGGACCACTTTCTCTATTCTGGATAGTGACATAACTTCTGGTAACATATTTTTGAATACGAGAATCGTCACATATAGAAGTAGTTTTTTTTTTTTTTGCAAAAATCTCTACATTATCATCACAAAAAGATTGTAGCATAGAATAGAAGAAAGTAATCGCTACAGACCAAAACGAAAATGACAGATATCTGTTTCCCTTTAGTTCACATCAGAGAGATACCGGTAAAAAAGCAATGGTAGAGTGTGAATAACGGAAATGTAGAGTTTAGACTACAACACGTGTTGAATATAAATTGTTAAATCAATGTATTTCAGTAATTTAAATGTAATAGGTTTCTAAGATGCAGTAAATAAATTTTTGAACTCAACTTCATGAGCCACCAGTGGGTAATGCCCCACAGGTTGAGAAACGATGGGCTAAACATCATGAATTATAATAAATGAGTGGTCAAATCACATTTTTTGTGAGAATACTTTGTTGCAGTGAGTTCACATGAAAGGTTGAATACCATCATGAATTCATAAATGTCAGGTCAATTGACCTTTCTATGTGAATGACTTTTTGCAGTGCATACAGTAAAAGGTCAGATACCACCAGGGTAACTCGGTCTGGCAAACATAGATGTGGCCTCAAGTGGAACTGTCAAACAAGTGGCTAGGGTTGAAGACTAATGTCAAAATTAGAAATAAGGTGTCATGTGACACAAAATTGTCACCATGTCCATATTTATATGTGTGGAACAATAGTACACTTAGATAGCCTACATGGAATTTTCGATGCAAGCGTGATAGTCCATTACAAAGTAATTTTTTTAAGAATGGTGTGAATTTTTTTATAATATTAAGCTAAGCTAGATTTCTTTGTGAAGCTAGAATGTTTGAAAAAAGTTAGCATTATGAGTTCCAGACACTGCAATATTGGGAATCCACCTTCAAAATGAACAAAATCTGATAAATCTGGTGACAGTGAACGACTGATGATCAAAGGATCGGTTCTGAAAATTTGCAAGTGCATCTACAAAAGAAGGCAATAGAGTGGTGGGTTCCTTTTGATTGTTGGTTGCCCGTGAAAAATTTAAGAAATTGAAAAATACACTGCCATGGCATGGCTAGATGTACAATATACATTGATCGATATTGTATCTAGTGATGAAGTTACACATCGTACATAATCTTTCAACATCACTGAATTAAACCATATGGGCAAGTTGGTATCCTTTGTTGGAAATATTTCTCGGTTTCAGCTTCCATTGTCAAGTTGGTAGTTTTCAGTGGCGTGCACAAGTGGGGGTTCTTTGGGTTCCCCCCTTTTGGCTTAGAATTACTAAAAAAAAAAAAAAACATCAAAGGCAGGAAAAAATGAGGACTGACTACTATGAAAAAAGTATTACACAACCCCTCCCTTTCGAAAATCCTGGGCACGCCACTGGTAGTTTTGTAATTTTGCAGCAAGCTTAAACACATTTATGAAATATCATGACTAAAATCCACAAGAATCCATACTGAATTCATCCTCTTCATCAGTTCCGAAACAACAATTGGTTATGAAATTATGTACACAATGATGGATGTTAGATGCGCAGTGGTGGTTTGACTGATTGAATTGTTGTTTTAGGTTCACTTTATGCACAGTAAGGATAATTGATGCTGGACCTACAGTTTAAAGTGGAATACGAACCACTATGTGCCTCCACCAGGTATCGAACCCGGGACCCCTTGATTACAAGGTGACGACGTTACTACACAATCGGGGAGGCTACATAGTAGCAGTAATGGCTATTGTCTTGTGTTCAAAGAGTTGTAATTAGGTGTAACTTGGAAAGGGTAGTTGCCCACCTAACAAATTTTCAGAATGAACAAGCTAGTGGACCTTGTGTTAAGCTCCTGGGACCTGAGAAGCAAGATAATGAAATTTAGCAAAGTAGTCTTTTGCTCTATTTATATGGGGTATAAAACGTTTTGATTCTGTTCCACCTATTCCCAAAAGATATGCCCAAGATAGATTCAGATCCCTAAAAGTTAGGTTCCAGACTAGAATTCTGGGGCTGGGTGTCAAAATCTCACTTTAAAAACTGTAGGTCTCAATCCTGATTCACTGTTGTGATCACAAAGTGGACTTAGCCTCTCCTTTCTGTCAATAACAAATTTAAATTGGTTGGTTGGTTGGTTGATTTGGTGTTTTGAGTCCACTTTATGCACAGTAAGGCTAATCGGGACTGGACCTACAGTTTAAAGTGGGATCCGAACCACTTGTGCCTCCACCAGGTATCGAACCCGGGACCCCTTGATTACAAGGCAACGACGCTGCGACTGCGCCATCGGGGAAGCTTTCAAATTTAAATTGGCATTCTTTCAGCACTTATCCCCCAACTGGAAATTTCTTAAATGCCACACTGGATACCATCATGAATTCGTAAATGATAGGTGAAGCTATTTTTGCCTGTGAATGCTTTGATGCAGCAGGTACACACAAAAAAGGCCAAATATCATCATGAATTCATAAATGAGAGGTCAAGTTACTTTTGTCTACGAGTCCATTGTTACAGTGACTACACAATTTGTAAGTGGCAGGTCAAATCACATTTTTTTCTGAATGCTTTTTTGCAGAAACTACACACCAAAAGACAAACACAATTATGAATTAGTACGTACGAGAGGTCAAATGATTTTTCTGCATGAATGCTTTGTTGCAATGAGTACACACAAAAGACTCTAAGTTGCTGACCAAGGCAGTTTATCTAAAGATTTAAAAACACTTTACACGTAATGCTTCAACCTGCATCAGGGTCTTCCTCAGACTAAGAACTAAACTAAAATAATGAAATACACAAACAGAGAGTATATATACACATAACAAGGGTGACTAGCCACACAAAAACACATCCTGTTGACAATTCTTATCTTGGACGATCTCTCTAATGTTGACAGTTGACTAATGGGTCTCCACCACTGACAGGTCATGATTAGCAAGAGTCTGGAACTACCTGTTTATCATTCCTCCCACTCCTCCTGCATATTTGGATGTGGATGGATACTTCCTCATCTGGTCTTCTTCTCTTCTTTTCCTTCCTTGTTCATTCTTCTTTCCTCCTCTCTCTCTCTCATTCCTTGTTTATCTTGAGTCCTCCATTCCAGTCCATGATATCATCTCCTCTCTTCTTTATTTCATTGGCTTCCTTCCATTTTCTCACTACTTCTCTCCTCTCTTTTCCTATCTGCCTAGCCCAATTCGATTCTGCTTCATGTCCCATTTCTCTAGTGTGTTCTTGTCTTGTCTTGTCTCTCTTCAATTTCACATCATTCATGTGTTGCTTTAACCTGTCTTTCAGTCTCTTCTTCATTTCCCCTATACCGGGTGGGGAACCTAAAAGTACCATCGGAAATATTTCGTGAATAACAATAAATATTGAAAAACTGCTTTCGCAGATATATAGGTATGAGAGTGGCTCATGAAATTAGTGGACACAATACATTCAACTGCGTAAGGAAGTACGATTTTCAACACAAAGTTAGTTTTTTTTTATAGAAACACCATTTTATTTTCACTCCTTTGAAAGTACGGAAAAAATAATTAAGAATGGTGTTTGTTATATTATAATACGAGAAGTTCTCAAGTAATTGTAACCCGACGTTGAGCGTGAAGGTGCATCCTTCACTATGCTTGTCGGCAGAGCAGTTGCACATATAGCCTGCACGCATGTGTTGCATTTTTCCTACACTCGCCACAGATAAGTATCATCCCGACATTTCAAGAGACTGAAAATACTATTTTCTCAGTAACAGTTCTGATGTACATACACTACCACAAACGTCTTGTTAATTAGTGCACTTCGTTATGCCCTTGCTTTATTTAATAAATTTGATAAATCAATGTAAAGGAAAAAAGTATAAGTTTGCAAAGTTTAAAAGCTGAAAACTTAAAGATTTGTCATGACCAAACGAGAAGAGATGATTGTTCCAATGTACTAAAAATTATGACATAAATAAATGAATGCCAATTAAAAATTAGAAATGCTTTGTTACAGTGAGTGCACACGAAAGGCCGAATACCATCATGTACGAGGGTCACTATTTACATTTTGAGCCTAACAATGAAAAAACAGGAATTTGGCATTGAAAACTGCTTTATTGTTTTTCGAAGTATTCTCCTTTATGGTCAATACACTTTTGCATTCGTTCGAACCATTTGTCAAAGCAGTTTTTCCAATCATCTTGAGACACCTCCATAATATGGTTTTTGAACGCATCAACGGCGTCTTCCGTCAACGAAAATCGTTGTCCACGCAATTTATTCTTGACATTCGGGAACAAGAAGTCATTGGGTGCCAAATCAGGACTGTACGGCGGATGACCCATCAATTCGATTTTTTGACTGTTCATAAAGTCTGTTGTTAGACGAGATATGTGACAGCTGGCATTGTCTTGATGAAGAATGGTCCGACGGTGTTTGTTTGTTTTCCGTATTTGACCGAAGACCTCTGGCAAACAAATTGTTGTGTACCATTCAGAGTTGACCGTTCTACGTTTCTCTAAAGGCACAGTTGCCACTAGACCAGTTTTCCCGAAAAAAAAAAACAAAAAAACAGGCGACCATTTGTTTCGATGTGCTTCGAGCACGAACAACTTTTGTTGGATTGGGTTCATCTTGAAACACCCATACAGTCAACTGCTGTTTACGTTCCGGCTCATATGCATATATCCATGATTCGTCACCTGTTACAATCTTATATACGTCTTTTGAAGCACCACGATTGTATTTATTGAGCATTTGTTTGCACCAATTGACGCGAGCGTCTTTTTGAGTTTTTGTCAAATTGGGTGGGATCCAACGAGAACATACCTTTCTCACAGCTAAATGATCATGTAATATTTTATATATGCTGGTGGAACTAATGCCTATGGTTGCCTCAATCTCACAGTATGTCACATGACGATCTTGCAGTATTAGGTTTTGCACAGCATCAATGTTTTCTTGAACAACAACTGATTTTGGACGACCTTCACGAATATCGTCGGTGAGCGAATGGCGGCCACGATTAAATTTGTTATACCAGCGTTTCACAGTGGCAAAGGATGGGGCTTCATCGCCAAATGTGGAAGTAAGTTGATCGATGCACTCTTGTCTTGATAATCCACGTCGAAAATCGTAAAAAATCATCGCACGAAAATGTTCACGAGTTAATTCCATTTTATTGTTGTCGCGCAATCTCCAAGGCAACATAAACAACACAAATGAAGCTATTGACAAAACATTTGAAGTACGTTATGGTCAATAATGCCAGACAATTCCGTGCAAACGTCAAATCGCACCTAACTTCAATCAGTGTTGCCAAGGCTCAAAATATAAATAGTGACCCTCGTAAGCGTAAGTGAGCAGTTAAGTGACTTTTGCATGTGAATGCTTTGCTGCACATAGTACACACGAAAGGACGAATATCATCATGAAGGCATAAGTGAACACTTAAGTGACTTTTGCATGTGAATACTTTGCTGCAGAGAGTACACACGAAAGGACGAATACCATCATGTAGGCGTAAGTGAACACTTCAGTGAATTTTGTATGTGAATGCTTTGTTGCAGAGAGTACACACAAACGGACGAATACCATCATCACAGGTGGCAGAGTTCTATGAGGAGGGTATCCAAAAAGTCGTAGTTCGGTATGATAAATGTTTAAACCAATTCAGAAAATAAATGGTTTCTTGAAAAACATTTACTTACTTCGTTTGACCATCTTTATCATGAACGTCCATAAGGCCATTTTCATTATTTCTTTCACCATTCACGAAACATGCCGTCACTCAGAAAGTTTCACCGTACACACAGCTCATTCGATGCTGAATTTCCAATGCATTGTGGCCCTCTGCCTGTAAAAATTGTATCAAACTATGCACCTCGCACTTGGCGGGAGAGTCGATTGTAGCAGACATTTTTACGTGCCCGTCGCTCAGCTTCAGCTGAAGTGTTGGCCTTGGCAGTGGTGGTGGAAGTAGCAGGGGGGATGATGCCAATCATGTTGTTTGATGCCCCGCTTCCTAGCACTTCACGGGCCACCTGGCGGTGCCATCAAAGGTTGAAAAAAAATAGCCCTCGTGACTGATGGTGGAATGTTTAAAATATAAACATTTTAATTTACAAATATTTGTTAACTCAGAAAGATGTATCAGAACCTTTTAGATAACTGTTCAAGCTTACTTATGTAGAAACTGCACATATTCTTGTAACCTGCAGTTGTTCGAACATAACTTTCCTAAGCACAACGTAGTATACAGAAGAGTAACATGTTTGTTACGATACGCAAATGGTATCAAAAGGGGGATATGTATTTTACGACACACGAATCAACTTGTGAGAATGTTTGTTTCAAGCGCCAACTTCCTGTTACAATTACTTGAGAACTACTTGATGTATTACAATGTAAAAAACACCATTGTTAATGATGTTTTCCGTACTTTCAAATGAGCTGAAAATGAAATGGGGTTTCCATTGAAAAAAAACTAACTTTGTGTTGAAAATCATACTTCCTTACCTAGTTGAACATATTGTGCCCACTAATTTCATGAGGCCCTCTCATGGGAAGGATGTTTTTCAATATTTATTGTTGTTCACGATGGTACTTTTAGGCTCCCCACCCAGTATATATACTTTCACATCCTTTGCACTTCAGCTCCTAGATAACCCCTTTAGCTTCTTCTTCTCTTTTCCTCTGTCTTCTTGCTGGCTATACTTAAAACAGTGCATCCTCCCTTCCTGTAAGTTTTTACACCCACTTTCCTCAGCACTTTGCATATCTTCTCTGTGGTCTCTTCCTTACCATCTCCTTTTTTCTTTTTCTTCCTTCTGCTCTGATACTTTCTCTTCTATTTCTTTCTTCTTTTGTTGATGTTGTGTCAGGAAGAGAATGGCTATGAAAAGAAAGACAGACAGACCTGTCTGTGATCGAGACCCATTAGTCAACTGGCAAGAGGCAATGTGCATGTAACTTTCATTAGAGAAATATTCCAAGATAAGTATTGTCAACATGATGTGTTTTTGTCTGGCTAGTCACCCTGCTATGTGTATATATACTCTCTGTTTGTGTATTTCACTATTTTAGTTTAGTTCTTAGTCTGAGGAAGACCCTGATACAGGGTTGAAACGTTACATGTAAAGTGTTTTCAAATCTTCAATAACTTAGTGTTTTTAATATGGAAACAATGCTAAATTATATTAAGACAGAAAAGGCTGAATAACATCACAAATTCATCCATGCAAATTCAAACTACAGGGTGGGTCAAAAGTCGCAATACACCTAAATAAAAGAAGCCACTGTGGGGATAGGTGTCAGTGAGTGTTGAATATGCGTGTTGGGGGTGGGGGAAAACTTTATGATGAGGTTGATCTTGACAGCCGCCATCTTGGATTCAACTTCATTTTTTTAAATGGGAAGGGGGTCGTGTGAAACATAATTTTAGGCTAGAATTTTATCAGGAACTAAATGGTGTTGTCCATTTTGACGTATCTTTATTCGTGTAGGAGTTACAAAGGTTCTCTCTTCGTTGCAGGTTGACAGGACAACATGAAATTAAGCGACACTGAACGGGTTGAGATCATCCTAATATCAGGGGCAAGAAGTTCTCGCACCATTGCAGCCGATTTCAATGCTCGCCATCCAGACCGACATCCAATTTCCCACGTCACAGTTGCATCACTGCTGTCCTGGTTCACTGCCACAGGGAGTGTGAAAGATACGCCACGGTCTGGGAGGCCATGTTCATCAACAGATGAGGCGACAACCATCGCCGTGTTAGGTAGCTTCGCCCTCTGTCCCACAAGGAGTGTGCGTAGCATGTCTCATGTGACTGGTGTTGGCAGATGCTCCATACGCTGGATCTTGAAGACACATCATTTTCATCCATTCAAGCTGCAGTTATTACACCACCTTTCTGAAGACGATCCTGACCGCCGGCTTCAGTTTGCGGAATGGGCAACAGCACAGCTTGCAGATAACCCACAGTTCGCCCAGAATGTGCTCTTTACGGACGAAGCTAACTTTTATGTTAACGGGGAGGTTAACAAGCAGAACCTGCGTTATTGGTCAGACAGTAACCCACATTGGACTGATCCATCCAAGATGGTTGGACATACCAAAGTCATGGTGTGGTGCGGGATCTGGGGAACACGGGTCATTGGTCCTGTGTTCATCCACAACAATTTGAATGCTGACAGCTACAAAGAGATGTGGGAGGAGCTGGTGTTCCCATCTGTAGCGACGGAGGATGGTGACTTCCCCTTATGGTTTCAGCACGACGGGGCACCACCCCACTACGGTCTGCAGGTACGTGGATTACTCAACGAACAGTTTCCACAGCGCTGGATTGGCCTGCAAGATCCCCCAATCTCACCCCCTGGACTTTTACCTATGGGGCCACCTCAAAGCGGTCAAAATCAATGATCTTCGCTTCCTGGAACAGCGGATCATTGATGCATGTGCGGCTATTACACCAGATGTCCTGTTACGTGTGCATACGGAGTGCCAGAAGAAAATGGAAATGACTGTCCAGCATGAAGGAGGCCACATCGTACACATCATGTAAAGTGTACCACTTTTCAAAACTTGAAAAAAGAAACCTTTGTAACTCCTACACGAATAAAGATACGTCAAAATGGACAACACCATTTAATTCCTGACAAAATTCTAGCCTAAAATTATGTGTCACAGGACCCCCTTCCCATTTAAAAAAATGAAGTTGAATCCAAGATGGCGGCCGTCAAGATCAACCTCATCATAAAGTTTTCCCCCACCCCCAACATGCATATCCAACACTCACTGACACCTATCCCCACAGTGGCTAATTTTATTTAGGTGTATTGCGACTTTTGACCCACCCTGTATATTTTTGTGTAAATGATTTGTTGCACTGAGTACACAGGAAAGGTCAAGTACGAGTGCCATCATGCATACGTAAATGGGATGATAAACTACATTTTTGTGTAAATGCTTTGTTGCAGTGAGCACACACAAAAGGACAAACACCATCATGAATTCGTAAATGCACAGTCAAACTAATTTTTTTTGTGAATGCTTTGTTGCAGTGAGGGCACACAAAGGGCCAAATACCATGATGTAGGCGTAAGTGATCAGTTAAGTGACTTTTGCATGTGAATGCTTTGTTGCAGTGAGCACACACAAAAGGACGAACACCATCATGAATGTGTAAATGAGAATCTAATGCAGTTTTCTTTGGGAATGCTTTGTTGCAGTGAGCACACACAAAAGGACGAACACCATCATGAATTTGTAAATGCACAGTCAAACTAAATTTTTTTGTGAATGCTTTGTTGCAGTGAGGGTACACGAAGGCCCGAATACCATCATGTAGGCGTAAGTGAACAGTTACGTGACTTTTACATGTGAATGCTTTGTTGCAGAGAGTACACACAAAAGGACGAATACCATCATCAATTCGTAAATGCACAGTCAAATTACATTTGTGTGTGAATGCTTTGTTGCAGTGAGTGCACACAAAACGACGAAAACCATCATGTACGCATAAGTGAGCAGTTAAGTTACCTTTGGATGTGAATGTTTTGTTGCAGTGCGTACACCCAAAAGGACGAATAACATCATGATTTCGTAAATGCACAGTCAAACTAAATTTCTTTGTGAATGCTTTGTTACAGTGAGTGCACACGAAAGGCCGAATACCATCATGTAGGCGTAAGTGAACACTTCAGTGACTTTTGCATGTGAATACTTTGCTGCAGAAAGTACACACGAAAGGACTAATACCATCATGAATTCGTAAATGCTCAATCAAATCACTTTTTTGTTTAAATGCTTTGTTGCAGTGAGCACACACGAAAGGACGAATACCATCATGAATGAGTAAATGAGAATATAAATCAGTTTTCTTTTGGAATGCTTTGTACACACTAAAGGACGAATACCATCATGTAGGCGTAAGTGAGCAGTTAAGTCACTTTTGCATTTGAATGCTTTGTTGCAGTGAGCACACACAAAAGGACGAACACCATCTTGAATGTGTAAATGAGAATGTAACGCAGTTTTCTTTGGGAATGCTTTGTTGCAGTGAGCAAAAGGACGAACACCATCATGAATTCATAAATGCAAAGTCAAACTAAATTTTTTGGTGAATGCTTTGTTGCAGTGAGGGCACACGAAGGCACGAATACCATCATGTAGGCGTAAGTGAGCAGTTACGTGACTTTTACATGTGAATGCTTTGTTGCAGAGAGTACACACAAAAGGACGAATACCATCATCAATTCGTAAATGCACAGTCAAATTACATTTGTGTGTGAATGCTTTGTTACAGTGAGTGCACACAAAACGACGAAAACCATCATGTACGCATAAGTGAGCAGTTAAGTTACCTTTGGATGTGAATGTTTTGTTGCAGTGTGTACACCCAAAAGGATGAATAACATCATGATTTCGTAAATGCACAGTCAAACTAAATTTCTCTGTGAATGCTTTGTTACAGTGAGTGCACACGAAAGGCCGAATACCATCATGTAGCCGTAACTGAACACTTAAGTGACTTTTGCATGTGAATGTTTAGCTGCAGAGAGTACACACGAAGGCCCGAATACCATCATGTAGGCATAAGTGAGCAGTTACGTGACTTTTACATGTGAATGCTTTGTTGCAGAGAGTACACACAAAAGGACGAATACCATCATCAATTCGTAAATGCACAGTCAAATTACATTTGTGTGTGAATGCTTTGTTGCAGTGAGTGCACACAAAACGACGAAAACCATCATGTATGCATAAGTGAGCAGTTAAGTTACCTTTGGATGTGAATGTTTTGTTGCAGTGCGTACACCCAAAAGGACGAATAACATCATGATTTCGTAAATGCACAGTCAAACTAAATTTCTTTGTGAATGCTTTATTACAGTGAGTGCACACGAAAGGCCGAATAAAATCATGTAGGCGTAAATGAACACTTAAGCGACTTTTGCATGCGAATGCTTTGCTGCAGAAAGTACACACGAAAGGACAAATACTATCATGAATTCGTAAATACTCAATAAAATTTCTTTTCTGTTTAAATGCTTTGTTGCTGTGAGCACACAAAAAAGGACGAATACCATCTTGAATGTGTAAATGAGAACCTAAATCAGTTTTCTTTTGGAATGCTTTGTACACACAAAAGGTCGAATACCATCATGTAGGCGTAAGTGAGCACTTAAGTGACTTTTGCATTTGAATGCTTTGTTGCAGTGAGCACACACAAAAGGAAGAACATCATCATGAATGTGAAAATGAGAATCTAATGTAGTTTTCTTTGGGAATGCTTTGTTGCAGTGAGCACACACAAAAGGACGAACACCATCATGAATTCGTAAATGCACAGTCAAACTAAATTTTTTTGTGAATGCTTTGTTACAGTGAGTGCACACGAAAGGCCGTATACCATCATGTAGGCGTAAGTGAACACTTAAGTGACTTTTGCATGTGAATGCTTTGCTGCAGAGAGTACACACGAAAGGACGAATAGCATCATGTAGGCGTAAGTGAACACTTAAGTGACTTTTGCATGTGAATGCTTTGTTGTAGAAAGTACACACGAAAGGACGAATACCATCATGAATTCGTAAATGCCCAATCAAATTACTTTTTTTTTTTAAATGCTTTGTTGCAGTGAGCACACACGAAAGGACGAATAACATCATGAATGTGTAAATGAGATTCTAACGCAGTTTTCTTTGGGAATGCTTTGTTGCAGAGAGTACACACAAAACGACGAAAACCATCATGTACGCATAAGTGAGCAGTTAAGTTACCTTTGGATGTGAATGTTTTGTTGCAGTGCGTACACCCAAAATGACGAATAACATCATGATTTCGTAAATGCACAGTCAAACTAAATTTCTTTGTGAATGCTTAGTGCTTACAATGAGTGCACACCAAAGGCCGAATACCATCATGTAGGCGTAAGTGAACACTTAAAGGACTTTTGCATGTGAATGCTTTGTTGCAGAGAGTACACACGAAAGGACGAATACCATCATGAATTCGTAAATGCACAGTCAAACTACTTTTTTGTGTGAATGCTTTGTTGCAGTGAGCACACACAAAAGGACGCATATCTTCATGTCGGCGTAAGTGAGTAGTTAAGTCACCTTTGCATTCAAATGCATTGTTGCAGAGAGTACACACGAAAGGATGAATATCATCATGTAGGCGTATGTGAGCAGTTAAGTAACTTTTGCGTGTCAATGCTTTGTTGCAGAGATAACACACGAAAGGACGAATACCATCATGTATGCGTAAGTGAGCAGTTAAGTGACTTTTGCGTGTGAATGTTTTGTTGCAGAGATTACACACAAAGGGACGAATACCATCATGTATACGTACGTGAGCAGTTAACTGACTTTTGTTTGTGAATGCTTTGTTGCAGTGAGTGCAGACGAAAGGCCAAATACCATCATGTAGCCGTACGTGAGCAGTTAACTGACTTTTGCGAGGGAATGCTGTGTTGCAGAGATTACACACCAAGGGACGAATACCATCATGTATACGTACGTGAGCAGTTAACTGACTTTTGTATGTGAATGCTTTGTTGCAGAGAGTACACACAAAAGGACAAATACCATTATGAATTCGTAACTGTTTAGTCAAACTATATTTTCGTATGAATGGTTTGTCACAGTGAGTACACACAAAAGGCCGAATACCATCATGTAGGCGTAAGTGATCAGTTAAGTGATTTTTGCATGTGAATGATTTGCTGCAGAGAGTACACACGAAAGGACGAATACCATCATGTAGGCGTAAGTGAACACTTAAGTGACTTTTGCATGTGAATGCTTTGCTGCAGAGAGTACACACGAAAGGACGAATACCATTATGTAGGCGTAAGTGAACACTTAAGTGACTTTTGCATGTGAATGCTTTGCTGCAGAAAGTACCCACGAAAGGACGAATACCATCATGAATTCGTAAATGCTCAATCAAATTACATTTCTGTTTAAATGCTTTCTTGCAGTGAGCACACACGAAAGGACGAATACCATCATGAATGTGCAAATGAGAATCTAAATCAGTTTTCTTTTGGAATGCTTTGTACACACGAAAGGACGAATACCATCATGTAGGCGTAAGTGAGCACTTAAGTGACTTTTGCATTTGAATGCTTTGTTGCAGTGAGCACACACAAAAGAACGAATACCTTCATGTCAGCGTAAGTGAGCAGTTAAGTCACTTTTGTATTTGAATGCTTTGTTGCAGTGAGCACACACAAAAGGACGAACACCATCATGAATGTTTAAATGAGAATCAAACGTAGTTTTCTTTGGGAATGCTTTGTTGCAGTGAGCACACACAAAAGGACAAACACCATCATGAATTCGTAAATGCAGTCAAATTAAATTTTTTGTGAATGCTTTGTTAAAGTGAGTGCACACGAAAGTCCGAATACCATCATGTAGGCATAAATGAACACTTAAGTGACTTTTGCATGTGAATACTTTGCTGCAGAAAGTACACACGAAAGGACGAATACCATCATGAATTCGTAAATGCTCAATCAAATTACTTTTTTGTTTAAATGCTTTGTTGCAGTGAGCACACACGAAACCGTGAAAACCATCATGAATGTGTAAATGAGAATCTAAATCAGTTTTCTTTTGGAATGCTTTGTACACACTAAAGGACGAATACCATCATGTAGGCGTAAGTGAGCAGTTAAGTCACTTTTGCATTTGAATGCTTTGTTGCAGTGAGCACACACAAAAGGACGAACACCATCTTGAATGTGTAAATGAGAATCTAACGCAGTTTTCTTTGGGAATGCTTTGTTGCAGTGAGCACACACAAAAGGACAAACACCATCATGAATTCGTAAATGCACAGTCAAACTAAATTTTTTTGTGAATGCTTTGTTACAGTGAGTGCACACGAAAGGCCGAATACCATCATGTAGGCGTAAGTGAACACTTAAGTGACTTTTGCATGTGAATGCTTTGCTGCAGAGTACACACGAAGGCCTGAATACCATCATGTAGGCGTAAGTGAGCAGTTACGTGACTTTTACATGTGAATGCTTTTTTGCAGAGAGTACACACGAAGGCCTGAATACCATCATGTAGGCGTAAGTGAGCAGTTACGTGACTTTTACATGTGAATGCTTTTTTGCAGAGAGTACATACAAAAGGACGAATACCATCATGTACGCATAAGTGAGCAGTTAAGTTACCTTTGGATGTGAATGTTTTGTTGCAGTGCATACACCCAAAAGGACGAATAACATCATGATTTCGTAAATGCACAGTCAAACTAAATTTCTTTGTGAATGCTTTGTTACAGTGAATGCAGACGAAAGGCCGAATACCATCATGTAGGCGTAAGTGAACACTTAAGTGACTTTTGCATGTGAATGCTTTGCTGCAGAAAGTACACACGAAAGGACGAATACCATCATGAATTCTTAAATGCTCAATCAAATTACTTTTCTGTTTAAATGCTTTAATGCAGTGACCACACACGAAAGGACGAATACCATCATGAATGTGTAAATGAAAATCTAAATCAGTTTTCTTTTGGAATGCTTTGTACACACAAAAGGTCGAATACCATCATGTAGGCGTAAGTGAGCACTTAAGTGACTTTTGCATTTGAATGCTCTGTTGCAGTGAGCACACACAAAAGGAAGAACACCATCATGAATGTGAAAATGAGAATCTAATGTAGTTTTCTTTGGGAATGCTTTGTTGCAGTGAGCACACACAAAAGGACAAACACCATCATGAATTCGTAAATGCACAGTCAAACTAAATTTTTTTGTGAATGCTTTGTTACAGTGAGTGCACACGAAAGGCCGAATACCATCATGTAGGCGTAAGTGAACACTTAAGTGATCTTTGCATGTGAATGCTTTGCTGCAGAGAGTACACACGAAAGGACGAATAGCATCATGTAGGCGTAAGTGAACACTTAAGTGACTTTTGCATGTGAATGCTTTGTTGTAGAAAGTACACACGAAAGGACGAATACCATCATGAATTCGTAAATGCCCAATCAAATTACCTTTTTTTTTTTAAATGCTTTGTTGCAGTGAGCACACACGAAAGGACGAATAACATCATGAATGTGTAAATGAGATTCTAACGCAGTTTTCTTTGGGAATGCTTTGTTGCAGAGAGTACACACAAAACGACGAAAACCATCATGTACGCATAAGTGAGCAGTTAAGTTACCTTTGGATGTGAATGTTTTGTTGCAGTGCGTACACCCAAAATGACGAATAACATCATGATTTCGTAAATGCACAGTCAAACTAAATTTCTTTGTGAATGCTTAGTGCTTACAGTGAGTGCACACGAAAGGCCGAATACCATCATGTAGGCGTAAGTGAACACTTAAGTGACTTTTGCATGTGAATGCTTTGTTGCAGAGAGTACACACGAAAGGACGATGAATTCGTAAATGCACAGTCAAACTACTTTTTTGTGTGAATGCTTTGTTGCAGTGAGAACACACAAAAGGACGAATATCTTCACGTCGGCGTAAGTGAGTAGTTAAGGCACCTTTGCATTCAAATGCATTGTTGCAGAGAGTACACACGAAAGGATGAATATCATCATGTAGGCGTATGTGAGCAGTTAAGTGACTTTTGCGTGTCAATGCTTTGTTGCAGAGATAACACACGAAAGGACGAATACCATCATGTAGGTGTAAGTGAGCAGTTAAGTGACTTTTGCGTGTGAATGCTTTGTTGCAGAGATTACACACAAAGGGACGAATACCATCATGTATACGTACGTGAGCAGTTAACTGACTTTTGTTTGTGAATGCTTTGTTGCAGTGAGTGCAGACGAAAGGCCGAATACCATCATGTAGCCGTACGTGAGCAGTTAACTGACTTTTGCGTGGGAATGCTGTGTTGCAGAGATTACACACCAAGGGACGAATACCATCATGTATACGTACGTGAGCAGTTAACTGACTTTTGTATGTGAATGCTTTGTTGCAGAGAGTACACACAAAAGGACGAATACCTTCATGTCAGCGTAAGTGAGCAGTTAAGTCACTTTTGTATTTGAATGCTTTGTTGCAGTGAGCACACACAAAAGGACGAACACCATCATGAATGTTTAAATGAGAATCAAACGTAGTTTTCTTTGGGAATGCTTTGTTGCAGTGAGCACACACAAAAGGACAAACACCATCATGAATTCGTAAATGCAGTCAAACTAAAATTTTTTGTGAATGCTTTGTTACAGTGAGTGCACACGAAAGGCCGAATACCATCATGTAGGCGTAAATGAACACTTAAGTGACTTTTGCATGTGAATACTTTGCTGCAGAAAGTACACACGAAAGGACGAATACCATCATGAATTCGTAAATGCTCAATCAAATTACTTTTTTGTTTAAATGCTTTGTTGCAGTGAGCACACACGAAACGGTGAAAACCATCATGAATGTGTAAATGTGAATCTAAATCAGTTTTCTTTTGGAATGCTTTGTACACACTAAAGGACGAATACCATCATGTAGGCGTAAGTGAGCAGTTAAGTCACTTTTGCATTTGAATGCTTTGTTGCAGTGAGCACACACAAAAGGACGAACACCATCTTGAATGTGTAAATGAGAATCTAACGCAGTTTTCTTTGGGAATGCTTTGTTGCAGTGAGCACACACAAAAGGACAAACACCATCATGAATTCGTAAATGCACAGTCAAACTAAATTTTTTTGTGAATGCTTTGTTACAGTGAGTGCACACGAAAGGCCGAATACCATCATGTAGGCGTAAGTGAACACTTAAGTGACTTTTGCATGTGAATGCTTTGCTGCAGAGAGTACACACGAAAGGACGAATAGCATCATGTAGGCGTAAGTGAACACTTAAGTGACTTTTGCATGTGAATGCTTTGTTGTAGAAAGTACACACGAAAGGACGAATACCATCATGAATTCGTAAATGCCCAATCAAATTACTTTTTTTTTTAAAATGCTTTGTTGCAGTGAGCACACACGAAAGGACGAATAACATCATGAATGTGTAAATGAGATTCTAACGCAGTTTTCTTTGGGAATGCTTTGTTGCAGAGAGTACACACAAAACGACGAAAACCATCATGTACGCATAAGTGAGCAGTTAAGTTACCTTTGGATGTGAATGTTTTGTTGCAGTGCGTACACCCAAAATGACGAATAACATCATGATTTCGTAAATGCACAGTCAAACTAAATTTCTTTGTGAATGCTTAGTGCTTACAGTGAGTGCACACGAAAGGCCGAATACCATCATGTAGGCGTAAGTGAACACTTAAGTGACTTTTGCATGTGAATGCTTTGTTGCAGAGAGTACACACGAAAGGACGATGAATTCGTATATGCACAGTCAAACTACTTTTTTGTGTGAATGCTTTGTTGCAGTGAGCACCCACAAAAGGACGAATATCTTCATGTCGGCGTAAGTGAGTAGTTAAGGCACCTTTGCATTCAAATGCATTGTTGCAGAGAGTACACACGAAAGGATGAATATCATCATGTAGGCGTATGTGAGCAGTTAAGTGACTTTTGCATGTCAATGCTTTGTTGCAGAGATAACACACGAAAGGACGAATACCATCATGTAGGTGTAAGTGAGCAGTTAAGTGACTTTTGCGTGTGAATGCTTTGTTGCAGAGATTACACACAAAGGGACGAATACCATCATGTATACGTACGTGAGCAGTTAACTGACTTTTGTTTGTGAATGCTTTGTTGCAGTGAGTGCAGACGAAAGGCCGAATACCATCATGTAGCCGTACGTGAGCAGTTAACTGACTTTTGCGTGGGAATGCTGTGTTGCAGAGATTACACACCAAGGGACGAATACCATCATGTATACGTACGTGAGCAGTTAACTGACTTTTGTATGTGAATGCTTTGTTGCAGAGAGAACACACAAAAGGACAAATACCATTATGAATTCGTAACCGTTTTGTCAAACTATATTTTCGTATGAATGGTTTGTCACAGTGAGTACACACAAAAGGTCGAATACCATCATGTAGGCGTAAGTGATCAGTTAAGTGATTTTTGCATGTGAATGATTTGCTGCAGAGAGTACACACGAAAGGACGAATACCATCATGTAGGCGTAAGTGAACACTTAAGTGACTTTTGCATGTGAATGCTTTGCTGCAGAGAGTACACACGAAAGGACGAATACCATTATGTAGGCGTAAGTGAACACTTAAGTGACTTTTGAATGTGAATGCTTTGCTGCAGAAAGTACCCACGAAAGGACGAATACCATCATGAATTCGTAAATGCTCAATCAAATTACATTTCTGTTTAAATGCTTTGTTGCAGTGAGCACACACGAAAGGACGAATACCATCATGAATGTGCAAATGAGAATCTAAATCAGTTTTCTTTTGGAATGCTTTGTACACACGAAAGGACGAATACCATCATGTAGGCGTAAGTGAGCACTTAAGTGACTTTTGCATTTGAATGCTTTGTTGCAGTGAGCACACACAAAAGGACGAATTCCTTCATGTCAGCGTGAGCAGTTAAGTCACTTTTGTATTTGAATGCTTTGTTGCAGTGAGCACACACAAAAGGACGAACACCATCATGAATGTTTAAATGAGAATCAAACGTAGTTTTCTTTGGGAATGCTTTGTTGCAGTGAGCACACACAAAAGGACAAACACCATCATGAATTCGTAAATGCAGTCAAACTAAAAATTTTTGTGAATGCTTTGTTACAGTGAGTGCACACGAAAGGCCGAATACCATCATGTAGGTGTAAATGAACACTTAAGTGACTTTTGCATGTGAATACTTTGCTGCAGAAAGTACACACGAAAGGACGAATACCATCATGAATTCGTAAATGCTCAATCAAATTACTTTTTTGTTTAAATGCTTTGTTGCAGTGAGCACACACGAAACGGTGAAAACCATCATGAATGTGTAAATGAGAATCTAAATCAGTTTTCTTTTGGAATGCTTTGTACACACTAAAGGACGAATACCATCATGTAGGCGTAAGTGAGCAGTTAAGACACTTTTGCATTTGAATGCTTTGTAGCAGTGAGCACACACAAAAGGACGAACACCATCTTGAATGTGTAAATGAGAATCTAACGCAGTTTTCTTTGGGAATGCTTTGTTGCAGTGAGCACACACAAAAGGACAAACACCATCATGAATTCGTAAATGCACAGTCAAACTAAATTTTTTTGTGAATGCTTTGTTACAGTGAGTGCACACGAAAGGCCGAATACCATCATGTAGGCGTAAGTGAACACTTAAGTGACTTTTGCATGTGAATGCTTTGCTGCAGAGAGTACACACGAAGGCCTCAATACCATCATGTAGGCGTAAGTGAGCAGTTACGTGACTTTTACATGTGAATGCTTTTTGCAGAGAGTCCATACAAAAGGACGAATACCATCATCAATTCGTAAATGCACAGTCAAGTTACATTTGTGTGTGAATGCTTTGTTGCAGTGAGTGCACACAAAACGACGAAAACCATCATGTACGCATAAGTGAGCAGTTAAGTTACCTTTGGATGTGAATGTTTTGTTGCAGTGCGTACACCCAAAACGACGAATAACATCATGATTTTGTAAATGCACAGTCAAACTAAATTTCTTTGTGAATGCTTTGTTACAGTGAATGCAGACGAAAGGCCGAATACCATCATGTAGGCGTAAGTGAACACTTAAGTGACTTTTGCATGTGAATGCTTTGCTGCAGAAAGTACACACGAAAGGACGAATACCATCATGAATTCTTAAATGCTTAATCAAATTACTTTTCTGTTTAAATGCTTTAATGCAGTGAGCACACACGAAAGGACGAATACCATCATGAATGTGTAAATGAAAATCTAAATCAGTTTTCTTTTGGAATGCTTTGTACACACGAAAGGACGAATACCATCCTGTAGGCGTAAGTGAGCACTTAAGTGACTTTTGCATTTGAATGCTTTGTTGCAGAGAGCACACACAAAAGGACGAATACCTTCATGTCAGCGTAAGTGAGCAGTTAAGTCACTTTTGTATTTGAATGCTTTGTTGCAGTGAGCACACACAAAAGGACGAACACCATCATGAATGTTTAAATGAGAATCAAACGTAGTTTTCTTTGGGAATGCTTTGTTGCAGTGAGCACACACAAAAGGACAAACACCATCATGAATTCGTAAATGCAGTCAAACTAAAATTTTTTGTGAATGCTTTGTTACAGTGAGTGCACACGAAAGGCCGAATACCATCATGTAGGCGTAAATGAACACTTAATTGACTTTTGCATGTGAATACTTTGCTGCAGAAAGTACACATGAAAGGACGAATACCATCATGAATTCGTAAATGCTCAATCAAATTACTTTTTTGTTTAAATGCTTTGTTGCAGTGAGCACACACGAAACGGTGAAAACCATCATGAATGTGTAAATGAGAATCTAAATCAGTTTTCTTTTGGAATGCTTTGTACACACTAAAGGACGAATACCATCATGTAGGCGTAAGTGAGCAGTTAAGTCACTTTTGCATTTGAATGCTTTGTTGCAGTGAGCACACACAAAAGGACGAACACCATCTTGAATGTGTAAATGAGAATCTAACGCAGTTTTCTTTGGGAATGCTTTGTTGCAGTGAGCACACACAAAAGGACAAACACCATCATGAATTCGTAAATGCACAGTCAAACTAAATTTTTTTGTGAATGCTTTGTTACAGTGAGTGCACACGAAAGGCCGAATACCATCATGTAGGCGTAAGTGAACACTTAAGTGACTTTTGCATGTGAATGCTTTGCTGCAGAGAGTACACACGAAGGCCTGAATACCATCATGTAGGCGTAAGTGAGCAGTTACGTGACTTTTACATGTGAATGCTTTTTTGCAGAGAGTACACACGAAGGCCTGAATACCATCATGTAGGCGTAAGTGAGCAGTTACGTGACTTTTACATGTGAATGCTTTTTTGCAGAGAGTAGATACAAAAGGACGAATACCATCATCAATTCGTAAATGCACAGTCAAGTTACATTTGTGTGTGAATGCTTTGTTGCAGTGAGTGCACACAAAACGACGAAAACCATCATGTACGCGTAAGTGAGCAGTTAAGTTACCTTTGGATGTGAATGTCTTGTTGCAGTGCGTACACCCAAAAGGACGAATAACATCATGATTTCGTAAATGCACAGTCAAACTAAATTTCTTTGTGAATGCTTTGTTACAGTGAATGCAGACGAAAGGCCGAATACCATCATGTAGGCGTAAGTGAACACTTAAGTGACTTTTGCATGTGAATGCTTTGCTGCAGAAAGTACACACGAAAGGACGAATACCATCATGAACTCTTAAATGCTCAATCAAATTACTTTTCTGTTTAAATGCTTTAATGCAGTGAGCACACACGAAAGGACGAATACCATCATGAATGTGTAAATGAAAATCTAAATCAGTTTTCTTTTGGAATGCTTTGTACACACGAAAGGACGAATACCATCCTGTAGGCGTAAGTGAGCACTTAAGTGACTTTTGCATTTGAATGCTTTGTTGCAGTGAGCACAAACAAAAGGACGAATACATTCATGTCGGCGTAAGTGAGCAGTATAGTCACTTTTGCATTTTAATGCTTTGTTGCAGTGAGCACACACAAAAGGAAGAACACCATCATGAATGTGTAAATGAGAATCTAACGTAGTTTTCTTTGGGAATGCTTTGTTGCAGTGAGCACACACAAAAGGACGAACACCATCATGAATTCATAAATGCACAGTCAAACTAAATTTTTTTGTGAATGCTTTGTTACAGTGAGTGCACACGAAAGGCCAAATACCATCATGTAGGCGTAAGTGAACACTTAAGTGACTTTTGCATGTGAATGCTTTGCTGCAGAAAGTACACACGAAAGGACGAATACCATCATGAATTCGTAAATGCTCAATCAAATTACTTTTTTGTTTAAATGCTTTGTTGCAGTGAGCACACACGAAAGGACGAATACCATCATGAATGTGTAAATGAGAATCTAAATCAGTTTTCTTTTGGAATGCTTTGTACACACTAAAGGACCAATACCATCATGTAGGCGTAAGTGAGCAGTTAAGTCACTTTTGCATTTGAATGCTTTGTTGCAGTGAGCACACACAAAAGGACGAACACAATCATGAATGTGTAAATGAGAATCTAACACAGTTTTCTTTGGGAATGCTTTGTTGCAGTGAGCACACACGAAAGGCCGAGTACCATCATGTAGGCGTAAGTGAACACTTAAGTGACTTTTGCATGTGAATGCTTTGCTGCAGAGAGTACACACGAAAGGACGAATACCATCATGTAGGCGTAAGTGAACACTTAAGTGACTTTTGCATGTGAATGCTTTGCTGCAGAGAGTAGACACGAAAGGACGAATAGCATCATGTAGGCGTAAGTGAACACTTAAGTGACTTTTGCATGTGAATGCTTTGCTGCAGAAAGTACACACAAAAGGACGAATACCATCATGAATTCGTAAATGCCCAATCAAATTACTTTTTTTGTTTAAATGCTTTGTTGCAGTGAGCACACACGAAAGGACGAATACCATCATGAATGTGTAAATGAGATTCTAATGCAGTTTTCTTTGGGAATGCTTTGTTGCAGAGAGTACACACAAAACGACGAAAACCATCATGTATGCATAAGTGAGCAGTTAAGTTACCTTTGGATGTGAATGTTTTGTTGCAGTGCGTATACCCAAAAGGACGAATAACATCATGGTTTCGTAAATGCACAGTCAAACTGAATTTCTTTGTGAATGCTTTGTTACAGTGAGTGCACACGAAAGGCCGAATACCATCATGTAGGCGTAAGTGAACACTTAAAGGACTTTTGCATGTGAATGCTTTGCTGCAGAGAGTACACACGAAAGGACGAATACCATCATGTAGGCGTAAGTGAACACTTAAGTGACTTTTGCATGTGAATGCTTTGCTGCAGAAAGTACACACGAAAGGACAAATACCATCATGAATTCGAAAATGCTCAATCAAATTACTTTTTTGTTTAAATGCTTTGTTACAGTGAGCACACACGAAAGGACGAATACCAACCTGAATGTGTAAATGAGAATCTAAATCAGTTTTCTTTTGGAATGCTTTGTACACACGAAAGGACGAATACCATCATGTAGGCGTAAGTGAGCACTTAAGGTACTTTTGCATTTGAATGCTTTGTTGCAGTGAGCACACACAAAAGGACGAATATCTTCATGTCGGCGTAAGTGAGCAGTTAAGTCACTTTTGCATTTGAATGCTTTGTTGCAGAGAGTACACACGAAAGGACGAATACCATCATGAATTCGTAAATGCACAATCAAACTACTTTTTTGTGTGAATGCTTTGTTGCAGTGAGCACACACAAAAGGACGAATATCTTCATGTCGGCGTAAGTGAGTAGTTAAGGCACCTTTGCATTCAAATGCATTGTTGCCGAGAGTACACACGAAAGGCTGAATATCATCATGTAGGCGTAAGTGAGCAGTTAAGTGACTTTTGCGTGTCAATGCTTTGTTGCAGAGATAACACACGAAAGGACGAATACCATCATGTAGGCGTAAGTGAGCAGTTAAGTGACTTTTGCGTGTGAATGCTTTGTTGCAGAGATTACACACAAAGGGACGAATACCATCATGTATACGTACGTGAGCAGTTAACTGACTTTTGTTTGTGAATGCTTTGTTGCAGTGAGTGCAGACGAAAGGCCGAATACCATCATGAATGTGTAAATGAGATTCTAATGCAGTTTTCTTTGGGAATGCTTTGTTGCAGAGAGTACACACAAAACGACGAAAACCATCATGTATGCATAAGTGAGCAGTTAAGTTACCTTTGGATGTGAATGTTTTGTTGCAGTGCGTATACCCAAAAGGACGAATAACATCATGGTTTCGTAAATGCACAGTCAAACTGAATTTCTTTGTGAATGCTTTGTTACAGTGAGTGCACACGAAAGGCCGAATACCAACATGTAGGCGTAAGTGAACACTTAAAGGACTTTTGCATGTGAATGCTTTGCTGCAGAGAGTACACACGAAAGGACGAATACCATCATGTAGGCGTAAGTGAACACTTAAGTGACTTTTGCATGTGAATGCTTTGCTGCAGAAAGTACACACGAAAGGACAAATACCATCATGAATTCGAAAATGCTCAATCAAATTACTTTTTTGTTTAAATGCTTTGTTACAGTGAGCACACACGAAAGGATGAATAACAACCTGAATGTGTAAATGAGAATCTAAATCAGTTTTCTTTTGGAATGCTTTGTACACACGAAAGGACGAATACCATCATGTAGGCGTAAGTGAGCACTTAAGGTACTTTTGCATTTGAATGCTTTGTTGCAGTGAGCACACACAAAAGGACGAATATCTTCATGTCGGCGTAAGTGAGCAGTTAAGTCACTTTTGCATTTGAATGCTTTGTTGCAGAGAGTACACAAGAAAGGACGAATACCATCATGAATTCGTAAATGCACAATCAAACTACTTTTTTGTGTGAATGCTTTGTTGCAGTGAGCACACACAAAAGGACGAATATCTTCATGTCGGCGTAAGTGAGTAGTTAAGGCACCTTTGCATTCAAATGCATTGTTGCCGAGAGTACACACGAAAGGCTGAATATCATCATGTAGGCGTAAGTGAGCAGTTAAGTGACTTTTGCGTGTCAATGCTTTGTTGCAGAGATAACACACGAAAGGACGAATACCATCATGTAGGCGTAAGTGAGCAGTTAAGTGACTTTTGCGTGTGAATGCTTTGTTGCAGAGATTACACACAAAGGGACGAATACCATCATGTATACGTACGTGAGCAGTTAACTGACTTTTGTTTGTGAATGCTTTGTTGCAGTGAGTGCAGACGAAAGGCCGAATACCATCATGTAGCCGTACATGAGCAGTTAACTGACTTTTGCGTGGGAATGCTTTGTTGCAGTGAGTGCAGACAAAAGGCCGAATACCATCATGTAGGCGTACGTGTGCAGTTAATTGACTTTTGTATGTGAATGCTTTGTTGCAGTGAGTACACACAAAAGGACGAATACCATTATGAATTCGTAAATGTTCAGTCAAACTATATTTTTTTATGTATGCTTTGTCACAGTGAGGACACACAAAAGGATGAATACCATCATGTAGGCGTAAGTGAGCAGTTAAGTCACCTCTGCGTGAGAATGCTTTGTTGCAGTGAGTACATACAAAATGTCGAATACCATCATGTAGGCGTAATTTCGGATTGAACACTCCATTCCATGGTTTATTTTTTAAAGGATCAATATCCTCATGAATTTTTAAATGTTTGATCAAGAGAGATTTTTGAGGGAAGGAATTATTGCAACTGTTACATTCAAATAAACTAATATCTTCATGGTTTCGAAAATTGCTGTTCGAGTGTTTTATCTCCATGAAGGCATTGTCTGCATTGGATGCTGAATCATTATTGTATTTTTTCAAATGCGTAGAATTTACTATACTTTCCTTTGAATCAATTACTTCATGTTCATTTACTTCCACAGCTCCAGGATAGGCATCTACGTCTCCCTCTAGATTCCTCAAATCACCAGGATCTACTGTAAACTCCTTCTTGTCAAAATCGCTGGAATGTAAAATATTAATTTCTCTATCAATTTTCTTAATTCTACTGACTTTGTAATGTACACTGAATAACACTTTAAAGCATAGTCTCACATTAAAATTAAAGATTAGTCCGAATATTTATGTGTATAAAATAAAGGGAAAAAATTATATGTGGAATGCAGAAATTGTTAGTGCCAGAAATACACTTCTTCGAGTCAAAATATTGATTTGCAAATAGAAAGATACAAGTAATGTCACGAAATGAGCATGAAATATGCATTTTCACACAAAACATGGTAGGAAAATGCACCTCACACATTTCAAAAACATGAAATATGACCATTAAGCAGCTTATTTTCTCACGATATGTGTTTCCGCCAAAAACGAAGTATGTATGCCTCTCATAATACTAGGGTTATTTCTGTAAAGTAAGGTCAGTTTTCCAATAGAAACAAAGTAAGTAATTTTTTATTTAAAAAACCCATTTATTTTCTGAATTTACATACACTTCTCTATTTTTCTACATAATTTCATTGCTGGTTTAAAGATTTATCGTAACGAACTATGACTTTTTGGATATCCTCCTCATAGAACTCTGCCGCATGTGATGATAGCTAGCTACTCACGGTTGTTTTCACTTCTTCGTCAGTGTCTAAATGCTTGTTGCCCAGAAAGGTCTTCAGATGACGTAAGAGGTGGTAGTCACTAGGTGCAAGGTCTTTTTGTGAGTACTGTTTGAAATTGCACGTGAGCATCGGAATAAATACGTAGGCTCTAGGCATTCTTTGAGCAGCATCATGGCAACTGTGTTTGGGACAGGCAGTTCTTGTTAGTGGACTTTTTGCTGCAAAGAACAACAATTAACTCAGCTTCTGTGAGTAACTGGCTATCATCACAGGTGTCAGAGTTCTATGAGGAGGGTATCTAAAAAGTCGTAGTTCATTACGATAAATGTTTAAAACGGCAACAAAATTATGTAGAAAAATAGAGAAGTGTATGCAAATTCAGAAAGTAAATGGTTTCTTGAAAAACATTTACTTACTTTGTTTTTATTGCAAAACGGATCTTACTTAAAAAATAACCCGATTATTGCATTAACAATAAAAAACTGTTCAGAAGGAGAATTCCTCATAGGAAGCCTCATATTAAATTTTACATTGTTTCATTAACTTTGTGATTATCAATAGTCTATATTTAGCTCACTAACAATAAAAAAATATATTAAAAAAAATATTCAAAGGTGGTAACAAACAAATACATCAATATGATGCCATGGAGTTTTTCTGTCCTTGTATCTAAAATTTATGATGATGGCGTAATTAAATAAAATAAAATAATGAAATTAATATTTTGATTCATTCCAAAATATTCTTTATACTCTGTGACAGAAAGTAACCCTTCAACGGAAACCAGAAGAGCTATATTAAGCAATCCGTAAGATGCTAACAGGTTCATTTATATTATTCGCAATATTTTAGTAATTGTAGAAACTGCATCAAGAAGTAGTTAAAGCTTTGAAAATTTGTTGTAGTCGTATAAATGATGAAGATGCTGTTTCGGTGAAACGAGTTCTCGGCCATTTTGAATCCCCCTCCAACCCCCCCCCCCTTCCCTGCACAATTTTTGGGACTGGCAACATCTATATTTGATTTCCTTGTGCTAATACCTTTCAGAAAAACTAACTCCCATTATTGTACCACAAAAATCCCACGGAAGGCAAATATATTACCATTTGCCTCCCCACTATGTGGATATTTCATCGCGATCTGTTCTAAAGACTACATATCTATCATAGAAAAATTCTTTATCATTATGTGAAGAAGTTAGCCAAGTTTCAGTACATATTACTACATCATAAATACTTGATAGAATACTGAGATAAAACTGTTTCGTTTTTGTTCTCAACCCACATACGTTCTGATACATAATATCTTAAGGCTTAAGACTTGGTTGGTTGGAGTTATTTTTCCTAAGGTTGTTGTTTACAGCGTCATAAGTTTGAGATTTTGCTAATGGTTGGATATTGTTTATTTTTTTAAACTTGCAGAACTCACAGTCAAGTTACTGGACAACATAATTGGAGCTGTCTTATCTTCATCATGTTCAGAATGGGCACGGCTTTGCAGGGATCCTCAAAGCAAAAGTTGTCTTCCCGTTGCAACCCTTCCGAGGCTCCTGTGGTCCCTGGGGTGAACGGAGGGTGGACCTGGTCGTTGACCTGTTGTGGAATGTCCCAATGCGTTGTTTTCCTCTTGGCACTGAGCTGCCTGGAGTTCCTGAGCGTGTACTTTTGGTTGTCTACTTCGAGATGACAAAAACTAATATGAGAACGATGTCCTTTTCTCCTTGCGTCGTGCATAAATGGAAGCAGCTATTGGCACTCTTTTCTCACATTATAAGAAAAGTCCTCGTCGATGAAGATTTTCGTTCCTTTCAGTTTGCTTCTGTTCATTAGCACTTCTTCCTTCTTTTTATACAAAGAAATTGGCATACTATTGGGACTGGCCCTTCCTGTGAGCGCCATCTGATTCTCTGGCAGCGCTGGATGTCGTCGTCTTGTAGACTGACTTGCAGTGTTGTTTCAACCAGATCCTGAACTTTTTTCTCAGTGTTTCCCAGTTCTCACTCACATCCTCTTGGGTGATTCCAAAAAATACCAAATTCTCACGCCTACTTCTATTCTCTTGATCATCTAGACGGTTCTCCAGCCAATTACAGTAACCTTGGAGTTCCATGACGTCTATAGCAAGTTTGTCAACGTCCTTCTCGATGTGTGAGAGACTGTCGACCAGTTTTGCGATTGTTTCATTCATTAATCTCACTTCCTTCACGATTGTCTCATTTGAGGCCTGTAACAGTTTCAGAATTTCCTGAATTTCACTTAGTTCATTTTGGTCCAATGCGGCAGTTCATTTCAACACCACCAATAACAAGTATTGCTAACACCACAAACCCATATGCGTAGAAACACCTGGACACTTTCAATTCGGCACTGGGGGCTTCCTTCAGGTTCCTGGGTTTCACGCTACGCACACAAAAGAGCCCGATCCTCGCTCTGTAGACGGTCAGTGGCACTCCCATCTCGGCAACACTTAGGCTTGCAACCCGCAGACCACGAGCAATTAGAAAGCACATCCGTCCACCACCACAACTCAACACAGATCCAAATTCAGGAGCTTGAAAATTTTCTGGGCAGTCAACTAAGAAATGTATGTTCATTCTATGTGTTCAATCCCAATGTTTCTTGTCACCCTTTTACTGCAATTTTAACAATGTGATTTTAATGTGTTATGACGTGGCCAAATTTTGGTCATTGTTATTATGTTTAAAGGAGAGAAAGTTATCACCATGTATGATGAGTGAAATGTTCCCAACAAGACATGTACAGAAGCAGTTTGTATAAACTAAATTCAGAAGACATAAGTGAGTACTAAAATGATTTCCACAAAAGTTACTTGTAAATGTTCTATTAATTTCAGTGGCCTCTGGCACCATCCACTTGGGAAACTCAATGCTTTACTACATGGATGGTGGCAAGCCACCAAAATTAATAGAACATTTACAAGTAATTTTCACGAAAATAATTTTAGTACTCACTTACATCTTCTAATTCTCAACCATGTTTTTTTATTCCCCCTAACATCAATACATTCAGAAGTTGCAAATGAAAAGCAATTTGTACCTAACATTCTTTTGTTGCAAATAATTATGTTCTGCATTATGGTAACGGAGGTAGTAAAACATTTTAAAAGTATGTAACAATGACTTTGAAAACTTAGCAGCTATACTGTGTAGCAAGACAACTATCATTCAAATAAAATGACAGTGGAATGTATGTCTTACCTATTCTCTTGTTTAATATAATTTCGATGAACACTTTGCTCTTTAACGTATCTTCATACTTACAAAATCTACACTAAGAAAAGAACACATATACATGCCATAAACACAAACACACACAATCAACTTTCTGCAGTTGGTGTTGGTCATCATGGAGAAAGACCACTTTAACAAGGACAGGGGTCTTGAGTTCAAATCCCAGGCTGAGCATGGGTGTTCTTTGAGTGTGTCCCACCAAGCAAATATTTACTCAACCTCATCATCGGAATTATCCAAAAGAGGCAGAAAAGCGATGCTAAATAGGAAAATGATCAAATTAATCTTAAAAAGAAGGAGGAACTACCAAAAACATGTTGCAACTAAGTACACACTTGTATTTATCCTAAGTGGGACTTTGAGTAGAGACATTGCAACCGGCCCTCAATCAGATCACAGATATTCCATCCAACACTCTGAGCAATGCAGCAAGGATTCACATATCATTGCCAGTGATATATTAAATTTCTTACATGTACACTTTGCACCATGACTTGAGGTACATGTAAGGGGTTGTGGGTGTATGGCTTCACCACGGCCATCTTGCAGGTGATGTGATCAGCACCATTCTCTGGTTGCCTTACTTCCCAAGGTTGCGGGTACAAGGCTGGAAAAAGTCTGATTTATATTGCCAACCCTGGGAATCGAACCTGGGTTTCCGACGTGGCACTCACACACCCTACCGACCAGACCACAATGGCTCCAAATTCCTTACATGAAGAGCACACAGAATCATTATACAGGATGTTTCCGGGCTGATGATACAAACTTTCAGGGATGATGGAGAAGGGCACATGTATCAATTTGAGATAAGGAACCCTGGTCCGGAAACGACTTAGTCGAAAGTTATAAGCTAAAATTGGTGTATGAAGATGTAATACTTTTATTACCTGCACAAGTTTCATGAGCCGCTACATTCACAAGTTGTTCCAAGTGGCATCCCCCAGCTTTGCTGCAGGCATGACATCATCACGCGTACCCGTTGGAACAACCCCGGGCTCGTTTGAACAATGTTACAGGCAATGAGAATTCTTGCCAGGAGATCCTCTTTAGTCTATTACAGGTGCCAGAACTTTGTGCCATGATGTCATGCCTGCAGCGAAGCTGGGGGACGACACTTTGAACATCTGTTATGAATGTAGCAACTTGTGAAACTTGTGCAGGTAATAAAAGTATAACATCTTCATACACCGATTTTCGCTTATAACTTTCGACTAAGTCATTTCCGGACCAGGGTTCCTTATCTCAAACTGATACATGTGCCCTTCTCCATCATCCCTGAAAGTTTGTATCATCAGCCCGGAAACACTTGTAGATGCAATGGGGTTTGAAAACTTCCATGTGCTTTCTACATATTAAAAATTCTAAACATTGCAAAAAGGTGTTTATACTGAAATAAATTATTTGTATGTAGAATGAGGCTAGTCTATGGACATTAGTGAGCAAACAAATAAAAACATGAAAGTGCATTCTGAAAGTACATACGAAGAAATGTAAGTTATGAATTTCTGAGCATTGTTATTTCTTGCAGAAAAACTTTTTGAATTATGGAAAAATTCGTTTGAAATCTGACAGAAAATATTCAATCATACGCAAACCTTTTTTCAGCATTACTCAGGGTCATCATATGCTGTGCATGAACCATGTGATGTTCTCACTCCAGGACCCACTAGGGTATGCAGAGGAGGCTGAAGGTGGGACAGCGCCCTCCCCAATTTTCAGAAAACAAAAAAAATCAAATAAAAGTAGTGAAGAAAAAGGGAAACTTAAAGTGAATAAATACAAATCCCTTTAACATAACTCACGATAACTTTTTCGTCTTTCAATAAATTTTAAAACAGATTTTTAATGGTAATTGGAGATCATGAAAAAAACAATGGGATAACACCAAAACTGATTTATGGTAATATATTCTTTGATCCAAGCAAAGATTAAATCTCACTAGAGTAGTAAACATCATTGTTACATTGTAACAATATGGGCCGTCTAGTGTTGGTACAAATGGTGCCTTTCAATAAAATAGCGGTTTTGAAGATTAAAAGAACGTAAATTGAGATTGCAACAGCAACTGTCTAGTCAATGGCAGGTATTGAATTATACACACAATTACTGATACATAGCATTACTGACAATTATTGTATAATGAATAGGTTTAGTACTTTATAAACTCTATTCATGATCACATATATCAACTACTACATTAAATCCCAACCAATGTTTTAAGAAAAAATAACATTAGCTACCTTGCCCTTCATCCTGGAAAGATTTCTAATAACATTGATACATCTTTTATTGTTAAAATATATTGCTGCAAAATGTAGCCAATGTAGTGCTGCTGAAATGTCTGTTTGTTTTTAAGTCCACTTGATGCCCAGAAAGGGTAATTTAATTAGATCTGAACCTTGTAGCACCACTACCAACCTTCAAGGCTGTGGCTGGGATAGTAGTGCTGTCCAAGTTTGGGGTAGTGGCTGGAAGTACCAAAATGCACTGACAATTGAGCGATCACCGCTGCAAACGGACTCAAGGTGGGATATATGGATTGCCTGCCCATGAGAAGTACTTGGATTCAAAGATAGAAACAAAGCGTATGCCAAGAACACCGAGATACCGCTCAATCAAGCCAGGTCTCTAATATCCCTCTCCACTCGCTTGTTAACAATTGTAAATCTTTACCCACTGAGTGGAGACCTGAAGCTAATTACTATCATACTCTGCTGAAGGCTGTTCACTAACTGGAAACAATTACCCTTTCACAAGCAATAAAGTGAAATCACAACAAGTGGTTCACATTTTAACAATAACATTTAATAATGGCAAGCTTAACTTGAAGAGTTTAACACTTACAAGGACCATCTTCAAATATTTCCCCAAACAACATCAAAATATTCCCTCCCTCTTTCTAGTAACTTCAGTGATTACAACCATCAACACATACAATCCAATATAAACGGTGTCCAACACTATACCAACAAACTTGACTCTCCAATCAATGAATCTACAAGGGTCATCCAGAAAATAAAGACCGTTTGGTTATACAAAATGAAAAACACAATATTTATTGGAAAAACAATTCTGTTACATACCTGAAGCTTCCTTCACTTCTCTACATAATCACCTCCTACATTTAAACATTTGTCGTATCTGGGAACGAGCTTCAGAATTCCCATGATATACTCTTCTGCCGCCAGTTCATTAAGCCAGGTGGTCACTGCATTCAAACAAAGGACCCATCGTGCATTTCCGCCGCGCAGCTCACTCCTCTTTCTCTTGTCAGGGGCAACTGGCTTCCGTAACAGCTGTGCTCATAATGCTGTGAGTAGAGGTTGTAAGAAGTCGTCCTTGTGCAGTTGGGGTGGTCAAAATGAACTGCGTGATGGAAAATCCCGTCGACTGTGAGGTAAGGAGTGTTATTCGATTTCTGAACACTCAAAAGGTGAATCCGGCAGAAATTTACCGGCAACTGAAAGCAGTGTATGGTGATAATGTAATGAACGAAATAAATGTGAGAAAATGGCCGGACATTGCTCAACAATGGACGAACAAATGTGCACGATGAAACTCGACCTGGATGCCCATCACTCATCAAAGAAGACCTGAAGACTGCAGTGAACAACAGAATCTTGCAAGACAGTCACGTAACTTTCGACGAATTGCGCATTGTGTTTCCAGACATTTCTCGTTCTTTGCTTGGTGAAATTGTGTCCCAACATCTCGGCTACAACAAAATTTGTGCACGATGGGTTCTGCGGCAGTGACCACCTGGCTTAATGAACTGGCAGCAGAAGAGTATAACATGGGAATTCTGAAGCTCTTGCCCAGATACGACAAATGATTAAATGTAGGAGGTGATTATGTAGAGAAGTGAAGGAAGCTTCAGGTATGTAACAGAATTGTTTTTTCCAATAAATATTGTGTTTTTCATTTTGTATAACCAAACGGTCTTTATTTTTTGGATGACCCTCGTAGTTTCATAATTACAACATTCACCCAAAACATGGTTCACCTCATACTGAGATTTCCTGGGCCCCAAGGGAAACTGCCCTTGAACCATTAAAAGTTCTGCCAATAATACTTTGAGCGCACAATGACTCAATCAAAACGGGACTGAACTCAGCATTTCATTCCTATTTCCTACATATATATTCCAATTTCAGTCAAAACTCCAACTTCACTTGACGAGTAGTTCAAATGTGTCGCGACAATTATAGTTCCGCACTGACACTGACAGGAATCACTCCACTTGACGACATACCTGTAATATTGAAATGCTCCTCTACTTTGTATCCTTCATGTCATTAAAACTGGTCTCTCTAGGAATCTTCTCTATGCGGCAAACTTCTGGAATTGGACAACGTTGTGGGTGATGAATCTATTCTCCTTCTCGTCACAACTGGCCCCGTTTACTCTCTCGATTCCACTCTAAAAACCATGGGCCGGATATTGATCTGGAACTGGGAGGCTTCTTGTAAACTCTGGAACCCTTCTCTCGGAAACATGGCAGGTAGGTGGCAGTCGTCAAAATCTGGACACAAGGACAACAGCTACGGGAGTCCAAATTGAACACTGGATTCACACAGAGGAACTCCAAGCCTCTGGCAGTCTGACACTCCACGCAAATCCTGGAACTGCTCACAGGGAAGAAATCCAGTCGTTTCCTCTCGTACACACTTCAATGCCAAAGCATTCATTTCGATGAAGCCCAACTCAATGGGGTTGCACTCGATCAAGAGATAGTGTGCCCCGCAAAGACCCAATATCCATGTGCAGCAGAGTTATGAGACTCTCCTTAATGTTATGCTACACTGAGCATTCTCAGGACGTACAATTAGAAAAAGAAGTAGCTTTTTGCCATTTTACAAGTTTAATAACACCTTTTAGCTTTAAACAATCACTGCAAAATAACACATCTATACTACAAATACAATCACTTTTCAATAAGCTGCGGCTTCTCTCTTATAACAGCCTTCTTCACAAAATTAACATCATCTCATGCAACTCAACTTAGTTTTCATCCTACCATATACTGCTGTCCTGGCAACGGATTCAAAAAAGGATTGGACAGTATTATTTTTTTTCTCATCCTACCGGAAATGACTTCTGCTTCCGATATGTCACAAATATACAGCCAAAAGTACAAATTTATATCAACACAAACAACAATATTGAAAATAACAAAACAAATCAAACATATGAGGCACATGTCAAAAAAAGGGCCGATAATTTTTTACTTGGTACTGGCAACCCTGACAAAGCTGCACGTGCACTGAAGCATGTTTTATTATTCTGGGTCTGCAACAGAGGTATATTTCTCAGTGTGGAGGTGCGTACATGCAAGTAGCAGGCAAGTAGCAGGAAGTTGAAAAGGCTGCCGTAATAGAAAATCCCACCAAATGTGAGGTGAGGTCGGTGATTAGATTTCTGAATGCAAAAGGACTGAGTGCAGCTGACATTCGTTGGGAATTGTGCGCCATTTACGGACCAACAGTAATGAGTGAAGGAAAGGTGAAAGAAAGGTAAGACAAGGGTGCCATGCTTTTTCGGGAAGGACATTCAAATGTTCATGATGACGAGCGGAGCGGCAGGTATAGTGTTCTGACGCACAGCCTTGTGCAACGTGTTGATGAGAAAGTGCAATCCAATCGCCTTTTCACCATTACTGATCTAGGCACAGAGATTCCTGGTCTGATAAAACATTGCACCGAATTGTAACAGTCAATCTGGGTTACACAAACTGTATGCGAGGTGGGTGCCGAAAATTTTGACAAACACTCACAAAGATGAAAGAATGAATCAGCACGTGATTTTTTGGTCTGCTGGGAGAAGGATGGGCATGACTTGCTTTCTCACATAGTGACTGGAGACGAAACCCAGACATCATATGTCACTGGTGAGTCGAAGCAGCAATCAAAGCAATGGTGTCACTCCGGTTCACCAAAACCGAAGAAATTCAAGCAAACACCATCACATCGCAAAATCATGGTAACTATGTTTTGAGACCAAAAAGTTGTAATCCTCGTGGAATTCCTGGAACCACGACGAACCATCACAGCAGATGTGTATTGCCAAACACTGTTTAATCTGCGACGGCCATCCAAAACCGGCAAAGAGGAATGTTACGGTCTGAAATTCTGCTTATTCATGACAACGCCCACCCAGACACAGCTGACCTTACTGTAGCGACAATTCAAAAATTCCGATGGGAACGTTTTAATCACCCACCATACAGTTCCGATCTTGCCCCAAGTGATTACTTTCTGTTCCTTCACCTCAAAAAGAGGCTTGCTTCGCAACGTTTCGATGATAGCGACGTTCTCAAGACATCAGTTCTCGACTGGCTGAGATCCCAGGTGGCAGATTTCTATGCAGAGGGTCTACGTAAACTTGTTCCATGGTACCAAAAAGGCTTGGAGTGTCATGGTGACTATGTAGAATAATAGCCAGGGTATGCACTTGTATAGCATCAAAATACATTTTTTCTCGCTAGTTTTATTCTCTGTAAATCACCAATCGGCCCTTTTTTGAACATGCCCCTCATATTAATGGTGAAATTAAGCAAGGCATATGACACACACTCTGATGTGTGTCGCTATGCTCTTCTTCCTCTTGACAAAGCACCTGTAGCTGGCGCTGTTGACGCATGATCCAATGGCCATAGACGCCACATGATTGTGATGGAATATTCACGGGGAGAGTGACACTGTCAAAACCTGAAGTGAAAAGTGGAATCCGAACACAATGCAGCTCAAGTGGGTATTCTACTCAGAAACCGTTGATTACTATAGTGTAAATCATCAACCCTGAGACCTTCTGTAAACAAACCGTCTCACCGATTCAATGTATCACTGAACATGGAGACCTTCCCGCATGTATAGAACTCGCCATGTTGAAAGTGGCACTACTTCCTTGCTGTTCACATGATTATTTTTAGAAAATAACCATTGTTATAAAATATCATTATGTACCCAAATCTCTAAGCTCATTGCAAATTACAATGCATATTCCTACAAAATGTTCATACTTATCTTGCCTTGCCATGTCACCAAGTTATTTTAGGAAGTGCACTATATTTGGCGGAACAAAAATTGTTATTAGGATGCTTGTCCAAGTTTCCAACAACAATAAATTTACGAACTTTCTTTGTCTTGTTTTGATCATCATCATCAATATATTTATTGGACTTACGGCATTTCATATGACTGTTTATGCCCATTATATATTTTATTTACATAAAATCTACAAACAAATTTCAAATACACTCCTATGTATATCAAACCTTAGAAATATACATTACCATGTTATATCATTTTGTCTAAAAAATGCAAGCAAAATATTCAATTCACATGCAAGAAAAAAGCCAAATTTATGTGCAATTTGGTGCAAAGAGTTAACCACAAAGGTGAAACAATAAGTACAAAAGAAAGAGCATTGGGTTTAAAATGAGACATCATTTGCTGCAGCATATCCCATACTACTAATTGGCCGTTGTTTTACCTTACGTAATGAATACTGTAACAGCGCTGGATTTTCGTGTGGATTATTTTACTTCTATGAGTTTTCAATTTCTGCATGCACGTGGTTTTTTTGGTAACATTATCGTATAAGGGAAACTGTTTCCTTCAAATTTCCAGAGAAAGTACTTACGGAAATCATTTTCTTTAGCGTTGTGGAAGTTCCTGAATGTAGATTTGATCCATTTTAATGTGAATGTGTGTTGTTTTGTGCGAAAATCTCTTTCCGACACGCTGTTTCTGCTCCCGCCATTTGTTTTCTGCAATGTTCCGTGTGTTAAGATGATGCAACCCCGTAGCCAGTGTTTCAGCCTCGCTGTGTTTTCACTAGAACATGACGTGTCGAGTATTTTTAATTTCTTTTTTTTAACTATGCTTGCCTAACCTAACTTAACCTAACCTAACCTTACGGAAAATGGTTTTTGGGGCTAACGTGAATGGTTTTTGGGGCTAACGTGAATGGTTTGTGGGGCTAACATCAATGATTTGAGGGGCTAACATCAATGGTTTGCAATGTATTAGCATAATTTCAAATCCGGGCATGAAAGTAGATATTTTCCGGTGAACGAGGTTGCAAGACTGCATAAATCGACAAAACACTCTCAGAACGCCCCCTAAACTAGTACGCTATCATGGCCATAATGTGTTACAGATTCAAAACAACAAGTAACAGTAAGTACTCGTAAATCTAAGAAATAGACATTCATATGCATTATTTCACTTCAGGAAATGTTCCACATTCGAAAATAACACGTTAGCAATGTAAAGAAGTCCGAAATATATGATTCGTAGGTGTTTCCCTCATACGATAATAGTACCATTTTTTTTTTTTTTTTCAGAACGTCTCAGGGTTGATTATTTGAACTTTAGTGGTCTTATAAAATGTTTCAAAGCTTCTAACAACTTTCCCTACTTTTTGTGACATCCACATTTCTGTGCTGTACAATCTCACACTCCACATGTGCATGAAACTTACTGCATTCACTTTGATACTAGGGCAAAATAAAAACCTAACTAGGGAAAGGTAAATGTATACTTATTTGTGAAATATCAAGAAGAGAGAAAAGAACTAAGCACAATTTTTTGATCATTCGTATTCTCAATTTTGTCACGATAGAGCAACATAAACATGAATTATGTTCTCGCAAAGAGAAAGTCATGATGTTGTCTCAGACAATAATAATACATATGAAAGTGTAAAAATATATATACCTCCAAAAACATAATAAAACACAAGAAAATTTCACATTTAGTACATATAGCATAGCTAGAAATACAAATTGGTAATATATTTGTGTTTCTAAGTAACTCAGATAGTAAAAAATTTCAATTAAAGTACAGTTCTAGAAAGTTTTGTGTTTGATATCTTTTCAACAAGTGATGAGGGATATGGTCTCATTCTCTCTTTGGTTTTTAAGCATGTCCATTAGTGCTGCATGTGACCTCTTTCGCTCACTCCAACTCATTTCAGTCTTCCATGCTTCAGCGTACCACACTAGTAGTAGAATGATTGTCAACGTCCCATATTTCTTCCGAGCCTAACTAAGCAGCACTGTGAACCTAAAACCCCTACATGGAAGGAAACTACTTCGTGTAATTACAATTCTAAATAATAATTCCGTATATTATTGTGTAAGACTCAAATACAATATGCATGAAAGTATGCAATATCTACAGACTAAAACATAAAATGGATACACATGCTGACAGAGCTGCTGAAGCAATTACAAATATCGTATCACAGTGCAACAAATACATGTACATAATTGTTCACTTACCCGAAAGGACAATCATATTCTATGAAATAATAAATTGCAGTTATAACATTCAATCGAACATCATTTTAATGTCCCAGGTTCGATACCGGTGGATTGATAGATTGATTTATTTGGAGTTTGAAGTCCACTTTATGCACAGTAAGGCTAATCGGGACTGGACCTACAGTTTAAAGTGGGATCCGAACCACTATGTGCCTCCACCGGGAATCGAACCTGGGACCCCTTGATTACACGGTGACGATTCTAACTCTGCACCATCGGGGAGGCCCTCGATATCGGTGGAGACCCGTTGTGGTTCGTATCCCACTTTAAACTGTAGGTCCAGTCCCGATTAGCCTTACTGTGTATAAAGTGGACTTAAAACACCAATTCAATCAATCAAGCAATCATTTTAATGTGACAATAATCGTAGAAACATAAAATGTCAGCCTAGGCAGTTTCAGCTGTAATCATATATTTTATTTTCACATATCTCGGTAAGATATACAAAACTGTATTTTAACATGGAGATGATGACTATGCTCACTTATTTTTCAATTTCACCTCGTCCTGTACTTCACCATCCATATTTGAGGACCCACTGGAAATATGAGTACTAATAAGGTTCAAGAGTATTCCACTCGTTCAAGTGTTTTTCTCTCGAGCGCAAGACCTATCAATTCTGTATGCCATCTAGTGTTGCTCATGTGAACTATTTGCCACTCAAGCGAAAAACGCTCATTGCAGCACACTAATGTTCATGGTCTCATGTTCAATTTTAATGCAAGACCAATACGATTGTTGATGCTATCCACAAGATGTTTGGAAGCAGCCACAGTATTCTGATTACTTAAATTTGGTTGTATTTTTATGATTACATGTTTTTTTATTTGAAAAATTGTGGAAAGTTTACAAAAGATATAGAAGTGTTTTCTGACAAAATAATTGGCCAAATATTTTTCAATTACAATAATGGTATTTCATTCATAACTTTGGAAAAATGTTTGAGAAATTTTTCTGTGAAATTCAAATTTTCAATAATTGACCACTAAAGGTTTCATCAATAAAAACACAAACATATTTTAATAAGTACTGTGCAAATATAGAGAGAAATCTAAATACCGAGTAAAATCAATTAATAAAATTGATGAACCAGACATATAAATTGGTTTATTCAGAAGAAAATACTACATTGGCTACTGGTACACTCCTAAATTAAGATAATACAAATAATAGGAATTCATTTCCAATAAATCAGCTTGAATTCCCACTTGAGTTTATCATCATTGCAGCTTAAATGTTACTATTGTTAGGCAGTGAAAGTTAAACACCTCCCATTTCTCTCTACACATTTGGCTTTCTCTACTATTTTACTCAATTGTACAAGTATAGGGTGTACATAAAGTGCGGTAACACTCAAAAATTTATTGTAAAGAAACTATGAGTGTTACTAAGTGACACAGCACATTAGTTGAACGACTAAAGTGATAGTATTTTTTGTATTGCGGTTGTTCCCTGTAGTTTCATATCTCACCAGTGGCGGCTGGCCAAGTGCAACAAGTGCTGATGTTTTCACCTAATTTTCAAATTAATATTGACATTTTTCATTTGTTTGTGAAATTAAACTATTTCCCAGCAGAGCGCACACAATAATACTCAAAGTATACGCCGCTCGGTGCTACGCACGTGAAGAGTTCGTCGTAGCATAAAGAAACCAAAGCCCATACAGCACACCAACTTTCAGACATATTTCAGAAATATTACAATCTTTCATTTATGTTTCTAACATTCTGGTTTCGCGTTGACGTTACAGAGAGCATCACATGAAGTCCCAGTTTTGTTTCTGAAACATTGCAATGTTATAGTTTCATTGTCTAGTTTCTGCAACGTCTCATTTTTCTTACATCTCTGAGAAATATTTCAGAGACATTTCTGCAACGTTGGATTCAGTCATCGTGCATGCAGGGCGACCATCCGGGACATTTTCTGCGGCAGCCATGTTGTTACCTTCAACGCTGACCGGGAGTCGTGCACATCTTATGAAGAATAATGTTGTTTATTGAGTGGTAAGTTGAATATTATTAATGCCAAAGTGTGTTTAATTGTGTTATACTTATGCATGCTATATATTTAATCTGTGTTGTGTAACATGTGTGAAGAAGTGAGTGGAAACAAGGCAGTTCAAGCCAGTGTTTAAAGAAGTATTTTGTTTTGTTTGTTTAATTAAAATATGTGGACGTAAAGAAGCACTGAACTTCTCCACCTCATGAAACTATAATCGCGAGAAATAAGTTGCCTGTGTTATGTGTAGTAAAAAAGTGCATGGTCGAGATGCAAAGTATTTCCCTGCATGATTTTACTGTTAAAAATAGCTATATAGTTTTCGTTTATGGTATATGACCCCCCCCCCCCCCTAAATTTTGCACAAAATTTGTCCTCTTCTTTTTAAAAAATGTTGTTTCTCACTTCCCTGTGCATAGTGAAGAGGCGTAGAATACCACGTAAGTTGTTACGTTCAGAGCCTCTATCTAATATAAATTACGAATCAACTAATTTGTTCTGTGACATCGTTACGTAATGTAAGTCTACGGCAGCACCACAGCCACGGTCATACTTGTTAGATCAGCTCTCGATTGGTTGCACAAGCTATCAAGAATAGAATTATCCTATGAAAAAACCTTTAATAATAGCTCAAATTAACATAGCAGTCATAATCAAAATTCTGTTTACAGTGAACTGCAATTATAAACAAAACAAACATGATACTGGCTTAAGAAAAAAAAAACAGCTCTCTGAATGTGACAGTATGCCATGACTAGACAGTGTATATTATAAAAAATGACTAGCTATGCCAGGCTATCAAGCTAATGTTTATATAAGTATTTTGACCTGTCTCATTATCAACTATAATGTGACACATTCTTGATATGAAATAAATGTAAAATCAGATAAGATTTTGTTGTATACTTTCATTTTTTCATGCTGCTTATCAGGTTAGGTAGATAATATGCAAAGCTAGCTTTTCCTATATTTCCAGTCATCAATCACCACATGGGTAAATACTTTCATTTTTTCATGCTGCTTATCAGGTAGATCATGCGCAAAGCTAGCTTTTCCAATATTTCCAGCCATTAATCACCACATGGGTAATTTTTTGTGACAAAACTAAATTCCTAATTATATTTCTCTCTTAATCACTTGTTAGGTTACTCACTTATGTTAATCATCTCTCTCTCATGTAGTCTTGTATAGTTTTGTTTCTCATGATGCTTGTGATGATCTCCATATACTATATTCATATTTTTTTTTGTAATTAGGTAGGCAGAATTATAGATTATTGACAAAAATAAAATAAAATGTTAAAATGTAATTATGATGCTACAGGATTGCACAAGTTGCAGATGTTGTATTTAACTTGACATGCTAAAAGAAAGATGAAACATGTAATTTTTTCTGCGGAATGCTGAGGAATTTTCTAAAAAAGTAGATGGAAACACTGATTTTCACTAACATTAACGATTTGGATGTTACATGACATATTGAGCATTCACTAAAAATCTTTATGCTAGTTCTGAGCAAATAATATGAAGTAAAAGCAATTTTTCTTGCCAAAATTGAATCTGTTTTTTACGGCGTTCTCCGAGGTTACCTTTATAAAAAAACTGAATGGTGCTGACATGAAGAATGTAAATTCTTGATGTTGCTTTGCAATTTTCTTCAATGCTAAGATGTTTATTTTACTTGTGCAAAATATTGTTTTTTGAAATGGAAATTCTGACCAGAATTGATATTATGACATTATTTCCTTTCAGGAAAAAATGAATGTTACTGCACTCCAACAAGAGGTTATAGCGGAGAACCTGCAATGAAATACTTCTTAACAGAACAGAAGCAATTGTATTTTGACAAATTTAGACAAATAAAGAATATATTTTATGAAAAAATATTATTTTTACTTATAATAATTTTTCTTTTAAGTGATGCATGTCCAATTTTTAGAGTTCAATGGTGACATGGATAGTGTCTGATCACTCACTGGTGTAAAAATATGTATCAAAGTATGCTTCTTTATATTTATTTGGTTCTTTGAATTGATGTCTTAAGTCCACTTTATGCACAAATAGGCTAATCGGGACTGCAATGTGCCTCTACCAGAGTTTCGAACCAGAAATCCCTTCATTACAAGGAGCTTAATTCAATTTCTCAGTGTATTCTGAAACTGACCAATCCATCCTAACCACCATAACAACGTTGAAAGTCAAACATGGGTGAAATATAAATGATTAAAAAATGATAGAAATGAGAACATATAATTATATCTTTGAAGTAATAATTCAATGGAAATTGCTCACAAGTAACATTAAGAGAATTAATTTTTCTAACTAGTAACTACAACCTCTGATACACATTGCACATTTAATATTATAGAGAATGTCAAAACTTTTCATTGATTTATAAATTTTTAGTTATTATTCAATTATATTATTCGTATTATTACTGCCTAAAAATTGCTAAAGTTTAGCTTGTCTCCACTTTGCACTTGTGAATTGATATTTATTTCCCAGTTGTGGTTACTGGTTCATTTACTGAATTTATTTTGTGGTCAAAGTGTGTCTACATTTCTCCAAGTATGTAAGTATATAGGATATTATTACATTCATTTTGAATTTTTATTTGAGATACGCAAAAGGTGAGAATGTCACATAGTAAATTTTAGTATCTGAAAGTTATATTTGAAGACATATGCTCAATTTGTGTTGTTTGAAATTAATTTGGAATATTGCTGTGTAATTCTGAAAGTTCGAACACCATATAGGTTGAAAACCATACATGTGGAACATGTATTCTGTCCAGGAAAAATGTTTTTATTCATACAGAGATATTAGAGTAGAATTTTCAGATGACCGTGACTCATAGAATCATGAATGAATTTCATACAACACTAAAATGCTTCCAGCCTCTCATCTATTAGTAGAGGGGACGGGAGCATTATGCTGATCACATCACTCAAATCCCACCTTCTTTGTGACAGGGTGCAAAAAACCATGGAGAGCTTAATATTGCATGTAAAACTTTACACACATTTGAAGGTAGGTTAGGATTTGGTGGCGAATACGAGTATTTTTCTTTTTTTAGTTGTAACTGTTGTCTGATGTGAATGAATGTGTATTTCGTACTTTTATGCACTTTTTCCCCCCTTGCGAATAATTGTAGCAATTGAGATACGTGGTCATTTGAGGAGAGGTAAAATAAATATCATTCCTAATTAGGTATCAAACATTGTGAATTTTATTTTCAGGAAATGATTTACAAATAAATATTGAAATAAAGGGGCTTAACCCCAATAGGCCCCCTTAAATATTTCACTCGTGAATACAGTACTGATTCCATTCAATATAACCATAATGTAAAATTATATCACTGTAATGTAGCTGAAATATCACAAAACCTTACGGAAATGTATTTGTAATGTTACACTGACATGTTTCTGCAATGTTACATTGACACGTTTCTGTAATGTTGCACTGATATGTTTCTGTAACATTACGAATGTTATGTTAGATTCGCGGACATTTTTACATTGCTGAAACATACCTGAAACATCACAGTAATCATAGGCGTAGCTACGGGGTGTGCCTGCCGGGTGTGCCTAGGCACACCCTAATGGGCAGCTTTATCAAAGAGAATTAAAGACAGATATTTCAATCAGAGAGAAAATAAGCGACAGTTTGTAAGAAGTTGAAAATGTCATTACTTGGTACAAACGTGTGCATTATCGCTGATGAAACGAGTGTCTATAGATTTTCGATTTTTTGATGTCATTGGAGAAAGAAGATATTTACTGCATTCTACTCTGTACTACAGCGATTTTCTTCTATACCTGTCACAAGCTGCACGTGTGAGAGAGCTTTCTCCAAGCTTACCCAAGTTAAAACTAAATTAAGAGCAACTCAGAAGCAGGATAGATTGGAAGCCCTGCTCTTGCTATTTGTGGAACAGGAAAAAGCTTAGTCTATTGATGTAAATGAAGTTATTGATGAGTTTAAGAACATTGTACCTTTTGACAGACGTCTCTTGTTATAGATGACGTGTATTTTGATGTATTTGTTTGTAACATTTATGAACATTTTGTGTGCATGTAATTTCTATGCAATTTGATTCTTTCTACTACATATATTCAGAAATTTTCAACACTGTCATTTAGTGAATTTATATTCCTTTACAAACATCAGTGCAGTTAAAGAGCCAAGTGATTGTGTTGCAAAATATGCTATTAAAAAGGTACAAGACCTCATTTTTCTTATTTGTGCACACCCAAATATAAAGTTCTAGCTACGCCTATGACAGTAATGTTTCGCAATGTTGCTGCAATGTTACCATGTTTCATGAGTTACGTATCCGTAACATATCTGAAACCATGTTGTGTTGTATGGGAGGCAGATGCCGCCAGGTTGCAGAAGACTTTAGCAGGTTGTCATGGCAACAGTGACGTCACCTAGCATTGGAATTGAACGGGTGTCACCTTGTAGGTGCAGCAGTTCTCTCGTAGACAAAAAAATGCATCCAGTGGTTGTGGCAAAATCATATCGCTCTCGTGAGATCTTGTTCCGCATGTGTGTTTCACGTCTCGTATCGTGCGTTGTGTTCATATGTTGAGCTGTGGTTTGTACAATGAACCCAGTAAATGACTTAGTGTGTAACTTGTTTCAGACACCATTTTCCAGATGGATGGATGAAGACAAAAAAGACGTTTTAAATTGTGGGCGGCCCACTGACATTCTTCAAATATCAGTTAAGCGAGAGAACAAAAAGGCAGGGAAATCGTACAACATTAAATTTAAAAGTTTCCTTGGTTGTGTAGTAGTCAATATTTGCAATCGTTGTTCTGCTGGCCTTGTTTACTGTTTAGCAACAAATACAATGTGTGGAATAAAGAAGGGTATAACAATTTTGTCAATATAACGCGTTCTCTGCATAAGCACGATGATTTGGTGGAGCATTTAAAGTATAAGTTACAATTCAAAGTTTTTGAAAAAAAAACAAAAAAAAAAAACAGGAATACCATAGCGGATGCCCTTCAAGAAAATAGTAGGCTTTTAAATGTACAGTTCAATGAAAACGTATGATTAAATAGGCTTTTCCTACAATTAATAGTTGCCGCAATGCTGTATTTATGTAAACAAGAACTTGCGTTCAGGGGTCACGACGAAAGCGTGTCTTCGCTTAATCGTGGGAATTTCAAGGAAGTTGTTGCATTATTAATATCAAGAAGTTCGTTAGAAGTTGTGTTTTTCTTCATGCTGCATGGGAATAATAATTCAAATTATTATTATTATTATTATTATTATTACTGTCGCAGATCTTTGACTGTGATAAATTAGCCATTTTTAATTTTTTTCTACAGCATTTTCCATATTATTTCAAAAGCTCAAGGGGGAGGGGGTTTAAACCTGGTAACCCCCCCCCTTGTGTATGCCACTGACTACAACAGTGTTATCCCCAAATATTCAATAAGCCTCAGCATCTTAAAAATGAGCTGTCTCTTTTTTACAATGATCATTTAAAGTACAAAAATTGCACACCTGAAGAAGTTCTTCATTCTTTGAGAGCAAATCGAGATGTATTCAAGGAAACTTACAAACTCTTCTTCCTGGTCGAAACAATACCCTCAACCAGTGCATCAGAGGAAAGGAGTTTCTCATGCCTCAAGAGAATAAAAACCCACTCAAGAAGCGCGACATCACACAACCGACTTTCATCTTTGGCGAACATTTCAATCCAAAAACAGCTCATGAACGAACTTATTGAACGTGACCCCTTCCATGAAGACATTATTGATAGATTTGCAGCTCTGAAAGATAGAAGGATCGATTTGATCTACAAAGCAGGATTCAGTTCAACTTACTATTTGTTTTTCAATGCCTATAAATGTACTTCTTCACCTGTTATTTTAGGCATGAGCCGCTACTGTCATCTTGCTGCTAGAAGTGGCAAATTCAAGATAGTACTTTCTGGAGCTGAAAATAGAAATTTGTGTGCTGCACAAAAATTTGTAGGTCCAGAAAAAAGAACCATCTTGAATTTGCCACCATCTAACAGCAAGAAATGAAACTACAGGGAACAACTGCCAAAAAAAAAAAAAAAACTATCAACTTTACTCTTAGTAACACTAATAGTTTCTTTACAATGTGTTACCAGACTTTATGTACACCATGTATAATTTTATGACTATTATTAGGCTAAGTTCTAATGTGTGTTATAAAAAATACATACCTCAGACATGGAGTTTCAAAATCTTCAGTATTCAAACTAGAAAGCTCGATAGGTTCATCTGCAATGAAAATTTCTTCACTCTTAATAGTATGACCATTATCTACATATTCTCCATTAATTTCATTCTCCACTACATTTTGCTGGGATTTAACAGTGTGTCCTAAAGATGTTTCAGATGTGAGTTCATGTTCTATCTTCCAAGTTGTTGCAAATTCTTGGGCTTCGAATTTCAGTTCAGAATGAGGCTCTTTCAAATGGGGAATTAATACACTTTTTTCTCTATCACACGTCAAGTTCTTGTTGTCTTCTAAAGGATCATCCACAGCCAAATCAAATTCCTTTGACTCATTCTTGAACGACTTCATGCTCTCGTCTTCTGCACTTGCTGCCAAAATTTCTTTAGCTGTAGTTGGCAGTATGTTGATTGTTTTGACATTTCTGTTTTCTAGCAGCATCCAATGTTCACTAGATGCCCCATGTTCTGATTTCAAACTGAAATCTGGTAGTTCATTACTAAAAATAAAAAGACATATTTATATAGAGATGGGCAAGATGACATGAATTTTTTTTTTACCAACTACAATAGTATACTTAGTATAAAGATAACAATAATTACTTGTAAAAGTAACCCATTGAAGGAAGCAATTTGTATTGGTTTAATCTTTAGTGGATAGTCTCTCTTGTGAATGTGCAGCCTCCGAGGATGGAAACTCTTCAAGTGCATGCCTTTTGGTGAAGAAAAAAAAAGTAGCTTGAGAACTGATTGTTGTAGGGAAATTAGTTATTTTTTTTTTAAATGACAGGGCTTTTAGTGGAGGTGACATTTGTACAATGCACCTCCAAATAATGAAAGTTAAAGAAAGAAGTTGAAAATAGAAATTTTACCCCCCAAAATTTGGCATTCGGCATACCCCTGTGACTACCACAATGCACCAAAGTGAATGAGAAATGAATTATGTAGCAGTGGTACATTCCTACAAATATTCTAAGTTACATTGAAAGAAGTCTAATACTTCTTGGGAGAAAAAATAACAACAAAGGACAATATTTTGAATAGCCTTAATAGCTACCCAACATGTGTATTTATTTTCACGCAAACTTTCAAATTGTTCCTCCTTCACATAAAATTTTTACAGCACACGAGGCATTAATATCCATCCAAATGACCTTTGTGACAGACAATTTTCAATCAGTATCCTGCTTTGCACAGTTCATACAAGAGACACAGATTGCATGAGAAGTTATTTTCCTAGTACAACGCTCTCGTTCTCGGAAGCAATAACACGCACTTCCCTCTCCTTTTTAGAAGCTTCATATTTTGGAATATCATGTAACACCATGCCACTTTCCTCACTGCATTTTGAACTGTGATAATTGACCATCGAAAGCATGTTTTGTATCTTACAGTCATATGACAATGTACAGGGTGTTCCATTTACAATGCAACCTGGAGTTGGGGATAGTACAACTTTTGTGCCGGAAGTGGTACACTTATAATCCTTATACCAAATTGAAGTCTTGTTCGTGCATATATTTTGAAACCGGGGAACAGTGATTTGATTTCATTAGTGTTCACGCAGTGTTGTTCCATGTAACGGGAAGTGTAAATGAAATGTTTTACAAAGTATGAAAACTGGCACATAACACCCATGTGCGGACATGCCGTCGGTAATTTTCAATCTCGTTAGGTGGATTAGCTCGGCACCTATGGCAGTGAAAAAATAAATGTTATTTCTACCGATAGCCAATCAGATGAGGCATCTTCAAGGGGGAACTAGGAAAATCGTTGTTTTTAGAAATTAAGACTGTGCATTGGCAACACTGCTAGTGTTTCAGTGCCACAAAAATATGTTTCGAAACTGTATACATCATGCAATTACTGAAAACAATAAAAAAGTAACTTGGAAATTTTCATGAAAATTGTGTTACTTATATGCACCTGGCAACCATGCGATGAGATTACATTTTCCCCTGCTTAGAAAGAAACAGAGGAAAGGCCAGTCATGTTCGGTCAACAGTGAGTATTGTTATTGAGTGTTGTTGGTCTCCTTGTAAGGTTCATTTTGTGTTCTGTTTTGTGTTTATTGATTTACTGGTAAGTTATTCTTGTTTGGTGCAATGAGGTACTCTACAGAGAAGGTTTTCATTATTGAACATTATTTTCGTTCCAAATCATATGCCACAGTGAGAGCACAATTTCAAGAACAGTTTCCCAATGCTAGTCTTCCAGATAAGTCAACAATATGTAGACTTGCTTCAAAATTTCGTGAGACTGGATCCGTAAACGAAAAAAAAAACAAACAAAAAAAAAACACAATAGACAAAGGCATATTCTTACACAAGAGGTTCTTGGAACCCTTCAACAGCGTATTTTACAATCACCAAGGTAATCTGTACGTAAGCTTGCGGCAGAAGCAAATTTACCAACAATGACGACTTACAGGGCTTTAAAAATGGTGCACCTACGTGCATATGAGGTACAGGTTGTTCAAGAACTTAAGATGCCAGACTTGGATTCACAAAAGAAATACTGCCGTTGGCTACAATCTTTTATTCGAGACCAAGGAATCAATGTATTGGACAAGGTGTGCTTCAGCGACGGAGCTTGGTTTCATCTAAACACATTGGGGTCTCACGACGGGCATAGCCCGCAGTGCACTTAAAGTCAATGTGGACAAACGGCGGGCATAGCCCGTCCTGCGGTATGCAATCGCTTTGCTGATTGAATGATGGGCTATGCTTGTACTTCGTCTCATGCACGTGTTCATTCAAGCCTCTCTGTTGAAATTCCGACCACTAGGTGACTCATGTGCTATTTTTATCTCGCACCTGTGACTGTTTGTTGTCGGGTTGATGTACTGTGCATTGTTTAGAATGGCGTCGTTAGATCCAGATTAAATAGAGGATTCCGCCTCAGAGTTTGAAGTTAGCAACAATTTTGATGATGCAGATGAATTTGAAGATTTAGAAGGTAGGTTATATTCGTAATAATTAATTGTCGACAATATAAACAGTGTTGCAAACTCTAGTATTTTATGAATGAAGTGAGAAGAGGTAATTTTTTCATCTTGCCTCTTGCTTGATTCTCCTACATGCACTGATGTATTTTTAGTTTTTCCATTTATTATTTTGTATAGTGTATGTAAAATGAAAATTTATTTTATTTATTTAGTTTATTTATTTCTTTATTTTTTACAGATGACGCAGAACCAACTGATACATCGTCTGGTCCTATCCTGCAGCCACTTTTTCATACAAGAGATAATTACTTGTAATTTGTAATTATTTTTTGTTATGTGCACATAAGAAGTACTCTTATGCTAGATTCAAAAGATGTATTGATAGTTTATATAGTTAATTATTGAAATTTCCAGATTACGAACTTAAAATATCTCTATATTAACATTTGTTACAATGTTGTACTTTTTCATCTTCACAAAACATTGCTAAAAAAATTATTAAAAAACGTCTGAAAATGAAAATAAAATTTAACAAATTTTTGTTCATTGAAAAGAGGACGTTTTGTAGAATTAAGAAATATGAGGTAAATAAAAACAAATTAAAAATATTTTTTCTATGATTTTTTTTAAAAACAACCAAAAACCGCAGACCAGAGGTAACAATGCTGTATTATGAGGCCATACCCGAATGTGTTAATGGTTATGTCAACTGTCAGAATTTCAGATACTGATCAACTGGCAATCAACTTGTGTTACACGAACAACAGTTGCACCCCCTAAAGGTAGGTGTGGTGCAGAATGTCACGGCACTGAATAGTAAGACATTTTTTTTCCACACTACAGTCGATGGCACAGTATACCATGAACTTATCACACTATTTATTTCTTTGCTGGATATTGACGAATGTGATTGTTGGTTTCAACAAGATGGGGCAACATGTCATACGTCAAATGAAACATTAGACATGTTGAAATACTTTTTTGGTGACCGGATAATAAGTAAAGACTTATGGCCCAGTCGCTCTCCTGACCTTTCTCTCTGGGGCTACAAGAGATATACAAAAATAATCCTCGAACTATACAAGACCTGGAAACAAACATTCGTGTAGCAATTTCTACTCTTCGTGCAGTTGCTGCCAACATGGTGAAATGGGTGAACCTGTGTTTGGATGAAAACGGCAGGCACTTCCAGTATCTGCTGTAAAGCTGAAAATTCCATTCCTGATGCATTGCATGGTTGCCAGGTGCATGTAAGGAACACTATTTTCATGAAAATATCCAAGTTTCTTTTTTATTGTTTTCGTTAATTGCATGATGTACAGTTTCGAAACTAGAGTTGGAAGTGGTTGGAAAAACAGCTTTTTGGGGAAAAAACCGGAGACTCTTTAAGTTGGGCTTTTTTAAACTTTTTTCACAAAAGCGTCTCAATTCAATGAAAATACAGGAGTTGGCAGTATTTTTATTCTTCCATGATTTTCGTTTATCTCCCTACTGTAAAATAGACACTAATTTCTAAATATAAAATACAATTTACAATATGAAATAAACAGTGTTTTCAAGAAAGTTGGCTTTTTTGAATGGGTGGTTATTTCTGAGTGTTATCTTCATATTTCGGTAGGCTTATTAAATATATCTATGTAGTATAAACATATTCACATAACTAGAGTAGTTTTGTATGTGTTTTTAATAGAACCTAATAGTATGATATGATTTTCAATGTTATTGAACATGTTATACGAACATCATGTATAGTTTGATTAAATGGCTGCTAAACCTGGTCATGGAGCAACTAGTAATGTATTTTGGCTGCTTGGTACAGTGGTTCTCAAGTGGTTTGTGAGACCACAGCCCAGTAAATTTATTTCTAACAAGTCCATGCCCTGATCCCAATTATTTCACTCATAAATACATTTCTGATCTTTAAACTTTATATGGAAATTAATATTAATATATCAAATATGGCATAACCATAGTTCAATTATGTATAGACTTGCTGTCAAATATAAAATTAGATTAAAAAAAATAGTCATCAACCCCTGGGTGCAACAGACTTTTTGCACCCTGCCGGTTGAAAACCACAGGCACTAAAACTGAAGTATAGAAGCAAATAAGACTGGCCGCAAATCTGGACTGGACCTACAGTTTGAAATGAGATGCGAAGCACTCTGACTCCATTGAGGATTGAACCTCAGACCCCTTCTTATTACAAGGCAACAACCAGTGACATGCACTGAGGACTAGCTAGTCTAGCAGAGATAGATCAATCAATCTCATATGTCTAATTATTTTCAAATCACAATATTTATTGTCTTGAAGCCACAGTTCATATGCAACACTTTCATTTTCATGCGCTTCTCGTTCTTCGGTGCGATATGTGGGCAAAGCTGGAAGGAACTACTACCCTAGCTCGATCTTCCTCCGCCTCACTAGTTCCAGGTAGAGACAACCGCCCGAAGGGAAAGGGATGATTTCTGCCTCTACCTCCCTTGACCCCTCGCTCCCAGCTCCAATGGTTGAAAGCCCGTGCTTTCAGGCCCTCCAGTCTATCTCTATAGGAACAGATAGGGGATTGGTTTCCATTCGATTGCTTTGTAAATCCTCTAAAGAACTCAGGGGAAAATTTTCTGCAGTACTTATGTTCTCTGTATCTACACAACTTTTTACACATTGTACAATATGGTATGTAGTTTTATTATTTATGAAATGGGAATGTATTATGTGCAGACAATAATGTTATGCTTTCTTTTTCTTTTTCAAATATGGAATATATAATGATTAAATAACAAATATTTGCTCACACTCTATCTCGCTCTTGGTTTAGTAGTGTTTTATTTAAATATACTAATTTCTTGGCCTCCAACGAAAAAAAAATGGGTAAGCTAAAGTCATAAATATGGATGTATTTATTTGAGCAAGAGAACGCACGTTCTTATTGTTGTTGTTGAATTGGTTTATTTTACTTTGCTTTTCTGCCGCATTTGACTATCGCAAAAATGAGGATGAGTGATGATATGATGAAATTCATGAAGGGACCTCACAAAGAACAATCCAGGTCGGGATTCAAACCAATGCCGATCGCGCATCCTTGTTTCTATGTGTTGTACTCTGCAGTGAGTATGAAATAACTTGGAATGAAAAATGTATTCCAGAACTCAAAAAGTCAAATGAATATTATGGAAACTACAAAAAAGTGTGTTTTGTTACCTGTTTATCTTAAAACACCAAATCGACCAACAAATCAACCAACCGTCGGGGAGTGGTTATCACAGCGTGCTCACCAGGAGTTCCAGGTTCAAACCCCGACCTGGGCATGGGTGTTCTTTGTGTTTGTCCCTTTATTACTTTTATCGTATCATCTTCGCGATTAACCAACTGTGACAAAAAAAGCGACGCTAAGGAACAAAAATCAAATCAAATCATTGATTGATTACTTGATTTGGTTTATTTTACATCGCTTTTGGCTATTTGGAAAGATGGTATGATAAAATTGATGAAGGGACAAACACAAAGACACTCATGGCCAAGCAGCCAAGATTCGAACCCAGGATCTCTGGCTTAGTAGTGAAATCAAATCGGTTTTTATTTTCGAAGGGGGGGTGGGAGTTACGTCTTCTTTCTTTTATAGTACTCATTCATCATTTTGCAACCTTTCCCTGTTTTTGATGTTTTTTAAAAAATACTGGGCCCTAAAGGGGGGAGGGGTATGACCCACACCAACCCCCCTTGAGCATGCCACTGATTGCTACCCCAAGTGTCGACGTCACCGCACGTCACTGGCAACAACATTACTTTATTCCACTCCACAGGGTCATTCATTATTATAAAAGGAACCTTCTATCAAAAAGGGGTTCACTTTGAAGTGACAAGTGGCATGGAAGCCTTCAGTCTGTAAGCAAGCATCCACCAACAAGACCGAGGCTACATGATAAGCACCAATGAAAGAGCTTTCAGACTGAAGTTCAGGCCTGTACCTAGAATTGATCTCAGGAAAGGGGGGGGGCTCACTGACTTTTGTAAACAAAGTCCATTTTTGAAAAAATTAATAGTATTAAATGAAGGTAAATTATGTCTGTGGGTGTGTGTGTGTGGGGGGGGTCATTAAGTTATATAACATTCATAAATATACAAATAGCCTACTACATTTTTCTACATATTTTAAAACATCTCTTGAAGTATTAATTGACTGATATTGAAATCATTCCTTACACTCTCCATACTACTTTAGATGATATTTGTATCACAAAATAAAAAAAAAACGCACAATATTCAATCACAGTGTCTACAGTACATTCCACCCCCCAGTTGAGCTTTGATGCAGATGTGAAGGGAATTTGCATGATGACAGTCACAGATTGCTGTCTAAAACGTGAGGCTGCAAAGGGACAGTGAAGGCACAGATAAAGAAGCTCCCTCATGAAAAACTTACAAAGTCTAGATAATCTTCTAAATACTTGCAGCTACTTAGACTTCAGCTCATAAACAAGATGAGCGAACGCAATAGCTAGGACCTGCATTCTCAGATATTAACATATTTTATTCCTTACTTGGTAACGTCACAATTCTAACATATATTTTTGTTTTAGCCATTTCTTAATGAAATACATGAATCCTATAGGTCCTATAACAGCTAGAAGGAGTTAATATCCTAAAAAAGGCTAAATTGAACTTTTCACCTAAATAAATGTAAAAAAATTTAAAAAATGCTGAAACCTTGTTTTGTATCATCAGAGTGAACACATTGTTAGCTGTACGGCAATTTGAAAAGGTATTCCCTCTCTCACACACACAGACAGAAAATGGAATGGAAATGAGAGAATGAAAAGGGCATGAGGGAAAAAAAGGGAAGCAAAGTTGGCATTACAAAAGAAATAGCTTAACAATGACAAGCTATAAATTTTTCGGAAATGTCATTGTTGTGATCCTACAGATTCCCGTTTAAGATTGTAAATGTAAGAAAAGCAGTTACAGTTTAGAATAGAGAAGATAACAGAGCTAGTCAAAGTTATTACCTGCTGCAACATGCCTAAAGTGAAAGCTGCAAAAAGTAATTTACTTCGACAATGGATTGTTAATGATTCCCATTTTTCAACAGATGGTAAGGTCATCTTCTATCAAGTGTGTCAAAAACAATTAAGTTGTGGCAAAAAAAAATCACATTTTGAGCAACATAAGGAGTCAACAACCCACAAAAAAGCAGAAAACATTGATTCAACTGTTCATTTCTTCATCTGCGACAAATTCTATGGTGGATATTTTTAATATGCAGTTGTGAGAGGCATTTGTATCAGCAAACGTGCCATGGAATGTGTTGAAGAACAAGGTTTTACACAGTTTCCTTGAAGATATTAGTAGTCGCAAAATTCCAGATGAGTCTACCTTGCAGAAGAACTATTTGAAAACCCTCTATGAGAAGACACTAGATACCATAAGAGCTGACATAGGTAACCATTACATGTGGCTTTGTGCTGATGAGATCACAGATTGCTTCAGCCATTACATTGCCAATTTGGTCATCGGGAAGCTCGATTCTGCCGAACCTGGAAAACTGCATCTAGTCGTATGCAAAGAACTAGAGAAAACAAATCACAGCACTATAGGTTGTGTTGTTAGAGAAGCCCTACGTATTGTGTGGCCTACAGAGAATTGAGATCAAGCGTTTCTCCTCCTGCTTAGTGATAGTGCCGCCTATATGGATACACGTAACATACCTAGCCCATGGTTTACATTGGTATGCAGAAGAAATAAGAAACAATTTCCCAGAGTAAATGATATTGTTTCTTCTGTCAAGAAAGTTTTCCTGAAATCACCAAGTCGCATTCAGACATTCAAAGAGTTGCTACCAGAAATACCTCTTCCTCCAGTCAATCATCACTCACTGGGGAACTTGGTTATCAGCTGCACTCTACTAAACTGAACATTATCAGGAAATAAAAAGTGTTGTGGATAAATTTGACAGCAGCGAAGCTGCTTGCATCTCGACGGAGAAAAATGCTCTACATAATAGCAAAATTATCGCTTCTCTTGCATTCACAAAATCCAACTTTTCTGACTTAATTGCTACCATTGAACACCTGGAAGGTGCATCATTTCCAATAAACGAAGCAATGAACATCATTGAAACACTTTCAAAGTAGGAAGTACCAGGGGTATTAGGCAGTGTACTCTCTTCAAAGCTCTCTAAAGTCCTGGAACGAAATCCTGGATATGTGAAGATGAATATATCTGCAGCTCTCCAAGGAGAACAAATAAGTGGAGAATTACCATGGGGACCTAAAGAACCTGTATCTATGAAGTATGCACCAATCACTTCATGTTGTGTGGAAAGAACCTTTGCTCAATACAAAAATGTGTTGAGGGACAATAGGAAATCTTTCCCAACAGATAATGTGGGATTGTACATGGTTGTTCATTGCAACACTTCATCTTAAAAAAGTGACGATTTTGTTTTGTATACCTTTGAATACTTTTAACTTAGTATTTTTTAAACTGGAACTTTGAGTTTTTATTATTTTCTGCATTTTCTAAAAACTGTGTTTTTGTATGCTTTAAGTTTAGTAAACATGTAATATGTGAAGGAAAATGTGTTTGCAGTATTGATGCTTATGTAAATGCAAACATTTGTGATTGATTTCAAGAAAAATACAGGTAGGGAAAAAAATCCTAAAAAGGGCTAAATAACTTCTTTCTAAAGAATAAAATGATGTCTATAAAATCCTAAAAGTCTGGGCCCTAGTAATGGTTTCTGTTCATGTTCTGTGGATTTATTCTTAAAGTTGTCACTCCTCACTACAAACAAATTATACAAAATAGTTTTACCTAATGTCAAGGAGGGCTGATGGTATTTCCAGTGGGTGCTGAGGGCCCCCCCCAATGGCTACGGTCCTCCTGAAGTCACAGATGACAAGCAACATAGTCTCCTTTAGTATAAAGCAAAATGTTCACCTTGTATGCAAGAACAACAGACCGAAGCGGTACTGAGAAAAAAGTGTAGTTCTTAGTGTTTAGCTCATTGTCGCATTTCAGTTCAAAAGGTTGAATGAATTACTGAGGGGCTGCTTCCAAGTGACACATGTCACTTGTTGCTTTGGTCTGAGAAAACGGTATAGGCCAAGTGACAAGCAACACTTGCAGCTTATGTTGCTTTGGAGCGCAAGATTGCATTTATTTCTAAGGGTTGGTTTCCAAGAGCCACGTGTCGCTTCCATCTCAAAGCTCTGTTAAATAGGATTTACACACACATTCACATAATACGTATACTTCTGAATTTATGTGTTAAACAGTAAAGATTTTTAATTGCCCCGAAACATCGAATATTTTGATACTAACATTTGTTTCATATTTTATGACATCAACATTTAAATTGAGACACAAATATGTAAAAGACTGTGTGCCTAATCTTCAATAATTAACATCTCTATGCTGGAAGGAACCAGGAAACTTCCAAGTCTACTGTGTTTCAAAGGCAACAGATCCTGTTGCAGTAGCACTGGCAGAAATTATTCCACACAGGTAAAACAGCGATAGCGAAAAGTCAGGTGAGGCCTGGCCGGCTCGGGAGCTCAGTGGTTAGAGCAATGGCATGGTATGCCAGAGACCTGGGTTTGAGTCCTGGTCGAGCCTGCATTTCTCGCTGAAAATTTCTACATAGTGCATCTCCTGTGTGTGGCTAATCTTCAATGTAAAAGCTTGTTTTAAGTCCATTTCATAGTCAGATATGCTCATCAGGACTACATGTTTTGTTTTAACCCTAGCTTACCCATGATGCAGTGGCGTATGCTGGTTTTAAGGAGTGGGCAATCTCCGACCCTTGATTCATAAACCCACTCCTGAAGTCTCATTGCAAATTTACCTCAGCATCCATACAGGATTTATGAATACTTGTGTGGAAAATTTTACCTTATTGTTGCGACCACTATCAATTAAATGTTGTGATTGCAGTTAATCTAAGTTTAGAATTTCAAATAATAAATCAGGAAAGTATAATAAACCTAATAAAAAAAAAAAAAAAAAACTGTAACATACAACATGAAAGGAATGTGCTAGTGAAATAAAATCGAATATTAATCGAAGTGTAAAATTCAACTTACCCCAGTACCCAGTTATCCATACATTCCCAAATGTTTATTTTTATACACGGAAGTAAAGTTCAAGACCTGTGGCTGTGGTACAAGAGATGCATGAATGATTTGCAAATTCTCCGGAAAAGATCTAGTTCCAAATATTTTCAGACACAAATGCTCAATTACATCCATTGTATTTAACTTCAGTAAACACAGCATTAGCACGAATACTAAACCACTAACACCTAAACAAATAATACATTTTCGAATCGCCAATAGGAACACCAAGCACAACACAAAGCCACCTTCCACATGAATTCAATTCTTCATGCCAATCTTCTGTTGTGTTCCTGCTTGACTCAGAATGAAATTCCCTATGGATACTGAAAATCCCCCTTTCCCCACTTTAATTTCCCTGCGATGTGAGAGGTTATCCAAGTTGGAATCATTGCTTTTGTTCTTTATATATTTCACATTCATACATCTTTCATCTTAATGATCACTATTAATCTAAAGAGGGGAGAAAAGCAACGTAAATGAACTAATAGAGTATATATACAGTGCGTCCATTTCGATCTTCAGCCAAGAGATCAGGAGAAGCGTGGCGGGCGGCGCTGGCGGAGATGCCGACATTTGCGGCCTGTAATGCCCGCTTATTTTTATGGACATGTGAAGACATTTATATAAATATTGCAAAACGAGCACTAACCTGTGTTATAATTTGTCATCTGTAATTCATCCAAGTTCTGCCCTTATATACACAAAAAATACGCTTTAGAAACGATGTTAAGAGCCACAGATAATAAAACATTTTAATCATAGTTTTGATCAGTAACGTCCTGCTTAAGTTTATATCCTTGAAAGAGTTTTGTGTCGATGGGGATCGTTTGGAGGTTTCGAATGTGCAACACTGTATCAAGATTACGCTGTAGACGAAACCGTTAAAAGTCAACGGTGTTCGTGAGCTTCATTGCAATCCGAAATCTCCGAGCTCGAGTTTTTTGTTCCTTCGCGACAGAGCTGTGAATATAGTGGCGAGCAGATGTAAACCAAGAGCGTGTTAATTTCGTACTGTGCGCAAGAGTGTTATTATTGGTTACTTGCCGTTACTTGTTTGTGTTTTTGCAGTGTGTATGTGTGTTGTGTCAGTGAGAGGATTGGAATGCCAGCCGCAAGGTTCACGTTACGAGGGGGGCTGATAAGTTCTCGGCCCGACCCAGAAGGACTTTAGCTACATGCACGAAAGTTTCAGGCTATTCAACGTATTCTCCCCGAAAGTCTACACACTTGGCACTTGGTGGATATCAGTTTGAACAACTCTTATAACACAGGTTAGTGCTCGTTTTGCAATATTTATATAAATGTCTTCACATGTCCATAAAAATAAGCGGGCATTACAGGCCGCAAATGTCGACATCTCCATCAGCGCTGCCCGCCACGCTTCTCCCGATCTCTCGGCTGAAGATCGAAATGGACGCACGGTATTTTTCTGATAGCTTTCCCATTAAAATATTATTCATTTTCCTGAAAGAAGTACTCTCACTGGTTTTGAAGGTTACAAAGAGAAAATAATCATGCATTTTAAAATTTAAAAATGGAAAAAAGTAAGCATATAAATAGTTTAATTACTTGATTGATCGATTCATTAAATTGCTATTTTACGTCACTTTTGTGCCACTTTTGGCTAATTATGACGAGTGATATGAAATTAGGCCAGGCCGGTATTTGAACCCTGGATCTCTGGCGTTGTATGAAATAATGCTAACCACTCTGAAACGGAGGTCGTCGGTGTAATTTCTTGGATATCTAGTTTAAATTTTAATTTATTTAATTACCTTGTTCTTCAATATTTAAGCTTTTCCCGTTTCCAAATTCTGTTCAAGTAGCAGAGATCAGGAAGACAGAAGTAAATGTAAAATGAGAATTAACATAGAATTGGTTCGTAAATGTTGTTCAGATTTCCCTGTTTCTCGTGCATTTCCAGATGTATTTTCCCTACTTCCCTTTTCAGTACGTGCCTTCGCGATGGCAGTGGTAGCGTCGTCGCCTTTTAATCAAGGGGTCCTGGGTTTGATACCCAGTGGAGGCACATAGTGGTTCCGATCCCACTTTAAACTCTAGGTCCAGTCCCGATTAGCCTTACTGTGCGTAAAATGGACTTAAAACACCAAATCAATCAATCAACCTTTTCAGTGTGTAATTTGTGAACCCAGAATTCCAGTCTCTAAGAAATTTCCCTGTCATAAACAACACAGCTCCTGCGATACAAAGGCCATGGGGGAAGAATGGCAGAGGAGGGTGCCAGCCAAGGGAAGGGCAAAGGCTCTGGGGTGGAAAGTGCAACTGGTGACTCTCTCCAGAAGGAGGTTACCTGGCCACGGAATCACTATGCCTGAGAAGCAGTGTTTCCTTTTCCTCTCCCCTGCCTCCCCTACAAGGGATTTAAAGGGATTCGGTGGAATTTCACCCTGCTGAGAAGACTCCACCAGCTAGAGAAAGGCTCTTAGACATTCCGCGGCAAACTGTTGAAAACATTCGCACGCTGGAAGGAAAGAAATGTATGAATGAAAGGTTGGTTGGAAAGAATATTGCGAAGAAATGATAAAAACAACTTTTCAAAAAATTATAGCAGGGTCATCTCCAATTACCTGGATGATCCAGAGTATATGCCGCTGCCATGATGCCATACAAAAAACTTACTACAAAATTACTATAATTAATAAAAAATAATAAATAATTAATGCATGGGTGTCTCACATATATTTTATCATTCACTAAAACTCACAAAATTCATATTTTTTATTAATGCTTTTCAGTTTGTAGAAGCGTGGTTGTTTATTAAATAAAATAATTACCATCATTAACAACCAATTGTACACTGTCACTGGCATGAGTGTCTCGAATGAGACACATTCAAAGATGGTGCCTGATATGCGGACCAAGTGCATTTTGCCTCCTAATTACATTACATTTGTTTTTATGAACAAAAGAAATAAATAAATATTGGGAACATCCTAGGGAACAACGTAATTTATTTTCAAACAGTTGAAAAATCTAAAAAATAGAGGTGGTGGGCCTGAAAGCCCACCTTCCCCCCTCTGTAAGCTAGGGTTAAAAGTGTATCTGAACCGTTATGCAATGTGTGTCCACTGGGATTGGACAATATCTGTCTCTTGGTTGCTACATCATGTAAATTTCTTTTAGCTAGTTGTATGTCATTACAAACCTGTAAGCTTATAACAGTAACTTCAAGTGAAATAGGTTAGCTCTAATTGGTAAAAAGCCAAACTTTCCATTTTTTCCCAAAAAAGCAGGCATTGTATCGAATAAAAAAACGTCCATTCAATAAAGCTGGCTTTTTTGCAACTCTATTCGAAACACACCTTTTGTGGCACTGAAACACCAGCAATGTTGCCAATGCACAGTCTTAATTTCTATAAACAACGATTTTCCAAGTTCCCCCTTAAAGACGCCTCATATGATTGGCTATCGGTAGAAATGAACATTTACTTTTCACTGATATACATGCCGAGCTAATCCACCTAACCAAACTGAAAATTAATGATGGCATGTTCGCACATGTGTGTTATGTACCATTTTTCAGCTTTGTAAAAAATTTCATTTACACTTCCAGTTACATTTTGCAACACTGTGTGGCCACTAATGAAATCAAGTCATTGATCACCAGTTTCAAAATATATGCATAAACAAGGCTTCAATTTGGTATAAGGATTATATGTGTATCACTTCCGGTTCCAAAGTTGTACTATCCCCAACTCAGGGTTGTGTTGTAAATGGAACACCCTGTATTTAGAGACGTTTACAGATATGTCGCAGATTTTTGTAGCATTAGATCTCGCAGATTTTTGTAGCATTAGATAAATTGAGAAATAAACATGGCAATAACAAAAATAGTGGATAAAGGCTTATCATAATTCCATGAAGATGGACCAAAATACATGATAATTTGTGGAAAAAATTAGCTATTATTTTGATTAGTCTTAGAAATGGTAAATTCAATTTGGTGGTCTACAGAATCACCAAATGCCCTTTGTGTTACAATCTGGCACCACTCCTGTTAGAGGTTAGAAATGTGTGTGATAAACTTTCAATTTCATGACTTCCATGGATAGACAGACATGCAAAACAATATAATTTATATCTCTTTAACATTTTATGTGCAGAAAATGTTGGATCATCATATATATATGTTTCCAAGATAACAAAATGTCACTTTTAAATGATTGTTGCCTCTTTCGGTTAGTGGGACTAGCTAATCGAGCTTAATTTTATTGCATATGTTATTATTTGATAAGTCCATCAGTCTGCCCACCCATCTGTCTTTATGACTCTGAGAGTTCTTTCTCAGATCTTCGCAGCAGACGTGAGTGGATATACAGAGTGACAGATGCATATGACCATCATACAAGAGTACTTTCTCACTTTTTCCTAATCAGTACATTCAAGGAAAATTCTGTTGATTTTTATTTAGATGCTGGAAATTCAAAACTAAAAAATTCAAGTCTACATGTTCAAAATACTTAAAGAATTTTTATTTTATACTTTTAAACAAAAATGTCTGAAAGCAAATTAAAAACACTATGCAGCAAATGTCTTGCAAAGTCTTGATGCACTAACTTACCAATCTGAATCAGCAGTCTTGACACAAGAAGTAATCTTTGATATTTTGGTGAACAATCCATTTGACAAAGCTTCAAATTTTTCTAAGATTTCAATATTTGGAATCTCTTTTCCTTCATCATTCATTTTAGCGAACTGAAAATAAAAAAGCAGAAATTGGTCACATGGAGATGATGGAAGCACAAAGAACTAATTGTAACACAAACAGCACAATAAAATAAATATATATATATATAGTAGTTAGTTAGTAGCTAGTTCAAATGGAGGTCCATAGTTACAAAAAAACAATGATGAATAGGGCTCGGATAGTTATGCACTAAAAAAATGCAAAATATGCACTTTAAAAACCTGTTAATTTATATGCTCATTCGCTACACACATTTTTTCTATTAATATGGTTCTGCATTAAATGAAACCCAATACATTACAGATCAAGATCATGATTGCATTTGATAACAACATGAGATCTCAAATTTTCGAACTTGAAACTCCTCCTGTTTTCAGTTAGAATATTCTTATATTCAGAAAACACACATTCCATTTCACAAGATACAAGTGGACTGTATTTTAGGGCAACAAAGTCAGATACATCCAGTTCCAGATCTTCCACCTGTTGTTCATTTGTATGCAGAATTTTGCAAAGTTTCACCATTGTTGCATACCCACTGTTCTTTAAAGTCTTCTATAATTAATAATAATGCAGCTTAGTCGATTGTTGAGGTGAGAATGATGTACTTGTCACATTTCATACAATCCAGGAAAAATGAAAGAAGAAAGACAGAGAAAAGATAAAGAAAAAAGAAGAGAAGCGAGGAGAAGAAAAATAAATACAGTATATGATCGGTGTTGGTTGCGGGTACAAAAATATGCACATCACAATGGATGCATTTGTGGCTCAACTCTCCCAACTCATTTTTACTTTGCTACTATTCCTGAAATCTGTTGTTTCAAACTATGTGCGAATCATCGTGCTCTGCAGTAAGGGAGGGGTGGAGCAGACTTCACCGTGGTCAGAGCTGCAGGGATGAAAGGTAAGGTACATGAAAGTTTCCAGCCGAAGGTTTTTTTGTTGTAGTTCCTTCATATCTGTTGGAAGACGTATTCAGCTATAGCGGCATTCCATGTGAACTCAACAACTGAAGAGGAACTATTCAACCTTACATTTTTTCATTCATTTGAAATTTAGTATACTGGAAGGACCACTTGAGTTAGGAAAATATTCAACTTTGTATATCCATATCTTTTGTATTTCCGAAATTACAGTGTTACAAACTGTGTGATTTTGACAATTTCTTCCAACATCTTTTTAGCTTTAAATTACAATATTTCGGCAACCAGGGCACATACAGAAGTGATTTCGATGGTGTTGTAAAGGTCTTGAAGGGCTCTTTCACACAAAATGTAGCATGTGTATGTCAAAGTAAAAAAAAAAACAATTGAAGGTGATGTAAAGAAAATTTTGGTATCCATTTTCTCAAAAACGGGTATTAATTTTTTTTCAAAAAATTACATGTTATACATAAACTATCATTCAATAAGTATACAAAATTTTAAAATGGGGTGAAAATGGTATCTGGAGTTATGTTAGATTTAGGTTAGGTTTGGGTAGGGTTTGATAGGGTAGGTGATGGATGATGATAGATTTTGATAGGCAATTCCTAATATTCAAAAGTAAAAGTATAACAGAAATCAAATATAATATTGTTTGAATTCAGTGGCAGCCGTTCATAAGGAAGATACGGATGCCGCACTGCCATGTGTAACCACAAGTGAACAAACATTACACTAACATTGATACCAGGTGGTCCAAAAGTCACGGAACAGTCAAATATCATGAGAAATACTCATGGAATTGGAAAACGAAAAAATACGTGTTTAATAAGTGAAAGAAAGCTATTCAATGATATCACACTTGATTGTAGACAACTGTGAAATTTTAAATGGAAACCCCCATTTTGTATTGTAGAATTAGATTCTACATAAGAAAATAACCGGGTCTCTGTACTACATTTCGCGTAACCTAGGAACAACAACGTGAACGTAGTAGTATTTTGTTCCCAATGTCGAAAAGCATAAACATCTGAATTGTTCATTGTTTACGTCATGGCCTGATTTGTTTTTCATCCATGCTCCCACAGGGTCCCTCGAAGGCTACTGGTCTGACATCTGGCAACTTCATTAATTGCTTATGTTTTCCCCTTTGTTTAATAGCAGGACAAACTTTTTTCTTCTTGTTCAATGACTGAATCAAAATAAATTTCACTATTGAGTTTGGAAGTGCAGTCCATAGACTTGTAAATTGCATTAATTTTTCTGTTATGTATTTTCCTAATTAATATTATGTGACACTCAAAATGTAGGACATGTCTGGGAAAAACCAGACATCTGCTAACCCTATTTATACTGAAGGAGACTGTGTCGCTTGTCATCTGTGACTTCAGTCTGAAAGCTCCTTCATTGGCATACATCATGTAGCCTCGGTCTTGTTTGTGCATGCATGGTGGATGTTTGCTTAGACTGAAGGGGCCCTTGTCACTTCAATGTGACACCTCCATTGTCATGTGATGCTTCATTCTGAATGTTCTCTATACTTAACAAGATTGTTAGCTACTTCATGAGAGATTAAGATCTAATTTAGCCTGTAAATCACAAGAGAACACATTGCAAGTACTGTTAATGGAAAAAGGCTGGTATCTTGTTAGAAGGTTCCTTTTATAATCACAAATGACCCCCTGGAGTGGAATAAAGTAATGCTGTTGCCTTGTAATAAGAAGAGGTCTGAAGTTGAATCCTCTGTGGAGGCAGAGTTCTTCGGATCTCATTTCAAACTGCGGGTCCAGTTCACATATCTTTAATAGATTATCTTAGCCATCTTATTCGCTCCTACTTCAGTTTTAGTGCCAGTGTTTTTCAACCTCTAGGTTGCAAATGGTCCCTTGCACCCAGGGGTTGACGACTATTTCTTTTAAATCTAATTTTATATTTGACAGCAAGTCTATACATAATTGAACTATGATTATGCCATACTTGATATATTAATTAATTAAGGTTGCATATTAATTTCTGATTAAATTGACTGAGCTGTGGTCTCACAAAGGTTGAGAACCACTGCAACAAGCAGCCAAAATACATCACTAGTTACTCCGTGACCGGGTTAACCAAACTATACATGATGTACTGGAAAGCCAGAATACAAATATATATTTTACTGGCCACAAAATTTAATGTAAAGAGGTTTTATGTTTTCCTTCATGAACATGTTCGTATAACAAAATTCAAACATTGAAAATCATATCATACTATTAGGTTCTATTAAAAACACATACAAAACTAGTCTAGCTATGTGAATATGTCTATACTGCATAGATATATTTAATAAGTCTACCAAAATATGAAGATAATACTCTGAAAGACCTTCCCATTCAAAAAAGCCAGCTTTCTTGAAAACACTGTTTTTGTCGGTACCAGTTTCATAGATCGGAGACACATTAAAATAGCGTATTTTGAGTTTCGCATGGTTCGTACTTACCAATTGTGTACTGCGGAACATAGTTCAAGGTGCCATTATGCATTTTACATTCTCAGTGCTTTTTTTTTTATTCCTTTCTTCACTTCGGAACACAAAATATGGCGGGCACATCTTGACTCACGTTGTGGGTATGCAGTGTTTCAACCTTCTTTACCGAAAAATACCTACTATCATGTTCACCACCGGTGGAAAATATACATTATGTACGGGTAGCTGATGGATAGCCCAACGAACCATGCACGGATAGCCCCACGAACCATTATGCACGGTAGCTGACCGATAGCTCCATGAACCATTCACGGATAGCCCCACAAACCATTTCCAATAAAATTAGGTTAGGTTTGGTTACGTTAGGCAAGCATAGTAAAAAAAAGGGGGGTTTCAAACACTGACAGGGGCTTACATCATCAAATGTATGCAGCATCCTGTTGTCGTAGGGCAAGCAAATGAAAGCAATGGCAATTGTGAGTCGGTGAGATATTTCTCTTGAAAAATACATGATTTCCTGGTCAAATATATTCCACGATGAAAAAAATGGTATTTTTATAGTATGGGGGTGACACCTATAAATCATATATGGTACTAGTTTACTACCCTTCGGACACATTTATTTACTTTTACAGAAGAAACTACTTACCGTAATAAGTTCCTGTAGGATTGTCGAACATCGGGAAGGTGTTTTGTCTCATGTTGCAATGTTTCATAGCTGAAATTCATGTTGTTCGTTGAAAATGAATTCTCCGACGAAGATAGCGTTTGGCGCGTACATGTTCGTATACCATCAAGTTCGTACACCTTCATACACCATCACCTTCATACACCGTCGTGACTATCATGACGTGTCGTGATTGTGTTTTGTTGGTATCCAGTGTTTCGAACTGTCTGCGTTTGCGACGAGAGTTAGAACTGTGAATCGAGGGTTTGGATAATGACGTGTGGTGGGTGTGTTGTGAAATTGGTGCCGGGTGTTGAGGATCCGGTGGAGTTTTTGGTTAAAGGTAAGAAAGAGAATATATGTTTCGGTAAAAATTTGGTGTGTTTTTATGAGGATGTAGAAATTGGAAATAATTGCGAATTATTGGCGCTAGCCCCACGAACCATTGGCGCGTGGATAGGTTAGTAGGGCCACGCAAAGGTTTCAATAGTGAAAAAGATAGCCCCACGAACCATTGGCGCGTGGATAGGTTAGTAGGGCCACGCAAAGGTTTCAATAGTGAAAAAGATAGCCCCACGAACCATTGGCGCTAGCCCCACGGACCATTGGCGCGTGGATAGGTTAGTAGGGCCACGCAAAGGTTTCAATAGTGAAAAAGATAGCCCCACGAACCATTGGCGCTAGCCCCACGAACCATTGGCGCTAGCCCCACAAACCATTGGCGCGTGGATAGGTTAGTAGGGCCACGCAAAGGTTTCAATAGTGAAAAAGATAGCCCCACGAACCATTGGCGCTAGCCCCACAAACCATTGGCGCTAGCCCCACGAACCATTGGCGCGTGGATAGGTTAGTAGGGCCACGCAAAGGTTTCAATAGTGAAAAAGATAGCCCCACGAACCATTGGCGCTAGCCCCACGAACCATTGGCGCTCGCCCCACGAACCATTGGTGCTAGCCCCACAAACCATTGGCGCGTGGATAGGTTAGTAGGGCCACGCAAAGGTTTCAATAGTGAAAAAGATAGCCCCACGAACCATTGGCGCTAGCCCCACGAACCATTGGTGCGTGGATAGGTTAGTTCAGTTAGGTTGGGATACATAGTTAAAATTTGGTGTCAGAACGCGAAAAATAAAGTTAAAAAGAAATAGATCTGATTAAGTTTGTCGACGGGCATTTCTTGGGTTCCGAAGGTTGAAACACTGCATAACAATTGAAAATCGAGAAAAAACAAGGCCGATGCGTCATTCCTACGCGTTATTATTTACGAAGGTGTCCGCGCCATGTTGTGTGTGAGGCAAACGGAAAGGTAGGAAGAAGAAGTAGTCGTAAGGTGAAAAATTGCTCTTACTTTCATCAAAACAACGTCAATACACGTTCAGGAATGTTCCGCGAAGCAGATACGTAAGTTCGAATGTCAAAAATTTGGCAAAAGAGAAGCCGGACGCGCAATTATGTAGGAAGGTGTACTCGCGATATTGTGTCTCAGGCAAGGAAAAACACCTACCAGAAAGACGTTCTGGTAATGTGAAAAATTGCAATTAATTTCATCAAAACAACGTTAATACACCTTCAGGAATGTTCCGCGAAGCAGATACGTAAGTATCAATGTCAAAAATTGACGAAACCGAAAAAATAGAGGTGTCCGAAGGATAGTAAATTTTTACCTCATATATTTCACACTTTTTTACATTTCTAACGTACTATTTTGGAATGCGGAACATTTCCTAAGGTGAAATAATGCATTTCTAAGATAATGTCCATTTCTTACATTTACGAGTACTTACTCTTACTTGTTATTTCGATTCTGTAACACACATTATGGCGACAGTGTACTGGTTCATCACGCATTGTGCGAGTGTTTTCTCGATTTATGCAGTGTTGCAGTCTCGTTCACCGGAAAATACCTACTTTCGTGTCCGGATTTGAAATTACGCTAATACCTCGCAAACCACTGACGTTAGCCCCCCAAACCATTGACGTTAGCCCCAAAAACAATTAACGTTAGTCCCAAAAACCATTGACGTTAGCCCCAAAAACCATTTTCCGTAAGGTTAGGTTAGGCAAGCCTAGTTAAAAAAAGAAAAATACTCGACACGTCATGTTCTAGTGAAAACACTGTGAGTTTGAAACACTGACTACGGGATTACGTCATCTATTGTGCTTTCGTGCAGAAAGCAAATGGCGGCAGCAGAAACAGCGTGTTGGACAGCGATTTTCGCAGAAAACATGTATTCGCATTAAAATGGATCAAAACTACATTCACGAACTTCCACAACGCTACAGAAAACGATTTCCGTAAGTACTTTCTCCTGTAAATTTGACGAAATCCGTCACCCCTATACTATAATGTTACCAAGAAATGTGTCTCCGATGTTAAGATCACCGACGTCGATGCGTCTCCGATGTATGAAACTGTTACCTTTTTGTCTAGCTATGAATTTCATATTGTAGGCTAAATTGTATTTTATATTTAGAAATGAGTGTATTTTACAGTAGGGAGATAAACGAATAAAAGTCGGTTCTTTTCCGACCTCTTCCAACTCTATAAACTTGTAAGTTACCATTAAGGAATTAAACTGCAAGTAAAAGTTAATGGATTTTGCAAGCTTAATAAGATGGAATTTTGTTTTAAGTCCACTCTTGTGCACAGATGGTCTAATTACGACTGGACCTACAGTTCAAAGTGGGATCCGAACCAATATGTTTCTACCAGTTATCGCACCTGGGATCCCTTGATTACGATCGGGGATGCCCGCTAGTTTCTAACCGGAAAGAAGTATCGCACAACACTGCAAGTAATTTTGAAACTTGGTGAAAGTAGTTTGGAGTTCCAGAAAGTGCTTTCTACTGTCCCGCTCCGACAAAAGGTAATCATTTACAATTTGGTTGTATTAATACGCATGCGCGAGATCCATGAGTTTTGTGCGGTGGAAGATCTACAACGTTGCCAGTTCTCTTTGTAGCGTCTTCGCTTACAATAGGGGTGTGTAGGTGGCAGCACGCATATTAATGAGCAATTGCACATTACAATATCTACCGGTATCATGGGTATATGTTGTTGCAGATTTTTGCTCGGAAATTCACGTTTTGCGAGGTGGAAGATCTCCAACGTTGCCAGTTCTCTCCTTTTTAGCATCTTCGCTGTCATTAGGGACGGGACGGGAATTTTTAAAATGCCAACATTCCCTGCATTTGGGATGGGAAAAAATCGTCATTTCCGGACCAAGACGGGAAATTTTCCGAAAAGGAAGTTGTCGAAATTTCCAGAACTTCTATAAATCTCGAATTGTACGTACACGTCATTTTTACCTTAAGTCATTGTTTTTGCATTTCCGGAATAAAAACTCTCAATTTCCGACAATTTTCACACTTCATTTTAAAACGACCATTCGGTATTTCTCGACTAATTAGGTTAACGAAAAGTCGGGAAATCATTTCCCGAATTCGGGATCGGGACGGGAGATTTTTTCCCCGATATCCGGGTCCCAACTTTTCGGGATCCCGCACACAGCATTTACAACATTTGAGGGATGTGCGGGATTCCGAAAAGTCGGGACTGGGATCGCGAAAAAAAAATTCCCGTCCCGATCCAGACTTTTCTGGATCCCGAGCAGTCGAGAAATACCGTATGGTCATTTTAAATAGTCGTTCTTTGTGTACGAGAAATGAGAAAACAATCAACTAAGGTGAAAATGATGTGTAAATTTCGAGATTTTCAGATATTCGGGAAGTTTCAAACATTTCCCGTCCTGAAACAGAAAATTCGGTCCCGCACACCCTTAATTATTATATAAAGATTTTTTTTTACCTGGAATCCTAATATTTATTGTCTTCCAATTTTGAACGTATAGCCTACATCTACATTTAAACAGCATTACATTATTATACAAACATTAAACAAATGTCACCTGGAATCGTAAAATATATTGTTTTTACAATTTTCAGTTTCACGTTGCTTAATGTTTCTGCGAGGAGAAAATTTGCTTGCATAAATAGAATTTTTGAATAAATATGTATTTATTTTAAATACTAAAAAGCTATTGTTCATGTAAGGAGATGTTTATTATATTTATTTTGTGATTACACGACTACATGTTACAGGTGGACCATTAGTTCCTCTAATATACTGAATTTTCCTTGCACTTGAATAGCCTACGTTGTGAAATGTAAAATGTGTTTGCATTTTCCCGATTGGAAAGAAATATTGAAACAAGAGTGGCGCTTGTCCTCTCGGATGTAAATTTTGCACAAAACAAATAATATTCGAAGTAAAATATGTGTCATTTATATATCGGGAGGAGAGAAAGCTTTACCAACTAAAATGCAACGTGCTCGGTTCATAAAGCTTCGACATGTTCACAGACTCACGTAGTGTGCTGAAAAAAAAAGATAATCACAACAATAAGTTCATAAATTTATGTAAATATTTTCATCTCCTTAAAGAAGTTTCCAAGAACACAGGTCAATGAACTAAATCATAGCAAGCACAATGTAGTAAAATAAGTTTACAATGGTTTGAATTTCTGTGGTAAGGAAGATAATGGTTATAAGTTATAAACAATTTAAACTTCCTTTATTGAGCTAATGGAAAATAGGTTAATTTAACAGTCTGTCAAATTATCTAAGGGAGGTACAGGGGGTACAATTAGATTTACGGATTTAGGGGGTACAGTACCCCCTTGAAAAATTTAGGGGGGTACAATGTACCCATGTACCCCCCGTTCCTGCGCAGCAAGTCTGGACGTGCATAGAACAGATACGTGTAACACTCATTCCGTGACAGTCGAAGAGAGACATGGAGTGGACCCAAGAACAGTGGCGCGACCACAGGGGGCATTACTCCTCCCCCAACGTTCGACGGAAGTCAATTCTAGGGGGGCAAACATTTATGGTCAAGGACACCTGCAGAGGGCACAGGTGAGCAATTACCCCCCCCCCCCTTCGATTTCAAATTTTATGCAAGTAAAGATAAATTTCGCAACATTTCTCTTGCTCGCATCGCGCGCAATGTCGTTTCTCAGTTTCGTCAAGTTCAGATCCGTAGCTAAAGGGCGGCGACCATGAACGCCAAATGATCTAATGAAAAAAATGTTTTTAAAGAGAAAATGCCTTGGCGCCCCGTGATATTATGTGCGCCCTAATAAGGGAAAATAGGAAGGGGGCAAATATTGATCGTCAAGGGCACCTGCAGGGGGAGGGAGAGAGGAGCAATTGTCCCCTTCGATTTCAAATTTTATGCAAATAAGAATACATTTCGTAAAATTTTCTTGCTCGCTTCGCTCGCAATACTTACTTTTCTCAGTCTCGTCAAGTTCAGATCCATAGCTAGGGGGCTGCGGGAGTCGGCCAAGGATGCCGAACATAGGCGTGCGCTCACCCCTGATTGGGGGGGGGGGGGCAAAAACCTTGAAGCTCCATATTTAGTTATACGTTTGTATAATTGTGTTCCCCACCAACATCTATGTTCTCCTTTCCTTTTCAATGCGTAATGCATGTAAATGTACGCTGCAGCGACTTCCATGTTCGTACACACTCAACTGGTGAAATGCGGAACGGTATTCTGTTACGCCTATGTGGACGCGGCTTAATATCTGCACATTTCAATGATACTGCGAGTAAACAATAAATAAGAAGCTATGCCTCTCTGCGAAGCTTTCGGATGCAACAACAGACGTTGCAAGAACTGTTTTTTTTGTTTGTTTTTTTAAAAAGAAGGAAGTTAGAGGTCCAAGAAGATTACGTTTCCCAGATAAACATGCTTACAAAACATATTTACGTTTATTATACACGCATTTCTGTTGTGATGTTTTTAGTGATATTATTATTAACGCCATGTATAAAATTATAAATTAAAAAATTACCACATATTGGAATAGCAAAAATCGTTCGCAAGTTTCCTAAAGATAACTATTGCGAATGTTTATACATGTTCCGAACTATGTGGAATGTAAATTCGTAACCAACAAAGAGACTTCAGACATGAAAAAAGAGACACGTGTCGCTTGGAAACCAGACCTTCCGAACTGAAGTGACACGCCAAACTGCACGTGTCATTCGAACTGGGCCATTTTCTTAATAACCGTCCATCGTGTCGCCTTGGTCTGTTTGTGGCACATGCATGGTCATTTTTTTTATTCAGACCGAAGTGGCCTGTGACGCTTGTCGTCTCCAATTATGGTGTTTTAAGATCGAATGGAGACGCGACGTGGGGACGATCCAGGCAACGTTTACACCAGTGGCGAAGCGTCATAAGAGGCCCGGAGGCCGGGCCTACCCTAGTATAATTGGCTATTACGGATTATTTTATTACTTACAATTTCTTTAACGAATGCTCAAGGTCCCGGGTTCGATCCCCGGTCGGTTCAAATCCGGGAAGTTTTCTAACGTAGGAAGCGGCCCCGGCGCCCACCCAGCGTCGAATGACATGGGTACCCTGGGGGTAAAGGCGGTCAGGGGCGTGATGCTGATCACATCACCCCCACTCATGACCGGATCAAGAAAGTGTGGGGCATTACCCCCACACCCCCTATACGCCTTCATGGCGTGGTGCTAAGCACAGGGGAACACTTTACCTTTTTCATTAAACGACGCTTAATACAAGAAAACTGAAATTCTAGGCCTTACGATAATTTCCACAAATTTCCATCCCTGTCAGAGACTATATCGTCGCATGTTGAGCCACTTCTCCGAGGGCCTCAGCTGGTCCCATAACATTCTATGTGATCCATGAGGGAAAGCATAATTTCAGGGGTGCGTTCGCCCGAAATGGACACAGTGAGTCTGGCCTCACGCAGTGATGCCAACCCTAGCATCTCTTCCGTTCATCCTTGCGCAAAACGATCCGGAGGTAGTCACTGCCATTGTTTTCTACGGCCCTGTTCTAGCCATACTGGCGACAATCGTCATAAAATTTCTCGCCCAAACAGACCCTTCTTTCATTTGCGACCCTCTTCACAAAATCCACAGCAGCCTCGAGTGCTGGTTGCAAACTTCAAAGATTTCGCACTAAAAACCTAGGTAAAGGTAAAGTTCCAAGTGCATATAACACAGTGCCATGAAGGCACATTTACGGGATGTGGGGGAAAGGTAATTTTGGAGGCGAAGTGATCAGCATCACACTCCGGCCGCTTTTGCCCTCCAGGATTGCCCACATGCACCCATTGATATGAGGCTGTTGAGCCCCGGAGCTACTTTATGCGGAATAATTCCGACCTTTATTCACCCACTCCGGGATTCGAACCCGGGTCTCCCGCCGGCAGTCAGATGCCCTAACAACTACACCACCGCGGCTCTAAAAAGCTAGTGCAATTAGATACTCTGCAGAGCATGATTTGACGTAACGAACATAAAATTTGCCTGAAGTCATAGGAGTAATAAGCGACATGCGACAGCAACAAGTGTCGCTTGGAAATGAACCCACAGTAATAAATGCAACCTTCCGATCGGAAGCGACTAGACCGGCAAGCAACACCTGTTGCTTTGTCGCTTGCGTGTCGTTCGGACTGGGCAGTTTTTTAATAGCTTGCATTGTGTCGCCTCTGTCTGTTCGTAGTGAACTCACAGTGAAAGCTTGCTTATAGACTATGGGAGATTTCACATGGAAGCGACACGCGACCCGTGACACGTATCGCTTCAGGATTTCACCAATCGAACGCACGTTTGTGCTGGCTGCCATGCTCCTACGCTGTGAAACGTTGCTGTTGATTGGCTCGTTCCAAAGCAACTTGGGTCGCGTGTCGCTTGTCGCTCCGGTCTGAAATCTCCCTAAAGGAGCGTGTCGCTCGTTGCTTTGATGTGGAAACCCTGTGTCGCTTGTCGCCTGTCGCTTCAAACTGAAAGCTATCGTGTGGAAATTTCACACTGAAGCGACAAGCGACACGTATAATTCACACCCAAGCGACAACGGACCGAGGCTACAAGAGACACGTGCAGCTTTTCGTGTGTCTTCTGTTCGAAAGGTTGCATTGACTAGTGAAATTTCGCTTCCAAGCGACTCGTGTCGCTTGTCGCCTGTAACTTTGGTGTGAAGAAATCTTGCTCACAGCAAACTCTTCGAACCGAAGCTGCACGTCTCGCTTGTCGCTTGCTTGTTCTTCTGCTTAGGCCGTTTTCTGGATACCGTATAGACAGTATAGTCGCGAGGGTTGTTATCCGGGCATGCGCGATGAATGCTTGCTTATAAACTGAAGTGTCCCTGTCGTTCGTTGCTTCAGTGTGATACTTCCGTGTCGCTTGTTACATTGAACAAGTCACAGGAGAGAAGCGACAAGCAACACGTAACCTTCCGAACCGAAGCACCACGTGTCTCTTGTCGCTTGCGTGTCGCTCAAATTGGGTCGTTTTCTTAATATCGAGCATAGAATCGCCTCGATCTGTTGGTACTGCTCGTGCGATGAATACTTTTATCATAGACGGAACGGAAGGGGATCCTGTCGCTTGTAACTTCAGTGTAAACCCCCGTGTGGCTTGTCGCCTGTTCCTTCTGTCTGAAAGCTCCCTGCATGTACGATGGATAAAGAGTGGATGGGAGCTAGAAAAGCAAGGCAGATTCTATACATTATCTAGCTATTGATAATCAACAAACTTTATTTGATATACTCATGTTCTTATGATTAAGGAATCATATTTATTCTCACTATAGCTACAGTGAGCGTGATTACAGGTTTAACCAATTTTCGAGAATAATATTTGTGATGTCTCCCAGTTATAACTTTTGTTGGCATAATATCCTGGATTACTTTCACGAGACGAGACGAGACGAGACAGCATTTTCACGAGACGAGACGGGACAGACCAAAGTCTCGTCTCGTCTCGTGGGCAACACTACATTTCTGAGAGTCGGTTGCCGACACATACGACACGTGTCGCCTGTCGCTTCGATCTGAATGGTCCCATTGACTGAACGGGTTCCCGTCTTTTGTCGCCTGTTGAGTGCCGTTTATCGCCTGATGTTTCGGTGTTGACATTCTCCTGAACGTAAGAATTAATATATTAAAGCGCAACGGCAAGGTAGCTGAGACGAACTAAATATAGTATGTTTATAAACAAAGAACACTAAATTTGATGTAATTGGGCCTTGCCTAGCAGCCATGGGTCGAAAATAAAAAAAAGTTAGACTTTTTACACTACGCCTAATGTTTTCTTTTTCTGGTTGCGAATACTAATTCAACAGCGGAAGTAGGAATCTGATATAAACTTCTCAAAATTGAAAAGATAATATATTAAGTGCGTAAGCGCATGCTATTTTTTATTATTATACACTATGACACTGTACCCTATCCGATATTATAATATTAACGCATGTTTTCTTTCCCTCCTATTTTCGTCCTTTATTTCTTTGGTTACAACAATTTTAAAATTATAGTTCCTGTAAATAAGAAAGCGGTAGAGATTGCAAGACATGAAACACAGTATACAATATTTTTGGTAATAACTTTTCTCGATAAATGTGCATGTATAAAATAGAAAACCATATTTAGTAGCCATGAGGGAAAAGTATGATATCACGTTAAAAAAAGAGTTAGTTATGAAATAACAACTATAAAAATAAAAATATAGTCGCGTGGAAGTATTATGTATTATTATTTACCAGATTCACAAGAATAAAGCACTTAAATTGTGAAAAATTTAAGGCTTTTTTTAGTTCCGATGTCTGTTCTGTTGACAATTGTCTCATTAAAATTCTTAGTGTCACAGCACTGATTAATCGTCTATCATGATCTGACATAATTTCTAATGTTTAGATTAAATTAAACTTGCAATTTAATGTAATAGAAGCACGCTATTCCCTATGTATTTAAATGGGAGAACAATTGGCCATCAAAAGCGTAGGGATTGAACAGGGGTGCTGTCAGCATATTTTCGTTTCGCACTTACATCTAGCCATTCACCAAGCAAATGCGTCATTAATGAGCAATTGCACATTCTAATATCTACCCGTTAGCATGCATGGTTGATTGATTAAAGTCCAAACCCTGGGGGGTAAAGGCGGTCAGGGGCGTGATGCTGATCACATCACCCCCATTCACGACCGGATCAAGAAAGTGTGGGGCGTTACCCCCACACCCCTATACGCATTCATGGCGTGGTGCTATGCACAGGGGAACACTTTACCTTTACCTTTACCTCAAACGAGATGCGCGTGGCAGCAGACTCGGTCTTTGTTTTATCGTGATTTCATCATGCTATGTATGCAATTACGTCTGTAACACATACTGTGAAGTTGTAGCGATTACTTTCACAAAAATGTTTTATATTAGGTCCCTCAGCATTCTTCTAATAATAAACCTAAATGCTCTCGTAGTTAGGTTAAGTTCTATTAGCATTAAAATAATATCGCTAAATGCTTTCTAAAGAAAAAGGTTCTAAATTACCTGTACATTCATTCCCACTAATCACGAACTTGCATTTTTATCGTCTTTATCTGTTCTTAAGACTTGTGACATCCTCTTAGCAGACGAATTACGTGGCAGGAGCAAATTTGACGCTTATTCTTACTGCTGACACGTGCGTGGCAGCAGACTCGGCCGTGTTATTTACTATGTAAACACAGACTACTGCAGTATTTACATCGAACATTCAACATGCAAGATCCGTTGACGTGTGTTTGCCGAGGTGGTTGTAAAACTGTGACGTCATACACATGACAGATCGCTGGGGAAAGTTAAAGCCCCTATCACACGGAACTGGATTTCTAGTAGGAATGCCCTAGTTGGTGCTGAACTAACTTTCTAGGTAGCAATCATGGCCGCCTGGCTGACTGCTTGACTGGTTTGGAGGAATAGGATATGTTCTAACATAGAATAGTTAGGTTATATTAGGAGAAGCTACATTTAAACCTCGCTGCGCTTGGAAATTGCAGTTCCGTCGGTGGTTCATAGATGGCGAGGCCGTCTTCTTTTGCTGTTTCCAGCACAAATTGGGGGAGAGCTCTTTCGATTAGGGGGCGTTACCCCCACACCCCCTATACGCCTTCATGGCGTGGTGCTATGCACAGGGGAGCACTTTACCTTTTTTGCTCTTTCGATGACAGTCACGTGGGTTTCAAACGTCCTTATTGGTCAGATCTCTTGTATCCCGGCAAGGCTCTTACCAATGGCAAGGGCTTTGTTTTTCGCTGGTTCCCTTCCAAGCACCGCTGTTAGGGGTAGGAGTGAAGGGATGGAATGGGATGGGTGATCCGTTTCCGTTACCGCAAAGTTCTTCGGAATCTTTTACTCGAAAGTAAGGTTGCCTTTCCTATGCAATTGTTAACAGATTCTTTGAGTGTTTATTTGAATGCGAAATTGGGAATGTAAAATGTAGGTATTTTCAACTGGCGCCTGAATTTTCAAATTCAGTTCTCAAAAGCTATTTTTTAAAAAATATTTCAACTTCGCTTGTGGAAATTTCCACTTTTGAAATAACGAGTACAGTGTTTGGGCCTCCCCGATGGCGCAGCGGTAGCGTCGTCGCCTCTTAATCAAGGGGTCCCAGGTTCGAAACCCGGTGGAGGTACAAGTGGTTCGGATCTCACTTTAAACTGTAGGTCTAGTCCCGATTGGCCTTACTGTGCATAAAGTGGACTTAAAGCACCGCCTTAACGGAGTACATTGTATGTTTTATGCATCACGTGTATCATTAAATCAGAATAACAAACATACCAATAAATTCTTGAGACTTACTTGAAAGTAAGACTTCGACCATATCACTGACACTAAACCCCATGGTTTCAAGTGTATCGCCATTATTTTCTTTTATCAGTCGTGGCGAAATCTGAAACGTTATTAAAGGTAGTAACAGTTTTTCGAAGACACCCTTCTGACTTTTTAAAACATGTCTCTTATTCCTTTTCTTCTAGCTTTTCGGAATCCTGATTCAAACTTACGAAATTTCCTTCGTTCTCTAGATATTTAATTTCTTCATATAATTCCGATTCTACGCATTCGCCACACTACTGTCTCAAACAAGAATAGTGTTGCCCACGAGACGAGACTTTGGCCTGTCTCGTCTCGTGGAAATGCTGTCTCGTCTCGAAAATATTCGTTTGTCTCGGGACACATGATCAATCTCGTCTCGGTTCGAATTTTTAAAAGCCTGTCCCGTCTCGTCCCGTGGACAACACTAAACAAGAATGAATTGAAAATTGTTGGCACTCTGGCAAAGTTGTAAAATCTGGCAAAATTCCCCTTCCCCGTCTGCGGGAAACTTCATTTTCCTAACCAAGCAATTTGCACTGGAATTCCAAATGATAAAGGCACTCAGCAGCACTGAGCAAAAAGAAAAAATAATGATAACTCATAACTGAAGTACAAACTGGGGGCGGCGAATTCCATGCACCGGCGCAACAATCATTTCTTGACTGCAACAATCTTTACTCGACCCCGCCGCACAAGAAATGAAAACGAAGTGAATAACGTGAAATTCACTTAATTTTTGTTTTACTTTGCTCGAAATAAAATCGTTTCTTTAAGATAGGGTGACCATTCGTCTAGTTTTGACCGGGACAGTCCCGTTTCATAGGCGTGTCCCAGTCGTCCCGTCGATATTATACAAGAAATACTATTTGTCCCGTTTTTTTAAAAGTCTAGGAGTTAGCTTGAAAACCAAGTCTAAATTTGAGAGATTCTTAAAAAGAATGAATTTCTGATTCAAAAGTCAAATCCTGCGTTTTGTGTTAGATATTGATATGTGATGCAACTTTTTCGGGGAGCTTTATTAACGGTTAGTAAAGAATAAAGTTGTTCTCAAGAAGATTGGTTCTTCTACAAAATACTTCTGGCACTCGTCAACTTCAGCATAGGACCAACATCAAAGGTTGATCAGAAGCCAGAAACACTATGTAGTCATACCGAGATTATAAAAATTAATAGCTCTTGACAACGAGAGATCATATTTTACATAGATATTGTTCATGATGTATTATTTATGTGATCCATACTATAATAAATAATAAAAAAGGTAAAGTGCTCCCCTGTGCTTTGCACCACGCCATGAAGGCGTATAGGGGGTGTGGAGTTAGAGCCCCACACTTTCTTGATCTCGGCCGAAGCTTGGAGTGATGTGATCAGCAACACACCCCTGGCCGCCTTTACCCCCCAGAGTTTCCTCCAGGTTTCCACTCTATACAACGCTGGGTGAGCGCCAGAGCCGCATGAACAGGTGGAAAAAGTCCCGGTTCTCCCCCGCCGGGTATCGAACCCGGGCCTCTCGCATGGTAGTCAGACGACATACCGACTTTTTTATATATAATAAAGGACTACCCCTATTCGATGGTCTCCCCCGTCATTCACACACATTTTCTCAACATTCATACATATCAGCGGTTTCTCTCAAACATGCAAGTCCTAGCCGGGATTCGAACCTGAGACCCATGGCTTCGTAGCGTTCTAAGCTAACCACTCCGCGACCACCGACTGAGCTACCGCGGCTACTATAATAAATAATAATTATAATAATACGTTAATGACAATAATTTTATAATTAGTCCTAACCAATTTTTCAGAAGGGATTCGAATATGACTGGAATAATATAGTGTTTCCTCCTTCCCTTATTTTATTATTTTATTACTGGGATGTAAGTAAGAAAAGGTACTAGCGAGAGGTTGTGTAACAAGGCTCAGACCATTCAAAATTTCGGAGTGACGCCTCCGTCCTCCAGGTACATACCTGCGCTCTGTCTTCCTCGATGTTTACACGCCAAAACCAAATTCAAAACTGATCCCGAGATTTCCTTCCGATCTTCTCAGATCGGTTCGGTTGCTTCGCTATACAAATTCCAATACCTGTCGATTCATATCCGTCTGTCAGGCTGGTACCTTTCCACGGACGAGGCAAGTAATGGAAATTGTAAGGTCTGCATTCCAAACCGACGAGAACATCCTGTCTCCGTAATGTTTCGTTTCAAGTACACCTTCTAATTTTTGCCTACAAGTCAACATAACCCTCTGTCAAGAAGCGTCATCTCCGATGGTCGCTTGTCTGCTTATCATTTATTGGTTCATACATGTCAGAAATTCCTATGAAACGATATAGTAGTACGTACATCAAGAAACTATCAAGCCTGGTAAGCAAAAAAAAAAATTACCAGTACCGATCCATAATACTTATTATTATGCATAAATAATGCATAAACAACGAAATACCCATTAAGAACCAAAGAGCAGTAAGTTAACTAAACCTATGAATATAAAATTAGCATTGTTCATTATACAGGTAATACATAACCAATAGCATTTCCAGCACAATAGCTTTTCTTTATTTTTTTTACGATGTTTTTGTCCCTTAAATTAATTATTTTAATATTACGTTATCACTGGTGTTCTTTGCATCGACAATGAAAACGTAAATCATGATGCACTATACACTATAATACCCAAATAGTCAAATTCTTGAACCAAAGTTTATAATTATTTACAAATCTGAATGAAATAATATTCACTTTTGATAAGGCATAGTTTACACTGCCTGCCATAATTACACTATGTAATCACTTAGAGAATATTCTCTGTTTAAACACATTGTGTTCAAACCTTAAGGGTTCAATACGACATTATTTCGTATCAGTGTGTATATTTTCACTTAATCACTTTGTTTTATCATTTTGAAAGTACCAGTTTCTTCTAAAATAATTTACGCAATGATTGCAGATCAGTATCATTTTGATTCCCCATGTTCTGAACTGTTCCCCATGTTCTGACTTCGTAGCACAATTGAAACGAACCTAGTTCCTATACTTTATGTAGTCTATTGGGACTTCAGTAGGGATTGAAGTGGTGAAAATTGGCGTTTCCAGTTCTTCGAACTTCTTCATTTTCACACCTTGTTGCAACTTGTAAGGATTGATGACATCCTGAACAGCTGGGATGCTCTGGTGAATTGGCATATGGAACATGTAATGTACTAATTGGTCCTGCTGGGAAGGATTTACAAGTTCGTGAAATACTTGCCTGCTATACTAATGTGTTGTAAGCTGGGAATCGGATCACAGTGGAAGAATCACATGTTGTCCTAGGTGAGAAACCTCTTACACTTCTTCTCCAACTTCCGCAACTGGGACAGAAGGTTCTTCTTGGATGCATTGTCCTGTCTTAGCAGTATAAATTTGAATGTTATAGCCACATATTCAATCAATGCTGTTCCTTCTTTGTCCTGTCCAAACAAAGTGTAGCCACCGGGAACATTCTTCTTGACTTGGCTTTCATCTTTCTATTCTCCAATACGGCAAGTCCATCGTCCATCAAAATCTGGGGGGGAGGGGTTTGGATTTAAATCTGGAGTTGTATTCTGTAGAAGGTGGATGACAATTTGGCGGCGTTGGTCCTCGAGTTTTCCTCTGTCGATCTTCGACGATGCTCTGGTCTGAGCCATTGAAAGGAAGGAGAAAGATTTGATTTGATTTGATTTAGTTTATTTTACTTCGCGTTTTGTGCCTCTTGGCTAATTTGCGAAGATGGGGATGAGTGATGAAATGATGAAATTGATGAATGGACATTCACAAACAACCAAGCCCGACCGGGATTCGAACCCGGGACCCTTGGCGTCGCAGCGCGATGTGCTAACCACTCGGCCACAGGGTCGGGCGGAAGGAGAAAGAGAAAATAAGGATAGGAATGTAGTAGAGATTGGACATACACCAGTCGACATGTACTCAGCCAAGTGTAGGGCGGCTTTAGAAGTTCACTGTCTGCCTGCTGGACAGGGTGTCTAATCCATTGGCTAAGTGCAAGTCGGTGGTGATGTGCCTTAACAGATACTGTCAAAGTGGTGTGATGGGATATCGATACAAGATTGTTTAGCCAGCGCTTTGGAAGAAGAAGGAATAGGGGGTGGTGCCGCTGATGGTCTGATATGTCTATTTTGTGCTATTCTTACAGGAATTATTTGTTCTTCATTTGTGACATTTATATTGCGAACTTGTGGGGTAGGTTTTTGTCGACTGGTTGTTTGTTGTGCAAGGGGACGGCAACAAAAACAGGATTTAATTTTACGAACAAAACATGCCATAATTAATAAAAATAAGATAGTCCCTACAATTGTTAAAGATATCGCTGTCGCTGTATGAGACGCAGTTTCGAAGGGAAGTGCATTAGTTGAGTGATATATGGGAAGCATTTACTTTTTTTGTTTTTGCAATGAAACACAAAAATTATCAATATTTATGAAAATTAATTAATTTACTGATCTCACTCATATGTATTATGAGGAATTCGTTATATATATGGAGGTAACGATAGTATAAGCCGGAGACGGATTTCTTAAAATTTACAGGAGAAAAGACGAGAAAGTACTTACGGAATTGCATTCTTGAGGACTTTCTGAAGCCGGGGAAATTGTTTTCTCGAATCATGCAACTTATTTGGCCTGTAAGTAAGGTATTTTTCTTCATTCATGCATCTCCGTTGTACGATAGCTCGTGCCGCCATTACCGTCGACTACGTGAATCAAATGTTCCGTGCGTTCGATCATGTAACCCCCTGTCATTGTAGCAACCACGCGGTAGTTTTACAAGATGACGTGTGAGCGGTTTCTTTTTTTTTCAATTTAAGGTAAGACTCTAGTTTACGTCCTTTTCCTAAGGAATACGTGTCATATATAGTTGGAAAGCTTATTTTATAAGGAATTCAACAACGTAAATCCCAAAGCGAGGAAACATTTCCTGAAGGAGTGAATCTAGAAAAACCGATGTTGTCCGGATATGCGTAATTGAACGTACTGATGAATTTTTTAGATGATGAAGCACATATTTAGGGGTCAAATGAGTGCTAATGGAACCTAACCTAACCTCGCAGGCATACCTCGACCCCGTGAATGGATAGTGGGGCTATCGTGAACAGAAAGTGTAAAAAGAAAAAGGTACTTACCCGAAGAGATGCCGGGTGCCGCACCACGATCGCGCACCGCGAACGCAAAGAAGCAATCACCATGCGGATAAGGACGTAAAGTAGAGTCTAGCCTCAATTTTCGCTTAAAAACCTTTTGTGAATAGTTTGTGCGGCATTTATCGGTTCATAAGTTTGGAAACACTGCACATCAGCTGACGATACTGCATATCAGCTGACGACAGACAACGTGAGTCAAGATTTGCCCGCCGAATTAGCAACGACCAATAAATGATTATAATGTTAAAAATAACGCTTTTTTCATGAAAAAAAAAGTGATCCCCAGCTTGAGAAATGTTCCGGTATGCATATGAGGTAAGTAGCAATGATTTTTATTTGAAAATAAACGAGTTTAACGTGTCTCCGGCTTATACTACTGTTACCTATATGAAATTACCAGAATTCCAGAAATTGTGTACTAAGGGATATCAGATACGCTCAAGTGCGCACTATACTTAAATGGCTATCTACGGAGATAAAACCTGTCCCTAGTCTCATTGAATTATTATTATTGCGAGCGTAAATTCATATATACTGTATATAAATATAACTTGTGCACTATTTCATTTAAATTATAACAGGAGTGTATACTCTGCAATATACATATGTATATTGTTGTAGAGAATTTACACTAAATATCTTAATGCTCGTTATTCTCTTGATGTTCTAATTTCTCTTGCGACGGACTAAATAAGATTAGATTAAATTTATTAGTTTAATCTCATCATCTTGCGACGAGCTACATGACATTCGTTCAACTTATTGATTTAAACCAGACAACAACGACTCAATAACTGAGTCTCAACGATTTTGAAACGTGCTAATGTCATTAGTTCGAATTATTTGTTTTGCGAAAATTTGCCTGGTAACGCCGGTGACGCGCGCAGCGCACTGCGTAAGAAATTTCTATACCTTTGGATTTCAAAATAATTGATTTACAACTAACAATAACCACTTTCCATGGTAACAACACTAACCCAATTTACACATGCGAAATTCCCCCCTTCTGAAAAAGAAGAATTAATCATTTAAGCACATACACATCAACGAAATACGAATGAAAGAAATGTTGAAAAACGCAAATAGAAACACAAGAAACAATGAACTTATTTATTGAGTTGGAAATAACAAATGTTTCTTGTTTATGAGAGCATTATGAATCAGTCCTTATTGTACTATGAGACGTGAAACAACTGTCTATACGTGATTGAAAAATTACCATTTATGGTCATTAGGCATACACATTCTTATGTTATATAAAATGGGTTACAAAAGTCCATATTATTTCCTCAAATTGACGTAAAACCAATCTGGGAACATACTACTCATTTATTTTAGTATGTTTTGTACGTTTCTCGAACGAGAATAGTTCGTTTTATGTGTGCACACAACCTTTTTCAGACATGGCGTCGATGGCCATTTTGTAATTAACGCATGGTTTGTAACGAGTACTAGTACCGTGTCAAATAAGTTCCAACACACGCGAGATACCTATCTCTTAAACGAACTTTGCGTATCTGTAGATTCCACGATTTGCGAGAATTTTCTTCTTCTCAAAGTCACTTAAGGAAATTTATTTTCCTTACCTTGTGTCTCCGGAACGAAGAATCCAGCATGCACGAGTCCACTCCTTACCACTCTGGGAACCGAGAGTTCGACTCACTTCCAACGTTTTATCTGCGTTGTACTTTTACTCCATGCTTTTATCCGCCGTTTTATCCTAACAGCCGATGTCAGACTCGTCCAGAAACCACTGAAAACAATTACAATTTCCTCAATCGTCGTGACATAACTTTCTTCACTCCATTTTTCTGTACCGGAAGTCCACTTTCGATCACCGCACACCCCTATCGATAACTACCATTCTTTTTCGCAGAGCACAATTGTCTTTACCAAACAACAATTCACATGATTTAGAACTCACACGTTAACAAATATGTGTATGCGTTAAAGTACCTATTGTAATGCTTATTAAGATAAACTTTTTGCTGTTAATTAACCAATGGCATCTAGACCAAAACGCTGTAAATTTTATTATTTTGCGCCATTATTGCGAATTGCCCATGCGTGCAGTGACCGACACATCAAAATGTCCTTGTGCATAAGGAAACCGCGAGAAAATCGGATATCAAACAAAGGAATTTACAATTTAAACGCGCACAACGGTCAGAGCCATCTAGCGATTCTTCGCGTAAGTACTAAAGCAACAAAGTTTTTATATTGCATAGGCATTCCACTTATCGTGAATTCTCTGCACTAGACGAGTTCATCGTCTTAGGACATAAGTTGGGCTACTTTACCTCAACAAACACACACGAAACTCAAGTTTCTAGAATACCTTATGACAGCTCGTCATAAATAGCGCCCAACATAGGGCTGAACCATCATACAATACTTTTGATACAATACTAAATTTAGACTTACATCAAATAAACATTCATATTCTACATATTCACTAATATACATATTTAATATATACAGACATATTACTATATTGTTTACAATATGAAACATCCCGGATCACCAACTCTGGTGACTTCATCATTCTCCCGAAAGAAGGAACCCCGCATGTGTCTTGGTGTCTTGCAAAACATAGTGGCTTGTATATTCTTGGTTGGAGCAGGAAAGAAATGAATGCCTAGGCCCACCGCAACATTATACTTACTTGACTAATAGCCCGCCGCAAGCATAACCTAACTTGACCTTTACCACATCATACCTGTCCTCACCCGCAAACTCAACATAGCCCCCATGGAACTACCTAAACAACTTTTTTATTTTGCTTCTGGATTCATTCTATCTGAGCTAATAACTATTGTAAATGTTTCACCGTATTTTGGAGCAATCAGGAAGATTTCAGGCTCATCTCGCACGCTAGTACGCCGCATAAATTTCACCTACTTGGTCAACTCGCCCGCCGCACAGTGGGATAGAATCGAAAAAAGCTGGCCATTGGGGAAAAATCGAAAGTCCCAGTTTAACGTTGCCTTGTGTACCGACCGTTAGTTGGAACCCCAAAACACAAGGAAAACCGGTTTTCAAGTGTTTGATGCCACTCAGCAGTGAGTCAGGTCATTTCAAAGTTCAACGTGCAAGCGGACGCGTCTAACAAAAATACAGCGTGTATATAAAGTGCCGGAGAAATAGTGCGCTATTATCGGCATAATATATGATATTAGTATAAATTGTTTTGGATTCTTTTCTGCAAGGTATGTGTAATACGATAATTAAATCCAAGTTTATTCATAATTAACTGTAAATTAGTTATTAATAATTAAAGACACTCATGTTTTTTTCATTTTATTGAGAACATTTTTATAAACATTGAGCAAAAAGTTAACCACTCGACTTCACTCGATCGATGATTCTCACTGGAAAATGTTTGTTGAACCCTTAACTTTCGATATTTCAAAGAATTGGCTGCTACAACCTGCTACCCTAGTATTAAGACTAATTGTTTAAACAATGTGCAGTCATAAACAAAATATAAAGAGAACGTACGTGGGTGGAAAATCGGTTAGATATTAATGAATGTTGTTGAAAATGGATACTCGGGGGTTTTTGAGGTCGCTGATTACGAATCTGACAATATTTTTCCCAAAAACAAAATGGTGGATCCAATATGGCGGCCAAAAATTCACAAATGTTGATAAATATTAACGAAAATTGTTACCCGGGGGTTTACGGGACCGCTGATTACGAATCTGACAATATTTTTCCCAAAAACAAAATGGCGGATCCAATATGGCGGCCAAAAATTCACAAATATTGATAAATATTAATTTTGATTATAATTATTTATAATCAAATAATAAATTGAAATAATTATATTCAAATTTACTGAAGGGAACGTTTGGACTAATTACATTATTTAAAAATAAATATTAATGCTGATATCGTTTATGACGATTAAATTAAGTGAATAACTTAAATACAATTTTGTTAAGTTAATTTGTGACAAAAATTTATAACTTTTACAAATACTATCATAATAAATACTAATATCAATTTTTATTTTCAGACATGAACACAGAGGAAGTTATATCTTTAACAAGAGGTGAACTTTTTATACTCTTAAAAGACCATTTGAACGAAGAACTCCAAAAAACTTTTCCATTCGTGGAGGACTACATTTTCACAAAAATACAGCTCAAATATTTATTAATATTTGTGAATTTTGGGCCGCCATATTGTATCCGCCATTTTGTTTTGGGGAAAAATATTGTCAGATTCGTAATCAGCGGTCCCGAAAACCCCCGGGTAACGATTTTCGTTAATATTTATAAATATTTGTGAATTTTTGGCCGCCATATTTGATTCGCCATTTTGTTTTTGGAAAAAATATTGTCAGATCCGTAATCAGCAGTCCCGAAAACCCCCGGGTAACGATTTTCATTAATATTTATCAACATTTGTGAATTTTTGGCCGCCATATTGGATCCGCCATTTTGTTTTTGCGGAAAATATTGTCAGATTCGTAATCAGCGGTCCCGAAAACCACCGGGTAACGATTTTCGTTAATATTTATCAATATTTGTGAATTTTTGGCCGCCATATTGGATCCGCCATTTTGTTTTTGGGAAAAATATTGTCAGATTCGTAATCAGCGACCCCAAAAACCCCCGAGTAACGATTATTGTCACGATTTTTCAATTCTGTCTCGAGTTATTTGATGATGACCACCTTTTTCGAATTTTATCCCACAGTGCGCCGCAGGCTCCATCTCACTTTACCCATACGAGAAATTTTAACCTTGTACTTCCCCTACCCCGCCTTTATCTACACTGTCCTTAACTACCACGTCTGATTTACAGCTAAACCCCATCGTCTGTAACATTTCATCCACACCTTCCAAATTCAAATCTTGTAATCTCTTCACCCACATTTTTACCTTGTCCTCTGAACAATTCCAAACTTTACAATTTTCTATCGACTGGTGATCCAATTTTTCTCCTGTCACACAATCTATCAATGAAAGAGTGGAATCTTTACTGTTCTTAACACAAAGATAAGGGCCGACAAAGAGGTCACAATATTTTCTTATCACCTTATCTCCGGTGCCACTTAAGATCTGATTCTTAACGAAGACTAGCATACCCTCTCCCACTACAGGTTTCACATCCATCTTAGCATTTTGTTGCTTCAATTTATTTTGCCTTTTACTGAGGCTAGACAGATTCGCCATAACTAGCTTGTCATTCCAAGTGACATTGTTAGCATCGACCCCCAGCGTCGGTATATCGGTCAAACTCCTTGTCATGTTTAATCTCAACTCCATTGGAGAATATCCTGTTTGTGACGAAATGGAACCATTCAGAAGGCGCAGAGCTTCAGGTACTCTTTCCGGCCATTTGTTATGATTGGAATTACAGAGTACTCTCATCAAACGGTTCAATTCCGAATGATAGCGCTCTACCCAATTTGAGCTCGGATGGTACACCGGAGTGTAAACAAGTTGTACCCCCCATGCTTTCATTGCATTCTGAAAAATTTTCGACTTAAATTGTGGCCCATTATCAGAAACTATCCTCTGAGGAATCCCCAAATGAACAAAGTACACTTTTGACAATTTATTCACAATGGTATTAGCATTGCTATTAACCACGGGGTATGCCACCATGACATAATTGGGAATAAACTTCGCTAACCAGTTGAAACATCCCCAGTAACACCGTTTAACATGTTAAATTTACTAATACACAATATCTATATTCAAAATAGATCCCATAAAACTCAAAATTTGGTGTGTCAGATAGCCAGAAATATGTTTATCTTACAAACACAATTCGATGTTTGGATAAACTCAGCAACGATAAATGCAACTGTGCAAGGAGAATTCACTGAAGCCAGAAGCTACATCAAACAGATGGCGACAACAGCTCCGTAAATACATGGCGCGCAATCACTGCCACCAAATGTACCACTACCATTTTTGTTATTAATCTTGGAACCGAACCAGGATACTCGCCTTAAGTAAACCAAAGATACGCTTTATATGTCTTATAATTTTATGCTGCCATGCAAGATTAATTGAAATTAATTTGTTCCCTCTTGAATACCGGTTACCATCGGGTGGCATATCTCAGATACCCCCTACCATCACCATGTCATGTATACAGAGAAATCAAACCTATTGAATGCCGTTACTTAAACTCTCCAAAATACAGACTCCAGACGAACTTGTGTCAGGACTAAGCCGACACTAATGGCAAATGTCCCCTCGACATCTTATCGTTCTCACATTTTCTATGTGTGGAGACGTATTTTCCCAAGGACGAACAAATACAACATCTAGTGTCCCTGATGTTACCTTGTGTTTCTTTAGTACGCCAATCAACACGATTCTACCCGAGAAATTCGCACAAAATTTTACAATGAAACTTGCATGCACATGTAACAACAAATTCAAAATGATACTGCCCACTTAAAAGCTGTTGGCTCCAAAATGATAGTGAGGCTGCTTGACTTGTTAAATGCTCCCATTTCAAATTTCCCGCATCAGACTGTCTATCAGATATCTTTCCTGAGCTATAAACTTGACACTAGACCCCAACTGAACTGACGTTTGAAAATAAACAAAAGTTAGTATTCAAATGATAATTATATTCAAAAATTTATTTTAAACTACCCAAAGATACATACGTTATTAAATCCTTCAAATTAAATATATTATCTTTAATATTTACATTCTGTACAAAGCGAAGTTACTTTCACTGATTAAAGAGTGATGATCGCTCCGATGATCTCAACAGGCTTCATCTTTGAGCAATCATACTCAACCATATGCATCCCATGCCATTTTCTTCTGACATGAGTGCGATGCCAGATCATTCTAACCCTGTACCAAATAAACAAAGCCCAGAGAAGACAAATACTCAAAATTTCCCCCAAAACTTTTGTATTGGTACTTTTCCGAGGAGACCTTTTTGTTCTTCTCTTCCTAATATGGCTTGGATGGAGAGATACTCTTCCTCCAGCAACAGTTCGACTTACTACCAAAGTTTTCTTGGGAAGTGAGTCAGTAGGTGACTTCATTTTAACTCTGATGCGCCTCCCATATCTGACTGAATAACCAGTGCCTAATTTCATGAAAGAAACGACACATGCCATACTGGCAATTCTTTTGGGCATAAGAACACGCATAGGACCACACCTAATGCAACTTCTGGGTTCGATTACTGAATTCCTCACAACAGTCTGCAATGGATAACCAACTACTGGTATGACTACGTTGTGTACCGAATGATCTTGAACTATGGACACTAAAGGTAAGTCAATACTATTTTCCCCAACAGACACAACAGACAGGATAGATTTGTTCTGAGATGATACTGAATTTGAGTGTAGACACTGAGAATCCACCTTACTTTCCGGACACCCTGTATCAACTTGCACCGTGTGGACACGCTTACTCAACGAAGATGAACCTAGAGAACCACTTTGTTTACAACCAACACCCAGTAAAGGAATTTGCAAGCTCGGTTTTGGGAAAGATGCATCTTTTGTGCAAAAGCCGACAGGGAAAGACTCGTCTCTGTTACCCGACACCCCAAAAGACCACTCCTCGCTTATCAAATATTTTCCTTTATTACCCTTGTGGTGTTTTTGCTCTAACGTTCTGTTTCGGTTCATTTCGCTGGTACTCTGTGCATCACTTTCTGACCAGGAAGTCAGAGTACATGTGCAGTGGTCATGTTCGACCGAATGTGAAGTACACATGCAATTGGTGACCGCAGAAGAAGTTACAACACCATTCATCAGTTCAACTTTACTCCCTGACAAATCAAACTCCTTCGTCAAAGACTCATGCCTTTTTTCTACCAACTCAGCCCTGTATTGTGATACTGAAAACGTGAGATCGTGCAGACCCTCATTTGTTTTGACCACATCTTGTTGCAATTCTAAGATACATTTGCTGGTATCACTGAGGTCTGACTGAAGTTTTCCCACCAACCTACTAGTGTGAGCGGTAAGTTCAGACTTCAACAATTTGTTACTGTCATTCAATTCTGACTTCAGCAATTGGTTACAGTCATGGAACCGTTGATCATTCCTTTCATCACTCGCTTGGAACCGTTGATCATTCCTTTCATCACTCTGCTTGATAACGGCGAACAAGGACTCTAATGTAACCGGTTCCTGCTCCGTTGCCATTATTAATATTAGCTATAACAACAGCAATTAACCAACTAAAGATTAACCTACTTGAAACCCAACAAAAAATTCAATAACGCAGACCCTCTGCACTTGAGTCCTCGTAATCTTGCGACGGACTAAATAAGATTAGATTAAATTTATTAGTTTAATCTCATCATCTTGCGACGAGCTACATGACATTCGTTCAACTTATTGATTTAAACCAGACAACAACGACTCAATAACTGAGTCTCAACGATTTTGAAACGTGCTAATGTCATTAGTTCGAATTATTTGTTTTGCGAAAATTTGCCTGGTAACGCCGGTGACGCGCGCAGCGCACTGCGTAAGAAATTTCTATACCTTTGGATTTCAAAATAATTGATTTACAACTAACAATAACCACTTTCCATGGTAACAACACTAACCCAATTTACACATGCGAAATTCCCCCCTTCTGAAAAAGAAGAATTAATCATTTAAGCACATACACATCAACGAAATACGAATGAAAGAAATGTTGAAAAACGCAAATAGAAACACAAGAAACAATGAACTTATTTATTGAGTTGGAAATAACAAATGTTTCTTGTTTATGAGAGCATTATGAATCAGTCCTTATTGTACTATGAGACGTGAAACAACTGTCTATACGTGATTGAAAAATTACCATTTATGGTCATTAGGCATACACATTCTTATGTTATATAAAATGGGTTACAAAAGTCCATATTATTTCCTCAAATTGACGTAAAACCAATCTGGGAACATACTACTCATTTATTTTAGTATGTTTTGTACGTTTCTCGAACGAGAATAGTTCGTTTTATGTGTGCACACAACCTTTTTCAGACATGGCGTCGATGGCCATTTTGTAATTAACGCATGGTTTGTAACGAGTACTAGTACCGTGTCAAATAAGTTCCAACACACGCGAGATACCTATCTCTTAAACGAACTTTGCGTATCTGTAGATTCCACGATTTGCGAGAATTTTCTTCTTCTCAAAGTCACTTAAGGAAATTTATTTTCCTTACCTTGTGTCTCCGGAACGAAGAATCCAGCATGCACGAGTCCACTCCTTACCACTCTGGGAACCGAGAGTTCGACTCACTTCCAACGTTTTATCTGCGTTGTACTTTTACTCCATGCTTTTATCCGCCGTTTTATCCTAACAGCCGATGTCAGACTCGTCCAGAAACCACTGAAAACAATTACAATTTCCTCAATCGTCGTGACATAACTTTCTTCACTCCATTTTTCTGTACCGGAAGTCCACTTTCGATCACCGCACACCCCTATCGATAACTACCATTCTTTTTCGCAGAGCACAATTGTCTTTACCAAACAACAATTCACATGATTTAGAACTCACACGTTAACAAATATGTGTATGCGTTAAAGTACCTATTGTAATGCTTATTAAGATAAACTTTTTGCTGTTAATTAACCAATGGCATCTAGACCAAAACGCTGTAAATTTTATTATTTTGCGCCATTATTGCGAATTGCCCATGCGTGCAGTGACCGACACATCAAAATGTCCTTGTGCATAAGGAAACCGCGAGAAAATCGGATATCAAACAAAGGAATTTACAATTTAAACGCGCACAACGGTCAGAGCCATCTAGCGATTCTTCGCGTAAGTACTAAAGCAACAAAGTTTTTATATTGCATAGGCATTCCACCTATCGTGAATTCTCTGCACTAGACGAGTTCATCGTCTTAGGACATAAGTTGGGCTACTTTACCTCAACAAACACACACGAAACTCAAGTTTCTAGAATACCTTATGACAGCTCGTCATACTCTATTATATAAGTTTCTTGCATAATCGTGTTTCACTGTAATCTTCGAATGCAGATGATGTGAATTTTGGAGAAACTGCGAAACCTCTGTCACTTCTGCTAGTTGCTTGTTGTTCGTTTGATGTCACTTTCAGGATGACGTCACGCTACTTCGTTCCTTGGCCGCTGTAATAGGAGATGTATGTGTTTTGTTGATACCGCTCTCTTCCAAGTCGAGGAGGCGAGTGTTGCAATCTTCATGAAAATAAACCAGTTTATTTAACGAATGACAGTTTGGCGTGGTTATCACAAAATTCTATTTTTGAAGAGGACAGTTCCTGTATATTTTGATAAGATTTAACAAAATAAATGCATTTAGGTTTTAATTAACATTGATGCTTCGATTTGACTGCTTGTATTGAAGCGTCGCTTTTCTTCCACTTTGACTAATCACGACGATGACGATGAAATGATGGAATGCCAACGTTCTTTCCCATTTGCCTTTCTGTGGAATTATGTCCCGTTGACTTCTGTCTCTTCGGTTTCTGACTGTTCTGCAGACATCTCGTCGATGTTCTCATTTTCTTCTTGTATTTTCTCATTTTCTTCGAAGAAGGGTTTGACTCTTGTTATGGAAAATGTGTCGATTATATCCTTTCCTCGGCCTTCCTTGTAGCTTATTCGTACGCTGTGGCATTTTCCATTTCAATAACTGTACCATGTATTTTGAAGTAATTTGCGAAGTGCTTAGGTACATTTCGTTTCGGTACTGTATCTAAAATTAGCACTTTTTGTCCAGGTTGAAATGCAGCATGGTGTGTGTGTTGGTCTGAGTACTTTTTCTGTGTTTTGAATTTCTTCTGGAGATTTTCTTGTGCTTGTTCACGCATCGCTTGCAATATGTCTAGGCGTTCCTTGTTAGGATCTATTCCTAGCAATGAATCCATCGCATTCTTTGGTTCGTAACCATACATAAGGTAATGTGGAGAATATCTTGTTCCTGTACTTCTGTATTTATCGCAAACGTTATGGCCGAGAGATACAGATACCACTGTGCACATTTTTTCATTACATACGGTCTCAGCCTTTGCTTTAATTTCTGAATGTGTCTTTCGGCGAGTCCAACTGTTTCGTGGAAGTCTGTGTTTGCGAATCTGAGTCTGACGTTTAATATTTGACTCAATTGTTCCATGATTTTTGAAGTGTGCGCTGGTGCACGATCAAGAGTGATGTTGTCTGGCACACCAAATCGCAAAATGATATGTTCCATTAATGCATTGGCAATCGTTTCGGCGTCAACTGAAGGTATAGATATCGTTACCATGTACAGTCGGAGAAAGAATTACCTGGGCCACGGGACCTAGAATTTCATTACGTCTTAAATCCTGTTGTTTATGCAACCCAAATAACAAATTATTCGCTTAAGTTTGTCTGGTGGATCTGAGTTCTCGGGAAGGATTGAGCATTGATAGCATGAGTCACATGACTCATGCCCAGCAACAACAAACAACAGCTGGGTGCTACGTGGCCTCAAGAAGAACATTTCAGCAACTGTTTTCTTAACAAGATCTGCCACACGCTAATTGTTTAAGTCCAGTTTATGCACTGCACCTTCAGATTAAAGTGGGATCCGAACCAAATGTTCCTCTATCTGGTATTGAATTCGGAAGCCTTTGATTACATGTCGAAGACGTTACCACTACGCCATCGGAGAGCCAATGGAACGCCTTGAGAAATAGACGAGTGAAACCATATTTGGCGTAAATTTTAAAAATAAGACAATATTTTGTGGTCACAGTTTCGAACCGTGGGAGAGGCATATATATTTTTTGTCCCATCGTCCATTTCACGAGTTTATAATTCTTCCTCACCGACACGATTAACGCCAGTGGGAGAAGAAAAGCGAAGTAAAATAACTGAAACAGAAATAAAAGAAAAAAGCGAAACAAATTTTATCCATAATATTCTGCAGTCACTTCAGTCGTGTTCAAGGAATCCTTCCTTTAAAGATAGCCGTGGTCTCTAACTTATCTTTTCCCCTTCCTTTGTGCTCTCGATTCCCTCTGTCACGATTGGTCTAAAACTAATTAATGCGACGTTAATTAAACAATCCAAACAACGAAACAATGCACAATCAACTGCTCAACATTCCAATTTTTTTCGAATCGGAAAACAATTGAGATGCATTAAAATGAAGGAAGAAGCAGTAATAAACTGGGAATTTGGTAAGGTATAGAATTAAATCGGTGAAGATGTTCCATTTGATTGGATTTTTGTTATTTAGTGTCGCTATTCATTCATTTTTGGCAAATAGCGATGATGAAGATGAGTAATGAGTGATGATATGATGACATTGATTAACGGACACTCACCAAGAACACCCATGGCCAAGCCGAGATTCGAACCAGGGACCCACGCTGTCGTAGCGCGCTGTGCTAACCACTCCGCCACGGAGGTTGGTTAGGAGTGGACATTATATCATATTTTGTGTGCGCAATTGGGATCAATCAATGGAATGACTAGGCATATTATATTATTAATATATTCATATCATAATATCACGTCATATTATTCGGCACGAAGTAACATCTTAGACATTCAATCTTGTATTATTGCCTTTCAACTATTTCTTCGACTTCAGGTTAATAACATCAATAAGATAAATTATGAAACAAATGATAATGAATGTGGGATATTGACAGTTATTTCGAATTACCTGACACAAGCAACATTAAGCAGACTCGGTGGGCAAACTCATTAAGTGGTCAACCTTCGATCTCGTCACCAAAGTTCCCGGATTTGAGTACCGTCCTTGTCACCTGAACACGTGTTTGAGTATTTCGTCATTAATTTCATGTAATGGTCACTCGTCCGCGACTAGGAAGAAAAGTGATGTTACGTAACAAAACTAATAAAAATAAACATGATCGAAGAGTACTTATTTCATCTCTCACGAAATCTCTTATAAAACCGGGATATATATATATATCAGGCGCGTATATTCTAGGCTACCTAGGCTATCGCCGAAGCCCATATTAAAATACAAGAAATAATCGATTAGCAAATTTAACCGATGCTTCACTCTCAAGTTACGACCAAGGGGGAAAGCGCTAGTGTAAGGTCGTCTTTATTTATCGCCAGGCTTCTTCGTCTGAGGATAAAGTCTTTGAACCAGCAGGCGGTCCTTTCAACCTATGACGTATTTGTGCTGGCAGGGACGACCTTGGTGGTCCCTGGTGCTGGCTTCCAAACCCAAGCGCTGGAGAGTGAAGACTTCGCTGCATCCTGGCGATATTGTAGTGTTGCCAACAATGGAAATACGAAATTCGCTAGATCGTTGGAAAAGAAATTATAGGCGGGGGTGTCAATGCAAATTATTCAAGCTAGGGGATGCCTCATGAAAATTACATCACCTCCCCCCCCCCTCCATCCCTTCGAGCATTGCCCGTCTCTCTTCCAGTTCCATGAATTTCGTCACATACAAGCATTATAAATCCGCCAAATTTAGTGATTTTCCCCTGAAGGTGGCACTCTGCTTCTCCATGAAATTCGACTGTGGTCGCAGCCGATCGCAGCTATATGGGACATTCTGATGACGTCAGCCATGTTGCCATCCTGTTTACTTCTGTTTCAAGCAACCCCCTCCCACCTCCCCTCGCGGTGGGGGTTTCGGCCCGAGTCATCCCAATGAAATACGTTTGGCAACATAAACAATCCATGTTGTCATAGCAACCATTCACGCACGTGTTTTCAACCACGCGGGTCGGTGGTAGTTTCCGCAAAAGGAAGGGATATATGGTCAAACTTGTTGTGTCCGAGATCCGAGTTCTTTGTGTCGCCCGCGTATCGTGTTCATGGATGGGAATCCTTTTTTTAAAAAAAAATCAGTGATCGAGGCCCTTTTGTTGTGCTGTGTTTTTGACATGTGTTGTGTTGTTCTGTGTTTTTGTTCCGTGGGCGTGTGAAAATGGATTTAATCACCGAACTTGTCTCAAAGACGCCATTCTCACGGCTTCCTTACGAGGATAGGATGCAAATAATAGACAGGTAGGCCTCTTCCACCTCTTCCGGACCTTACAGTCTGCAGAAAGACAAAAATAAGGTATATATTAGGCGTTTTCACGAGACCAGCTGCCAAAAATATCTTTGGTTGACTGAGTCGAGTGCACTTAATAAATTGTATTGCTGGGCATGTTTGCTTTTTTCTACCGACAAAAGTCCTTAGAATACAACAGGATTTAGTAATTTAAACTATTTGGTAACTGCTTGCCATAAACACCAAAAATCCCTTAGTCATATACGTGCGTTCAGTAACTTACAGACATTCGGTTCTCAAAGAATTGATCATTCCTTGAATTTGCAAAAGAAGATTGCTGACAGTTTGCATAATGAAAAAGTGAAGGAAAGCAGAATTATTATAAGAAGATTAATTGATGCAATAGCATTTCTGGGGAAGCAAGAATGTGCATTTAGGGGCCACAATGAGCAACACAGGGACAAGTGCGGCTTAGCAATTTAGGTATAATGTCTATTGAGATAGGGGTTCTAATCAACATCAGAAATTCATGTGAGGACACATTCTTCGATAAAGTGACAAAAAAAATTCACGGAAAAGGAGGGAAGAATGGAGTTTATCTTCAAGTAAGGTAAGAAGTTAATTATTATTTCATACTCGCATGTAGGTCCTACATATTGCATGTTATAGACCGCTCCTCTTTATAAATAAGCATGAAATAGTTTATGTCCATTGCCTACTATTGTTGTTTTTAATGGCAAGATATCGATGTAAACAAAAAAAATCCAAAATGAATGAGGAAGAGCCCCCCCCCCTCTTTTTTGCCGGATACATTTTCATTTAAAATTGAAACACTACTATATTTGGAGATAGCCCTGATCTTGGTCTCAGCATACGCCACTGATATATATATATATATATAAGTCTTGTTTTTTTCTTGATATCTCCCTAATTGAGTTGTTGTTCTGTTCGTTATTGGCTTTGTATTGGCAATTATTGTTATTATTCATCCCCTGTAGGTAAACCTTAACAACGATTTATGATGAAATAGAGCAGATAAAACCCGGTCAGGAGTTGCTGATCTCCAACCGGGCGCCTCCCCAGGTGGCGGATAGGGGAATGCTATATAGATATATATAGTACTGGCATAGCCAGGGCGGACCAAAATCAGCACTGCTGCCTTGCAGGAGCCAGGGGACTGGCAAAGGCTAGGGGAAGAACACCCCAACAGAAAATTACCTGGTCCTCTAGGTTGGGGGTTGGGCGCAGGGCTAACAACCCGGCCCCATAAAAGAAAAAATGGTTCAGAAACCAAACACTATGCCTCGGAAAGGAAGATATAAAGGAAACGAACCTGGCAAACTTCTAAAGGACTACGAGATAAGGATTGGAACATGGAATACCCAAACTATGCTACAAGCAGGAAAAATGATGGAAATGGCACAAGAAATGATGAAATATAAGATAGATGTAATGGCATTACAGGAGATAAGGTGGCAGGGAAGTGGAATTATAAGAAGACCAGAGTTTACCATGATATATAGTGGAACCAGAGAAAGAACTGGATTATTTGGAACTGGTTTTATGATTCAGAAAGAAACCAGCAAGAAAATATTGGAGATAGAAACAATAAATGAGAGAATCTGTAGATTGAGAATAAAAGGAAAGTTCAGAAATCTAACGTTGCTGTCAATACATGCACCAACTGAAGAAAAAGAAGATAGAGAAAAAGAGACATTTTATGAATTATTAGAAAGTACATATGAGAAAATATCTAAAAATGACCAGATATTAATTATTGGTGATTTTAATGCTAAAATTGGGAAGGAGGAAGCCATATATAAGGCTAGCGGAGAACATACTCTCCACAACATAAGTAATGAAAACGGAGCATATTTAATACAATTTGCTTTAAGAAACAATTTGATAATAAGTAGTACCACTTTCCCTCATAAAAACATTCATTTAGGAACTTGGAAGATTCCAGGAACCCAAGAAGTAAACCAAATAGATCATGTTCTCACCAATAAAAGATATAGGTCATCGATAATGGATGTCAGGAGCCTGAGGGGACCTAACATCGATTCGGATCACTACATGGTGCGAGCAAAAATAAGATTAAAAATTGTTAAAGTAGACAGAAGAAAACAAAGAATGTTAGGAAAAAGATGGGACACAGAGAAATTTAAAGATAGAGAGGTGTGTGAAACCTTTAGAGCCACCATTAATGAAAAAATTACTGAGCAAACAGAAGAGATAGAAGAGAGGAATAGTAATGAAGAATGGAAAAATATAAAATCAATAATATTAAAAACAGCTGAAGAGAAAATAGGAGAAAAGAAAAGAGAATATGGAAAACCATGGTTTGATGAAGAATGCGAAGAGGCCATCCAGAAGAAGAATGAAGCAAGAAAAAAGAAGTTACAGAGAGAAACTAGAAGCAATTGTGCAAGGTACACAGAATCAAGAAGAGCTGCTAAAAGAATATGTACCCAAAAGAAAAGACAATATTTAAAACAAAGATTAGTGGAAGTAGAGGAATTAGATAAAAAAAATGAGAGAAGAAAATTCTATCAAGCCATGTTCAGTCTTACAAAAGAATATAAACCAGAAATTGAAGGATGTAAAGATAAAAATGGAGAAATGCTGTATGAAGAAAGACAGATCAGAAAACGGTGGGCAGAAAATTTCAAAGAAAAACTGTCAAGAAGAGAAAATGGAATAGAAGACGGAAATACAGAACGGGAAACAGAAGAAGAGGAAGAAGAAACAATAGAACCACCAACGTTAGATGAAGTAACAAAAGCAATCAGGAGATTAAAAAATAATAAAGCACCAGGAAGTGATAATATGGTAGCCGAAATGATTAAACATGGAGGCGCACAACTATACCAGATACACGAGCTGATTAGTAAAATATGGAGAAAGGAGGAACTACCGGACGAATGGAGACAAGGGATTATATGTGCCATTTATAAGAAAGGAGACAAATACAACTGTAGCAACTATAGAGGAATAACATTGTTAAATGTTGGATATAAAATATTCTCGAGCATATTAAATAAAAGGATACAAGAAATAATTGAACCCATCCTTGGAGAGTATCAAGCAGGATTCCGGGAAAATAAGAGCACCATAGACCAAATATTTGTAATTAGACAAATATTAGAGAAACATTATGAACATGGGAGCGAACTACATGTGCTGTTTGTAGATTTTAAACAGGCCTTTGATAGTGTACGAAGAGAAGAACTAATTAAAGCAATGGAAAGAATTGGTATACCCAAAAAACTAAGACAACTTGTACAGATGACTCTGATGGATACCTCAGCAAGAGTAAAAGTAAAAGGACAACTTAGTGAAGAGTTCACATTTGACAAAGGTGTAAAACAAGGGGACGGATTGTCGACTACACTATTTAATATAGCATTGAATGATGCTATAAAACAGATTGACCAAAGAGGTACCATCTTTAATAAAAGCTCACAAATCTGCGCTTATGCAGATGATATAGCAATCATTGCAAGATCTATGAATAAGTTAATACAAGTATTTAACGACATGGAGAATTATACTAAGGAAATGGGCCTAGAAGTAAACATAAATAAAACAAAATATATGAAAATAGCACGAAAACCAGAAAGAAGAAAAGAAATAGAGATAGGTAATAAGAAGTTCGAGGTAGTACATGAATTCAAATACCTGGGAAATCAAATAAATGAAATAAATAACATAGGAAGATGCGTGGAAGGAAGGATCAGAGCAGGAAATAGAGCATATTATGCAAATAGAAATCTGCTGAAAAGTAAGATAATAACAAGAACAACAAAAATGAAAATATACAATACATTAATCAGGCCAGTAGTAACATATGGAGCCGAAACGTGGACGTTGACCAAAGATACAGAAAGAAGGCTAATGGTATTTGAAAGAGCAATATTAAGAAAAATATTTGGACCAACTAGAGAAGAAATAGGATGGAGAATAAAATACAACCACGAACTAGAGGAACTAATAAAACATAAAAATATAGTACGCTTTATTAAAGCCAGGAGAATCAGCTGGATAGGACATGTATACCGCCTACCAAAAGAAGCCATGCCGAGAAGAATAATAGAGAGTAAGCTATATTCAACTAAAAGGAAAGGAAGACCTAGAAGCAGATGGAAGGAAGAAGTATGCACGGACCTAAACAAGATAGGAGTAACAAGATGGAAACAGAAATGCCAGGACAGACAGAAATGGAGGGACATAGTGGAGGAGGCCATGGCCCGACAGGAGCTGTAGCGCCGGATGGTAAGGTAAGGTTAGAGCAGATAAAAGGGCAAGAACAAGAGAGTCATGCGTGCCCGGGACTCAACCCAGAACCTTACGTAACGAGATTTGAAATTCTGGAGAAGGCATCTGTGTTTCGCTTGGCTTTCTCTTTCCTCAACTTCTGTTATTTTATCATGCACGTATAATTAAAATGGATCTGAGAAAATACGTTGCGATCCATAATTGTGTTGGTTAGATGCTATAAATGTGAACTCCAACATGGAATAAATTATTCCCTTTTGTATGTGGTTGAACATGAAATTTTCTTACACTGTGACAATTTCTTTTTTTAGTTTTTCTGCACAGATAAGCTAATCTGGACTGGACCTTCAGTTTAAAATGACATACGAACTACTACTTTCATCCACCGTGTATCGAACCCGGGATCCCTTGATTTTAAGGTGACGACGTTATCATTACGCCATCGAGGAGGCCCCGTGAGAAAATATTATTCACTCGATCTATACAATAATTTATTTAAACATTTACATTTTCGTTTTCTTCTTTCTTTTTTGTTAACTACTTTCTACGACTCTTTTTTTGTCTTGGAATTTCTTCTTGTTTCAGGAAAAAAAAATAATACATGCAGGCTGTATAACCCCCCCCCCCCATACAAATAGATAGAAAGCTCACTCTCGAGAACTGATTTATAAATAACGTAACCATTAGGAAACAATTCGAACGTTAACTGATATAACTGCAGATGAAACAATACTTACAGACGCTAACGAAATATCTATTCTTGTATAAGCTCACAGGCAACAGGTATCTGGTGAGTCATTCACTCTTGCTAACTACGAGCGAAGGTCACGGAACCAAAGGGTGGCAAACGGGCGTCTGCTCTACGAAACTAGGGTTAGCAGACGAGGCCCGTGTTCCTGTTATCAATGACATACGAAATAAGGAGGAACACAGCTTTCATATCAAACTAGACCTGTGTTTTGGTCCCGTCATTGCATGTAAAACACTTTCTCGTCGTGGCCTTGACTTTGCTGCTAGATATTTGCATGCTAAGATGTAGGAAATGCTACATTTTCAGTGTGTGGAATTCAGATTTATTTCTGATACGAAGAATCGGAGAATGGAGTAGTGAGAAAAGTATCACCTCACATGTTTGATTGATTGATTGATTTAGTTTATTTTACTACGCGTTTTGTGCCTCTTGGCTAATTTGCGAAGATGGGAATGAGTGATGAAATGATGAAATTGATGAATGGACATTCACAAACAACCAAGCCCGAGCGGGATTCGAACCCGGGACCCTTGGCGTCGCAGCGCGATGCGCTAACCACTCGGCCACAGGGTCCGGCTCTCACATGTTTGAATTATAGCCCCCCCGCACCCCCCCCCCCACACACAGGATATCGGCCGTGGTTTTTAGAACGAAATATAACATGGATGAATTGTGTTAAGAAAAGTTGGAGCCTATTCACATCCCTACAGAACTTGGAAGAAAGTCCACATAGAAATTAGAAAGTTCTGTTCCGACAAAATCGGGAAGTATAGTAAATGAAAAAGCAAAGTGCTACCTTGTGCTTTGCACCAAGCCATGAAGGCGTGTAGGGGGTGCGGAGTTAGGGTCCCACACTTTCTTGTTACGGCCGAAGGTGGGGATAATGTGATCAGCACCACGCCCCTGGCCGCCTTTACCCCCACCCCAAGTTTCCTAGAGGTACCCACTTTATACGACGCTGGGTGGGCGCCGGAGCCACTTGAACAGGTGGACAAAATTCCAATTCTCCCCAGTCGGGGATCGAACTCAGATCTCTCGCATGGTAATCAAACTCCCTAACGACCGAGCTACTGCGGCACATATAGTATAGTAGCGTTTGTAATTAAGGCAAGAATTATTTTAGAGTTTCGTTCAACGGTTTTAGGGGAATCATTTTCGGACATAGGCTATAACTCTTGTCGGTTCTGCGACTAGCCTTGAGAAAAGGCGATTTTATGACGAACAACATTCCACCTGATGTAACGTGACTTTCCTACATTTCCTGTGTCTGTTGGCTATTGCATGAAAGACGAGTTGCTTCTTGAGACACACAGAATCACCCGATCACATAAAGGTGCAATGTGTGTTGCCTACCTTTCCGGCATTATTTACTGCCATTAAAGTCTTATGGGGAAGAACTTTTTTCCACCACTGTACCTGGTCGCTTGATCAACGCAGATAAGAACGTAGCGATGTCCATGGTTGGCTGTGGCCTGCAGTGGACCGCACGTGTCGATGACCCACTTCCTGGCTGGGGTGGCGATCGGTTCGAACGTCTGAAGGGTGAGCTTCTTTGGTCCGAAATCTCTCTTCGACATCTGGCATTCGAGGCAACTTTTTGATTTCATGTACACCCATCATTTTAATCCTGAGAAGTAAAATCTTTTCCTGAAATTTTCATACGTGGAAGATGGTGAAGCATGAGCTGCATTGTATTCACTGCAATGAATCTTCTCGAAAATTTCATATTTTAATTTGTGTGGAATGCACAAGAGAAGTTCCTCGGTCTTGTTGTATCGATGACGTCTGTACAGTTTGTTGTCTTTGATGACGTAATACTATACTGCTCGTACTACTCCTGGATCTTGCATCGGATCGTTGTTGATGACTTTAATGATAGGGCCGAATAATGGATCGTCTTCTTGATGATGTCGAATGCTGAAGTTTTCGTCCTCTAGGTGGAAAATTAGTTCAGGGTTGTCTTCACTGTCGGCAGGAGCTTCCTCTGCTGGATAGCGGCTTAAAGTGTCTACAAGGGCATTTTCTGATGACTTGACATGTTTCACATCGAAGGAAAACTGCTGTAGTTCCAGAGCTCTACGTGCCAGCGGACCTGTCAAATTTGATGCTTGTTGTAAATATGATATGGAGTGATTATCAGTTATTAAAGTAAAATGGCTGATTAGCAAATAATATGTAAACGCTTTTACTCCATAGACCACTGCGAGAAATTCTAGTTCAAATATTGATTTCTTCTTCTCTGTGTCGGTTAATCTGCGGCTCGCGAAGGCAACAGGGTGGCGTGAGCTTCCGTCTTCCGAATCTTGCCAAATGCTGGCTGCAAGGCCAACTGTAGACGCATCGGTGATGAGGTAGGTCTTCTTGTTTTGAGAATACGGTTTGAGAACGGGAGAACTGAGAATTTTATCCTTTAGTTCATCGAACTCTTTCTGGTGCTGCTCTGTCCACGTGAACGGAACGTTCTTTTTCAAAAGTTTATATATGTTATCCGCTAAAAATGAGAATCCGGACACATATTTCCTAATGTAAGAACAAAGTGCTAAGAAGCTCTTCACGTGTTTCTTATTGCTAGGTGTTGGAAAATTCTTGATTGAATTAATTATTTTGTCGGAAATTTTCATCCCTTTCGCAGAAAGAAGATGTCCCAAAACGATGGTTTCTGAAAATGCGAACTTACATTTCTTTATTCCAACCGTCATGTTTGCTTTCCTAATCCTATCAAATATTTGTTGAATTAGGGAGAAATTCTCTTCAAAAGTGGAAGTTGCTATGCACAAATCATCTAAATAGGTGGCTTCTTGATTGTCGGGAAGACCACTAAATACAATGTCCATTAGTCTATTCATAAAACTACTGGATGTCTTCATGCCCATAGGTAAACATTGATAACGGAATGAACCACAACCTGGAATTGCGAAGCTGGTAACTGGACGTGATTCTTCTGATATTGGAATTTGAAAATAAGCTTGAGCCATGCCCAGTGTAGTGTAAAAAAAATTACCCGCAAGACGTGCTAAAATGTCATTGCAATCTGGAGTGGGGTATGAAACACTGTATATTACTTTATTAATTTCTGTAAAGTCGGAAACTAGTCTGTAGGTTCCATTTGGTTTCTTAACTAGGAATATGCGATGACGAAATGGTGAGTTTTCACAAGGTTCAATGATCTGTTGTTCTTGAAGTCTTGTTATTTCATTTTTCATTTTTTTCCCTTAAATTTATGGGTATGGGAATTTGCCTAGCAAATGGAGGAACACATTCAGCAATATCTATGTGTGCTTCCATTGCGTTTGTTTTAAAAAAGCACTCAGAATTCCAATACTTGATATCTGCATAATTGTAAATTAAATTTTGAATTTTGAGCTTTTGGTCTTCTGTTAGTTCTGGCTTTATATCAATTTGTTTAACGTCATACAATTTCCTATGTTTAGTGAGTCGTTATAAGGTATCCTGGTCTAAATTTTCGTCACCTTGCTCGAATGAATGATGTACTTTATGACCACTATTTGCATTCGTATTGACGTTAGTGTCATAAATTTCAGAAATTATTTGGTTACTTCCTGCTAAACCAATTGGAGTGTTTTTCTGTATTACTAACGGATGATTTTTTGTGTTTGTTAGCAAAATGTGGGGTTCTTCTTCATTAACTAATGCATAAGGTGCTAAAACATCTAATGAGTCCAACAATTCTTTATTCGGTTCAAATGTGTTATATTTAATCCCAATCTGGATGTTTTCTACCCGTAGTTTTACATAAGTTGAGGATTTCGGTTTTAATGTTATTTTATGTTGTGCTACAAATGTTGAACTTTGATTTAAATCTAACGTTTGAAATATTTGATCAGGAATGGTGTGTACTTTGTTTTCGTCACTGGAAAATTGCCATTTTGGTGAATATCCTAATCTCTGCAATGAGATCGTATTATCTCCTAACGATATGTTTGCTTTATGTAGATTTAAAAATCTGTGCCCAAAATTGCATACTGGAATTTTGTATTAGGTATTCTGAACGGGTGACAGTAAAGTTTCCCACCGATTCGGAATCGTATGAAGGCAATTTGTCTGACAGTTATGGAATTTCCAGTTATTCCTGCTATGGTTGAATTTATGTTTATTCTTTTTGCATTTGTTGGAACCAAGTTGTCATTTATTATACTACAATTTGAACCTATGTCTACTAGTACTTTACAAGGTTTCCAATTCACTGTTGCTTCTAGAAAACTAAGATTATTCTGTTTGATTATGGGAACTGTATGCGAACTTTTCCCCTGACGACCGTTCCCACGTTCATAGGGTTTCAATAGTTTAAAGAGGCATTAGGTGATTGTTGTTCCGATGAACCTGTCTGATTGTAATATACTTGTTGATTATATTGCTGGGCTGTATTTTGTTCACGTTGAGGGCAACAGTTTTGACAGGGTTGCCATCTCTGAGCTTGTTGAGGGTGTTGTCTCTGGAATGGCCTATAACCTCCTCTATGGTAATTTGAACGTCCCCTGTTTACACGTTGGTAACCATTGTTTGAATTATTTGATCTATAAAAAATTGTTACTTCTTTGGGAATGTGAACTATTCCTACCGTTATATCTTTGGCGTGCAGGAAATCTATTATTAGTTCTAGTAGGCTGTGATCTATTTCTGAACGTTTGTGCACTATTCTGAAAATGATTAATTTGGAGCTCATTCATTTTAATCTCCAAATCTTTTAATTGATCTTGTGTTACAAAGTTTTTTTTTCTGTTTGCAGTTGACTGTTTATTTCCTGTTGATTATTTGAGCTAGTTTGAGGTTCTTTTATGGGAGGTTGGGTTACTATGTTTTGCAATCCTATCTGATTTGTTGATGAAACTAGACCTTGGGTATATTTAAGCGCCGCTAATTCCCTAGCTTCTCTGTACGCTTGCTCTTCCAAAAGGGTTTGTTTTCTTTGCAAGTTGTTGATGAACCGTAGAAGTTCATCCACCGAATTAAAATTCTTGTCGGAAGCTACTAGAAGGTACTGCGTACATAGTCCCCTCACAATGTAATAAATTACATGTTCTTTTGATGCGGGGGGGGAGATAATTCTGGAGCAAGGCTAGCTTACGCAAGATGTCAGCCTGCGGGGTTTCCTGAATTTGTTAGACTTGTTCCTTTAAGAAATCCTCAACCAGGAGAGGTTGACCAATGTCCCTAAAAGTGTTGGTAATTTCTGTTTTTAGCGTTTGATACTCCTTATTTGCATAATCTGGTTGAGATTTTATTCCCGTTATTAAATCTAAAGCGATTCCAGTGAGGAATAAAGGCAAGAAATCTTTTCTTTTTGCAGGGGTCCAAGTCAATGCATCCGCCATATTTTCAAAAGTTGTGAAAAATTGATCAACTTCTAAGGGTTTTGCCCCTGAAAACTTTTCAGGTTGAATAAAATTTGGTATGTTCAATGCCATGACTTCAGTATTGCTGAAGGAATAATGGCAACGCAGTCCGTGGAATGTGCAGTGTTGGCGGAAAACTGCTGTATGTAACGCGACCTTGCCCTGGTGACGGGACGAGACGGTGAAATCGGAACTGTTTGTTCCGCCAGCTGTTGAATCCTCGTTAAAGATAAGACGAATTCGTGTTCATTTTTCCTTAGCATTCCTAACCCGCGTTCTGAAGCACATATTTCCTGTAAAAAACTCGCATCTACAACTAAAAGTTACAAAAAAGACCGGCGTCTCCAACCATGTTTCCTCCTTCCCTTATTTTATTATTTTATTACTGGGATGTAAGTAAGAAAAGGTACTAGCGAGAGGTTGTGTAACAAGGCTCAGACCATTCTAAATTTCGGAGTGATGCCTCCGTCCTCCAGGTACATACCTGCGCTGTCTTCCTCGATGTTCACACACCAAAACCAAATCCAATACTGATCCCGAAATTCCCTTCCGATCTTCTCAGATCGGTTCGGTTGCTTCGCTATACAAATTCCAATACCTGTCGATTCAAATCCGTCTGTCAGGCTGGTACCTTTCCACGGACGAGGCAAGTAATAGAATTTGTAAGGTCTGCATTCCAAACCGACGAGAACATCCTGTCTCCGTAATGTTTCGTTTCAAGTACACCTTCTAATTTTTACCTACAAGTCAACAATAGAGAACATACAAAAAGAACGGCCAACATAAGAACTGCACCAAAGTTTTCACCCTGCTTGAACACATCTTTGCACACAAGGTAGGCACAGGTCACGTGTGATGCGTTGATTGTTTTCATGTCAGATTTGCAGCTTCCCCTTTTTTTTTGTCTTTGAAGCTAGCGATAAAGGTGGATCCGTTAATATGTGTGAATCTCGAGTTTTTCATTTCCTGTTGCAGATCCCAGAAGTTAATATACCCGAATAAAACGATAGTTCGTCCTATTCTTGAATATGCTAATGACAATGGTTTCTGACAGCCAAGAATTACCTTCAAAAAGTTGAATCAGTTCAAAAACTTCTTATTAGGCTACTATGCCCGAAGTTTAAAAATAATTACTATGGAGAGCATTATTCTGAATAGTTAATACAGCTGAATATACCTTTAGAAGAAAGAAGAAAAATAAAAAGGAACAATTTTGTACAGAAGATTTTATCTTTCCAAATAGTGAATACTTTTCGTATAATATATTTTATAAGAATTTTATATTCACAGAGGAATATCTAAATTCTAACATCTCAAAAAGTCCAGAGATAGCTTGTGTTCAGCTTGTAGCTGAACTTGTGGAAAGCTACAATATGAACTTACGATGAGATTGTAGGATCCATTTTATTATTTTATAATTATATATATTCAATTTTGTAATTTTGTATCACCTATTTTGACACAATGATGTACCTTGTTGTCAAATCGTACTCATACCTTAATTAATAATAATAATAATTATTATTATTCGTAAATATGTTCGTTGCAGAACTAACCCTCATTGATAGTGTTAGTTTTTACTTTGCTGTTGCAGGATTTTCAATCGCATGAGTGTCAAGGTAAATTTGGTTCAAACAATGTCCTAACTTATATCTTTGTGCAAAATTTTAGAAGTTGAGATCGAACGTCGGAATCCTTGCTTACGAAACGTGAACGAAGTCCTATAGGAGAGGCCTGTTCGTCTTTTCAAACCAAAATACGTAACAATTATCCTTCGCTTTTGCATCGACAATACTTGCATTATTTCAATGCGATATTACAGTTGTCATGGAATTGCCATATGGCTTTACACGGAAAATCAAAAGCTAATGCTACAATAAGTTGTGTATCTGCATGGAAAACCTTCAATTTGTGACTTTCTCTGCACAATCAGTTTTCTCAAACGTGCCAACAGATAACTTGCGACTTCATAGGAAAGGTAAATATAATGCCCCAACTCTAGAACGAAATTACAAATAGGATTGTAGGTTTGCCGGGATCAATTCACAATATTTCAAAGATATTCAAAAATTTGCGGTGGACACAACTCTCCTTGTTTTCTTTGAGATAAGAATACCTAGCCTCTCAGTATTTTTATTTATTTATTTTATTTGGGATTACAGCTTTTTACAGTTTTTCCCATGTCAATGTACTGTACTTAAACTTACATATTTGTTTTTACATTTTCTACATTATTTTAAAAAGCACTGTTGATACAAATTACTCTTACTATACTGATATTCCACATTTTCGAAAAAATATAGCAATATATATACGATTACAAGTTAGGTTCACAAATCAACGATTCCAAACACTGTGGAAGAGGAACCGCACAGTTTATGAGTATTTCCTACAATGTCTCTCATGGTGTATATTTTCCTTATTTTCACATATACAGTTTGGGTTTTGTACAATCCGAATCTTTTGTAAATGAAATTTAGTAGTTGTTATATCCTGACCTTATACAATTCTGAATTCAGTAATATTAGTACATTCCTTGTACCTTAAACTTTTGGAAACCAGGGACTTAATCTATTGAATTTAGCTATTTTCTGGGAAAAACTTCCCGCATTTTGAAATCTACTTTTGCACCATTCTTTCCAGTCCAGTTATCCTTCAATTTTTTTCCTCACCCTCGTGTACCATGTTTTCAGTTCCAGGACACGTTGAATTTTCCTTGCTCGTTTTGCATACAAATATACTATTTCGTTCCCCAAACTTTGATAATGTGTCTTAACCCAGGTTAAACTAATTGTCTCTCCCCTGTTCCTTAAATTCTATAAAGTTTATATACAGTTTATAATGTATGGAGAGCATTTAAATAATATATCGTAATTAGACTGCATTGAATTTAATACACTTTTGGAATCCGTTAATATTAATATCTTTTCTCTTTCATTTTACTAACTAACTAAAAACTAACTCCCTAGCCTTCTTAAACCCGAAGGTTCATGGCTGCAGCAACACAGGCCTTCCATCTTTCCCTATCTTGAGCAAGTTCTATATACTCTTTTCCATCCCTACCGATTTCCCTTAGGTCTATCTCAACGTTGTCCCTCCATCTTCGTCTTGGCCTTCCTACAGGTCTCTTACCATCAGGTTTCCCAACAAGAATCCTGTAAACTCCTCTTTCCTCTCCCATTCGTGCCACATGGCCTGCCCACCTAAGTCTTCTTGATTTAATTATTCTAATAATATCTGGACATGAATACAAATTATGTAGTTCTAAATTATGTAACCTTCTCCACTCACCTGTCTCCTCATCCCTTTTAGGTCCAAAGATTTTCCTAAGGATCTTATTTTCAAATACTCTCAATTTATGTTCCTCTTTCAATGCAAGGGACCAAGTTTCACATCCATATAATATTACAGGCAAAATTACTGTTTTGTATATTTTAACTTTTAGTTTCTTAGATATTAAACGAGAAGACAAAAGTTTATGAAGAGAGAAGTAACATGCATTTCCTGAATTAAGCCTACTTTTTATTTCCTCTTTAATATAATTTTCATTTGTTAATATTACTCCTAAGTATTTGAATTGGGAAACTGGTTCAAACGAGTTGTTATCAATAATTAGATTTTGATTATTACCTAACACTTGGTTTCGGCCTGTAAGCATATATTTAGTTTTCTCTTTGTTAACTTCCAAACCTATCTCTTTAGCAGTTTTGAAAAATATTTTAGCATTATTCTTAATTGTATTCACATCATCCCCCAGTAAGTCTACATCATCTGCATATGTTAACAACTGAGTCACACCATTTAATTTTAGCCCTTCTTTAGTTTCTTTTACCTTCCTTACAGCATATTCTAAGGCAAAATTAAAGAGCAATGGAGATAATGCATCTCCTTGTTTTAACCCATCATGAATTGTAAATTTGTCAGACATATTAATACCCACACGAATTTTACTTTCTGTTTCACTGGTGCATATTTTTATCATACTAACAAGCTTCTTAGGTATTCCAAACTCTACTAATATATTATATAATTTATCTCTTTTGACCGAATCATATGCTTTTTTGAAATCAATGAATAGCTGATGGACATTTTGATTATATTCCCACTTTTTTTCAAGTGTCTGTCTGATGTGAAAAATTTGATCTGTAGTTGATCCGTTACGTTTAAATCCACATTGATAATCACCTATAATTTCATTAGCATATGGGGTTAGTCTTGTTAAAAGAATGTTAGATAATATTTTATATGTTGTTGAGAGTAGAGAAATTCCACGGTAATTATTGCAGTTCATTTTATCACCTTTTTTAAACACAGGAACAATTATGGATTCTTTCCACTGTTGAGGGATTTCTTCTTTATTCCATATTAAACAAATTAATTTATGAATTTGACATATTAATGAATTTCCACCATATTTAATTAACTCAGCTGGTATTAAATCAATGCCAGGTGCTTTGTTATTCTTTAGCCTTTTAATAGCATCTTTAACTTCAGTCAAGTTAGGTTCTGGAACTAAAGGTTCTGCTGTGTGTACTTCATTTACTTCTGATTTATCTCCTACATGAACATTTAAAAGGTCATTAAAGTAGTTCTTCCATCTATTTAGAATATCGCTTGGGTCAGCTAGAAAATCACCATCTTTATCTTTTATCAAGTTTACTTTAGGTTGCCACCCCTTTCTGAACTCATTTACACCTTTATATAAATCTCTGATATTTTTGTTTTTGCTGTTTGTTTCAATTTCGTTAATTTTGCTTTTCAAGTAATCTTTTTTTTACTTCTAAACGTGCGGTTAACTTCTCGCTTTATTCTATTATAATTGTTTAGATTTGTATCATCAGAGTTATTTAACCACCTAAGTCTAGCCTGATTTCTTATTTCTATTAGATTATGACATTCATTATCAAACCATGGCTTACTTTTATTCGGTTTATGGTATCCTATACTTTCTTTAGCTGCTGATTCTATTGCATTACGTATGTGCTCCCAATTCTTATTTACGTCTGTTTCATTTATATTTTCATCATCATTTAAATCCTGCAAAACATCAAATCTATTTGACAGTTTAATTTGGTAATCTTTCTTAATTCTTTCATCAGTAAACTTTCCTGTATCAAATTTTAGAACTTTTAGATTTTGTTGCTTATGATTTATCACTGAGAGTCTTTCTCTTAATTTAGAAATTACTAAATAATGGTCACTGGCACAGTCAGCACCTCTATGTGTACGAACGTCAATTATACTAGTATGCCTTCTCTTATCAATGAGAATATGATCTATCTGATTATGAGTTTTACCATCTGGAGAAGACCAGGTATATTTATGGATATCTTTATGTTTAAAAGTGGTACTTTTCACAATTAAATTCTTTGAGGTTGCAAAAGTAATCAATCTTATACCATTATCATTACTTAATTCATGAAGACTTTCTTTACCAATCGTGGGTTTAAATGTCTCTTCTTTGCCAACCTGTGCATTACAGTCACCTAACAGAATTTTCATATCATACTGAGAAAATTTATCAAAGATCTGTTCTAACTCTGTATAAAAATCATCTTTAGTATTAATAACCCACAGCTCTACAGCACCTTGAAGGGCCTTGGCTTACCTACCGACTGCTGGTCTCCCTCCCACACTGTTCCGCCGTCACCTTGTTGGAGCGTGGAGTTCTTAGACCAGTAAAGGGGTGACGGGTGATCAGCCCGACGAACCCCCAGACGTTGTACTGTAGGTCTTCTCGACCGGGTTATGCTCACTCACTCGGAGCTTCCCAATTTCCTCACGATGGTGGGTTGCCACCGGCCCTATACGTAGGCCGAATAAATTCCGACCAGAGCCGGATTCGAACCTACGCCGTCCCGCAGCGAGCGATCTCAAGACGAGTGAACGCCTTAACCCGCTCGACTACGGAGGAGGACCATCTTTAGTATCATCATCTTTATATTCCGTTGGTGCATGTATGTTTATTAAAATAATTTTACACCACCTACCCTGTAAAACTGCATATGATATCCTATCATTAATAAATTCTACTGTTTTAAGAGCCGAGATAATTCTATTATTTATGAAAAAGCCTGTTCCAAAATTATGATTTTCAGTACCACCATAGAAAAAAGTATAATTTTTAGTTTTACAATTCCCTTCTCCTGGCCACCTAACTTCCTGGACAGCTACTACATCTAATTTATACTTAACTATCTCATTAACTGTACACTGAAATCAGCCCTGGCCCAAAACCATGGTAACGGTTGAAGTTTTTGCGTGCGATGACGTGTAACCGGCCAAGTGAATGCATCACTTCAATGTGAAGTCACGTGAAATGACAAAACGACAGTGTTGCAGTATGCAGATATTAAACACCAGAACAAGAACAATGTCTAGATGAGGATGTGTACTACAGGCTATGGAAAAGGAGATGCGATAACCACTAACGCCGTCAAACGGTTGGGCGGGAACTTTACGTCACATACCATGAAGAAGTAATAGGATCTGATCTGATTATGTCCTTTGCGATTAGTCCACTCAGAATTAGTTCACTTCATCAAATGATTTACTAAATCTCATCAATTTACATTGTCGATTTCATTATTTGAGGTTTTTTTTTGGTTTACGTACAACATCTTCACCGAAGAGAAAATTATGCTCATTTCTTTGTTTTCCTTGACCCTGTACATCCAGGGTCAAGGAAGTCAGTAATAAGGTGTGTTATATACAGTGTACACCTATAGATTGAATTGTATCTTCTCCAAATATGATGTATAAAGAAACAAACTGCCGGAGAACTAAGTGAGGTGAGTATACAATTTTATATTACTATTATAGTGGAACCACAAGCAAAGAAACCTGCGCAGACTCGCGATTCCTGTGCACCGTACTCCAGTGTGGAGGGGAGGGGGAGAGTGGAGCATGCTCTCTTATAGTCCGAGTTGAACGGAAGAGGAGGAAGGTTATTTTTCTTGTGGTCGCTCTTGTAAATAAGGGGAACTGTGATTGGTCATTCATCTATTTTATCACTTCTTCATAATCTCAATTGACTTAAATGGCCGGAAGAGCAAAGTATTTATCAAATATAAATACAAACACGTACCGTTTAATAAATAACCAAAATGGAATGAAAAGTTAGCAGTTTGTATTTTTATTGCTTTATGTGAATATGTAGGGAAAAGGCGAGAGAGAATTGTACACCAATGGCAAAGAAATGGTAGGCGAAGTATTTACCAGGATTATACTCCCTACATTCCTGCTCATAATAAGGAGTCGAAGGTATCTTGCTTAAGGATCTTTCTTCGATGTAAACCTAAAAGTTGACTTTTCAGATTACGTACATAATCTTCTGGGCAGAAATGCGCACTGCAGATTCTAGCATTAGCATGATTCACGTTAGCGTTTCCACACGAATCCAAAGCTCGGTGACCGAAGAATCCTTTTGAAAAACATATATAACGTATATATTATGTTCAACGTACTTGGAAGATGTATCTTGTGCTGAACTAAAATAAATAATAATAACAAGTGGTGTGCGGTATCTCGGAAAGTCGGGACCGGGATAGGAAAGAAAAATTCCGTCCCTATCACGACTTCAGCAAATGACTTCCCTAAATTTCTGGATCCCGAGCATTCGGGAAATACCGAATTGTCATTTTAAAACGGTATTAATTCTTGACGTTTTCTACATTGCAAGTGTCTGGAACTTATCGGAAATTGTTAGTTTTCATTCCAGAAATGCAAAGAAAATCACTTAAGGTGAAAATGACAATTTGAGATTTCCCGACTAGTCGAGAAATTGCGAATATTTCCCGTCCCGAATGTCGAGATTTAAAAACAATTCCCGTTCCGATCAAAAATATTCTGTCCCGCATAACAATAAGTAACTATCTATATTTATTTTCAATTTGTATGAAGCCACAAAACGTAAATGGGTGGAAATGCTCATTTGTGTACTCGATTTCGTGTGTTCAGTTTCTGGCATGGTTTCCTATCTCCATAGTGCAACACTAGCGCATAGATTTGGAATTCATTTCATGGATAAATTCACCTCTTACCGTCGTTTCGTCATTACGAGTAAACAACGGATTGGCCCAACCTATACTTCTAATAACCTTGACTGAAATGCCCCAGGCCGGTAAAGGCTCAGAACATTCCAGGTGCCTAATTTAATATCCTTATTCCTAACGTAGATCTTATCCTTAGTCCAGGGACCTCCCAAAGTAGTCCCCACCCGGAGATCCGAACGGGGGACTATTTTACCTCCGGAACATTTTACCTTGGGAACATCCATGGCCTTATATTGCTGTTTCTTGACATTTTTTTTACAGTGTAGAGTTGTCAGCTCTACGCCTAACCCCCAATATGAATGGAGGAACTACTACACAAGACAAACACAAACACATTAGACAGCACAATTACTACACAAGACGAACACAAACACATTAGACAGCACAACTACTACACAAGACACACACAAACACATCACAACTATAACACAATATAAACACAAACACAAACACAAACACACCACAACCACTACACAATATAAACATAAACAAACTACACACCACAACTACTACACAAGACAAACACAAACAAATTAGACAGCACAACTACTACGCAAGACAAAACAAACATACTAGACAACTAGACAGCACAACTACTACACAAACATACTAGACAGCACAACTACAACACAAGACACATACATACACATCACCGATACTACACAAGACAAACAGAAATACATTAGACAGCATAACTATTACATAAGATAAACACAAACACACTAGACAGCACAACTACTACACAAGACAATCCCAACCACACTAGACAGCACACCTACTACACAAGACAAACCCACATACAAGCACACCACAACTACTACACAAGACAAACACAAACATACTAGACACCACAGCTACTACACAAGACAAACTCACACACTACACAGCACAACTACTGCACAAGACACACAAACACATAACAACCACTACATAAGGAAAAAACAAACGCACAACTACTACTACACAAGATTATGAAAAAAAAACAAAAAAACAACAAAAAAAACGTATGAATGAAAGAATGAAAAAAGGAAAAAAACACATCATAACTAGATGTCTGAATGACATGTATGTTCTTTTAGCAGGAAAGCTGTTGTAAAAAAAATTTATGCTGATATTTTGAGCAGAATGGTGTTGGGCTAAGAATAATACACGTCACATTGTTTTGGTAAAACACAAACGCAACCTGGGATAAAGAAATAAGAAACTACTTACAATTTTTCGATTTCAAGCTTCAGCCATCTTATTTTACTTACATAATTATAAAAATTAATAATTACATACACAAAGAAATAATAATTTTATTTCAATAATTCACCATGCATCCTCATCGTCACGATTATCCCATAAAGCGATAGCCTTAAAGGTAGCAAAGGACGTAAAATATACGAAATAGTAGTGGTGTCAGAAATGAGATTTCAGTGGATTTAGCGAAACATGGGAGTGGGAGTAGTTAGGAAACAGATGAAGACTACATCTACTCTACAATCTTATTTGAAACGAAAAGTTTCGCGATTTGGGCAAATCTGGTTTCAAAAGAACTAAGATGGCAACAGTAGAAGAACTGGACTTCTTGCAGGTTCCGAAGGAAATATTGGGGAAGCGCCGATGCTGAGAGGGGAGGGGGCAAGGAGGGTGCTTCACGTGTTACAAGAGTAAACAACGATTGGTGGGAGGGACTGTGCAGTGCGAGTTTTGTGAGTGGTGTCTTTCGTCTTTATGTTGTTTTCGGGCATTGTCAATTAATTAATGGAGCTTAAATCAAGCATAAAGGCTTTATTTAGCAAAGTTTCATGTTTGTACACTATCTAACCTCTCCCATCCTGTTATGTCAATGCTTCCGAGATATGAGCAAGATATCAGACGCCGGGCATTAAAGAAAGAAAAAGGTTGAATCTATCAATTACTGCATAGCTGTGGACAGTGTCAGATTAATGAGCTTCTGTGGGGGAAAGATGGGCTTTTCTTTTCTTTTTACTGGCGGTACACTATGTTCGTTGAATGTGCGTATTCAGGTTCAAAAGCAACAACGTAATTTTAGACATCAGAGGAAAGGAGACGGGAGATCGTTTACCGCCACTATGGGGGCTCTCACTTCCACACGAGCAAGAAAATCGGGGCAGAAATACTTGGCACTTTTCAGTAATTACAAGACTAGTGATGATTCCATAGGGCAGATGAGAAAGCACCCCCCCCCCCATCCTGCAAATGAGAAAAAGGTGAAGGTAGTTTCATATGCACTTTGAACCATGGCGTGACGCATATATATACGAGGGTTGGGGAGTAAGTCACGGCAACCCAGCAACAATTCGACAATCGAAGGATGCATAAAAAATCTGCCACATACAACCGAAAGAGTATCCATTTTATATGTATAAATTAGTGCTTGGCAGTCACATTAAAACGCCCGAAAATACTGCATATATAATAATAATAATAATTTTCTTATTACATTCATCTATGGTGTTTTGTGTTTGTCCTTTATTTAGAGTGGACGTTTACTGCCTAAATTTACTTCTTGTTACGAGTTTATCTCCACATGATTCGCTTCAATAAAGATATTAATTATTTTTCTATTCGTGGGAACTGCCGCAAGTAGCGTTGTTTCTAATGGCCTATTTCAGTATTAGAAGACATTCATAATTATATAATTCATCGTCTTTCTTGAGATGAAACTACTGATATAAATATTCAAGTTTATAATATAAATGACGAAAAAAATGTTTTGAAGAGTTTAATTTTCATGCAAAATAAACATAACAGAAGAAATTAATCTTCAGTATCAAAAGCAACGAAAGTCACTTAGTAAAGTGCAATTCTCCTGTATGTGCTTTGGAGAACACATTGCCCACCTTCGGTACGTCCAGGACTTGACATTCTCTCTACTCAATAGCAACGACAGCTAAATGATGCAGCATCCAGCATCCTGTTTCGAGAAAGTCTTTCAAAGGTTTCAAAGACGAAAAGGTTCTTTCACAGGCTGCATTAGAAACTGGAATTGTTACACAGATTACAACTTGAGTGTGAACCTTGTGAAATACCAATTTATGTTTTCCTAGGATTTCGAAGAAATCCATTAGGCGGAGTGTTCTTCGTAACGCTGAAAGAGTTTTGGGCAAAATCTGCGTTTTACCTTTCAGGGAAATGTTATGACAGGAATAAAAATCTGAAAAAGTTATCTCATAATTCAAGAGGTATTCTGACCCTGGTGCACCTCTTACTCTACCACTCCAACGTATGATTGTGCTACACAATTGTAGGCACCTATTAGTCCAGGCAAATTAGAAAAAAGAATGGAAAAAATTCAAACAGAGATAAAAATTGGTAGATATCACCAGTATGGTATTTCAAACAACATACTAGAAGTCCCCGACAATCCGAGTTGTGCTCTGTCCGCCATATTGGAAAATGGCGGATGAACGGTGACGTTTGATCATAATTGCTTTATTAACTAAAAATGGTGAAGGTTGAGCCGAAAATGTGTTCAGACATAAATTAAAGAAAATAAAATTTCCAATAACTGTAAGAAGATAATTTTTTGTGATTTAACCTACCATTTCACTGTTAATAATATATGTAATTTCTTTAAGGGTGCTGCCCGTTGTGTAACTTCGATGTAATGGATCTGATCATCAGAAAACAAACTGAATAACCTTTTTGGCAAGGCAACAATGGATATAACCCAATATTGTATTATTTGTGAACAAACGTTGAGTGAAGGTGACACTGTGGTTGTGATAAAAGGCTTAAATGCTATAAAGACAGCAGTTGACGTCGAAAAGATGGAATATTTGAGAAATTGGAAAATGAGACGAATGTGAGGTTACATACTAAGTGCCGTAAAGACTATACTCGTGAGAGTAGTATTACTGCTGCAAGTAATTGTTCACCACAAAATTCAATACTCCTTCGATCAGCAATACATATATTGCTTGTCTTGCAGTGAAGTTTGTGATTTTCAAGCAGAAATGAAAAAAAATGTGAACAGACGAGTTAACATATTTGAAGTTCGATCCTTAACATTCAAGGATCAAATCATTGAAGCTGCCATCAAGAGGAACGATGATTGGGGAAGGACAGTGCTTGATCGAATGCATACCGTTATTGATTTAGTTGCAGTTGAGGCTAGGTATCACCATCCTTGTTTCACTAAATTTTACACATCCTCACCTACATCGGGAAAACGTGGTAGGCCTGAAGATGAGTGTATTTCTATAGCATTTCTGCAGTTATGCTGCTACCTTGATAATGATAACGACGATTGTCAATACTCGATGAATCAACTTATGACGAAGATGATGGAATATCTTCCACAAGATACTGATGTCTCAGAAAAAAACTCTTAAGAAACACGTATGTGATCACTATGAAGAAGACATGATAATAAAAACACGTAAAGGGCAAACCGCTACAGTATGTTTCCGTGATACAGGATATAAAATATTATCCAAAAGTTGGTACACACAGAAAGAAGAAGATCCAAAGAACGAAAGACTTAGAATTGTTAGAACTGCTGCCGCAATAATTCGGGAAGATATACGATCTGAAACATATGCTAAAGATATGTATCCAAATCCACATTAATGCTTGAAGACAGCTGATGATATGGTTCCAGAGACATTAAGGGTCTTTACAGAGGATGTGATTATGAAACTAATGAGAAAGGAAATGAAGACTCCATCAAAAGAAAATGTGCGTGTATTGAGCATGTTATTATATCAGCAGTAAGACCACGGTCATTCAATTCAATGATTCAGATTGGACTTGCAGTTCATCCACATAGATATTTTGGTTCAAGAAATATTATTGATATGTTATCAAGCATGGGTTTATGTGCATCCTACAATGAAGCCGTATTGTATCTTAGTCCTGCAATGTTAAGTGATGAGGAGATTTTTGTTGACAAGGAATTATTGAATCAGTTTGTTTTTGATAATGCAGACGTCAATGTTCGGACCTTGGACAGACTAGGAACTTTCCACAATAAGGGGAGCATTATGTGCACTACTCCTGCAAGATCTGTTCATCCCAGAAAATAAATTGTTCGATTGAAGAAGCAACCACCAGAATGTTACCTTACCAAATTTGGTAATGTTCCATTACGCACATACGTTGTGCCTGCTCTCCATGGCCTGGAGAAAATCAAGATTAAAGAAATTGAATACACCAAACAAGTAGCACCGTCAGTGCATGTTGCATCACTTCTTGATTTTGTATAGATGTGTGGAAATCACCTTACCTTGTCACCAAGTCCAAGTTGGAGTATTTATATGGAGCTTGCCACTGAAGGTAGCAAGGAATATCACATTTCTGAAATAAGTATATTACCATTTATAAAGCTGCTGCCGACAAGTCCAGATGCCATTTACTCATCCCTTATGTTCGCAGTTGAAGAATACATGAAACATGGTCAAAAGACATGTATTGTTACTTTCGACCAACCTCTATATCTGAAAGCCTCTGAAATTGTTGAGGCTTCTCTAGACAACGGAGATATGTCGTCAGTTGTCCTTCGTCTAGGTGGATTCCACATGCTTATGTCGTACATGGGAGCGATAGGATACATGATGAGGGGAAGCGGATTGGAAGACGCTTGGTCAGTAATATATATTATTCGTTACAAGTCACGAAATAAAAGTGTAAAACTTCAATCAACACCAGGAAAATTTGATTACAAAATAAAGGAAAAGTATCCACAGAGTTAAATTTATTTTTTACATTATTGGATTATATTGGTTAAATTTATTTTTAACATTATTAGATAGGTTGGTTAAATCACAAAAAATTATCTCCTTACAGTTATTGGAAATTTTATTTTCTTTAATTTATGTCTGAACACATTTTCGGCTCAACCTTCACCATTTTTAGTTAATAAAGCAATTATGATCAAACGTCACCGTTCATCCGCCATTTTCCAATATGGCGGACAGAGCACAACTCGGATTGTCGGGGACTTTTAGTATGTTGTTTGAAATACCATACTGGTGATATCTACCAATTTTTATCTCTGTTGGAATTTTTTCCATTCTTTGATGACATTTTGCCTACTTTTACTGGACTATATGGAGTTCTTGGGAAGAAGTTCTTCGATTTTGATATGTACGAGAAAAAGCGAACCTGCATCTAATGATTGAAGAGTGGCAAATCCTAAAAAAGCGTTCTTTTACCTGTCCGCGATACAAATATCTGTCCTATTCCTTTCTCGCAATGTCTTTTGTTTCATCTGGCATCAGTGCGAATACTTTCGCCTCTTCCACTTCCTGGCTTATATTGCTGAGAATAAGTGTAGACATTACGCATTTTAATTTGTTCTGATTCGAATTTTGAGTGTAATTTGCTTTTTATGGTTCAAGTTTAATACATTTTCGAATAATATCCCTTCATTTTGAAATTAACTTCAAGAGTACAGAAGAAATTTCCTTTGTTAAAGTTTGCCTCAGACTTATCATCTCGAAAATCAAGCCCTTGAATAGTAAGTAACCTCTCGATACATCCACAACAACTGACATCTAGTGTCGATTTCCTTGGATCACATTTGGTCCCGGGTTTGATACCCGGTGGAAGCACTTTAAACTGTAGATCCAGTCCCCATTAGCCTTACTGTGCATAAAGTGGACTTCAGACACCAAATCAACCAACCGACCAAATCTTGAATCACCTTTGAATGTCTTTTACTAATTTGCATTGTCATTAACGACCCACCATTAGAATAATTTGCCCGTACTACAGATGATGTTTTGTGGTCCTCAGAATGTTCGTGATGTTTTAAAACCATCCACATTCAACATTGTTTTCCCGTTCTTAAAACTGGTTAAAACTTAGGTTAATCGAAACGATTGCTGGATATACGTAAATGAATGAGATATCGCCTATGCCTATATCGGCGCTCGAATCTTGAACGAAAGTCACACACACACACACACACACACACACACACACACACACATATATATACATATATATATATATATATATATATATATATATATATATATATATATATATATATATATATATATATGCTAAAACAAATTAATATTTGTTAGTCAACTTGGTATTATAAGCAGGAAAGGTGATATAATGTAGAATACACAACTTAGAAAACGTAAAAATCGTCGTACTCTTATAAATGAACTCTCTTATTATTCGATATTAAATTAACTTCAGTTAGGGGGGGGGGGCGGACGGGGGACGAAGTGTCCGACTAGGGGGGGGGCGCGCCCCTGTTCCCCTCTGGCGTCGTCACTGATTGTAATGTACAAAATATACAATAATGCCATAAAAACTCCCCAAAATACTCTTTTATCGATAAAGGTAAGTGTGCATTTTACCAGTCCCGCCATTGCAATTCACTGTAACATCATATGTAGGCAAATCAAACCAAAGTGCGTGCCTATTGTCTCTGAGAACATTGTTTTCTACCACTGTGAACCATGACTTGTTGTGAAATATATGCATTAGAGAGCTGCATGAAAGGGATTTCGCTCGAGCGCCAAATTGTTCGCACGGGCGACGCTAGATAGCGTACGGAATCGAGAGCTTCTTCGCTGGAGAGCATATCGCTCGAACAGGCAAGTAGCGACACCACGGCCAAGATTCCTGAAAAGCTTCCATTCGAACAACCTACAGGGTTATTCAGAAGTCATGTGTGTTTGTTTACACAGAATTTGTTCTCATGGCGGTCTGAGAACATCTTGTAAGTCTCCCAGAAGGTCTCCAGTAAAACCATGTCCATATTAGTCATGGAAGGAGAGGGAGGTGCAATTTGAAAGACATTTAGCGAGAGTTCTAAAAACGGAAAGCGACCAATCACTGAAGGAAATGAAGATGCAAGGTCATAAGTTTTTGTTTGTGTGGTGTAGTGTAGCTAAACGCCGTTAGGAGCGCTAGTGGCGCAGTCTCTCAAGATGGCGACGTCGAAGCAAGATAAAGTTTTTTGCGTGCTGGAATTTGCTCTTACAGGGTCTATCGTGACAGCACAGCGACAGTTTCGAACGAAATTCAGTAAGTGAAACTGTGTTGTCCGTTGGGTGAAGCAGTTTGAATCTACTGGTTGTTTCTGCACCGCAAAAAGATTGGGACGCCCACAGACGTCGGAAGAGGCAGTGGACAGGATTAGGGCCGTGTTCGAACGGAGACCAAGAAAGTTGACAATTGTAATGATGAGGTAAGAAATTTCGGTAATTATGTTTTCATTTCATGTCAATGTGGTTGCATCGTATCATTTCATAAAGGAATAAATCAGATTTTATTTTACACCATTTTTTCTGAATTACCCTGTATTACCAGATTTCCTGGACCTGATGTTGTCTAACATTAAAATGAAAGAAATGGCCCTGTCACTCTCGTGAAAACACATAAGAAGCAATATAATGTAAAAATAAAAATAAAAGTTTAAAATGTACTAAAATGCCATAACCCCTCTCCTATTTAAGGACAATGAGATAATCATGACCTAGATAAACACTTGATACAAGAAGGTTTTCACTAGTTGGCCTAATGTGTCGATGAAACAATCGTAAAATTGGATCCTAAATGCGAAATATGAACACAATCGAGATTTATCGTGAAAGTAGTGTAATCATGTATGTTCAAAGTAATATTTGGTACGAGGCCTATTATTTTTATTAATTTAAGCACAGTGGAAAACCTATTTTGACGATGTTTTTGTTGATTTTATACTATTGCAAATCTGTGTTTTTTTCACCTCATACTTCGTACGAGTGTCATAATTTCTTTCGAGTTAAAGTACGTAAAACCTACACCCACGCACACCCACGCACACCCACACCCACCCACGCATACCCACACCCACCTACACTCACCCACACCCGCACCCACCTACACCCATTTACTTCCAGTCTACTTCCGGTCCACTTCCGGTCTACTTGACAGAGACCTGTGGGTTTTTTCCAGTTTTTTTAAAGTATATAAGTACATATATTTTGGGGGTTCAAAGCCCACACTTGGTACGAGGCCTATTGTTTTTTATTAATTTAACCACAGTGGAAAACCTATTTTGACGAGGTTTTTGTCGATTTTATACTATTGCAAATCTGTATTTTTTTCACCTCACACTTGGTACGAGTGTCATAATTTCTTACGAGTTAAAGTACGCAACATTGCGATGGCTCGTAAGGTAAACTATTGTGCAATGTTTACGCAACAAGTTATTACGCAGACCCGTATCTAGCGTGTTGTTGGTTATGACGTAATGGGTGTCTTCTGATTGACTTACTGTTTCGGATGTTTTCATCCGTGCTTAGGTTACTTAAAGGGTTTTCGCATTACAGATCAGTCAGTATCGTGAGAGTGTTTGAAGAGTACGGATGTGTTGTTGCAGTGTTAAAAGTTAAGTATTTAATTTATTTTAAAGCTACATACTATCTATTATTTTTAGTTTAAGAAAAGTGTATCAAGTGATTTTTTTTCATAGTAATTTCGATCAGCTTGAGTTTCGATGTGATCAGATGTTACTTGTTGCCTCCGGAAATTCTGTATAAATAACATAGCTGAAAATTTTATCGTAATAGCTACAATTATTTTATTTTGAAGGTGGTTCAAGTTGTTTTTCACACAGATTGAATTTGTATAAATTTGTATTTGTATTGAATTTTGTATTTTTTCCCGAGAAAATTTATATATAAATATCAGAGCTGAAAAAATATTATAATTATAACTATTGTTTTTTTATGTTACATTCTATCAATTATCGTAAGTTTAAAATTGTTTTTTTTTCTAGTAAATAGAATCTTATTGAATTTTGACTTGATTGTGCGTTTTGTATTTTTCCCTGAGAAAATTTATATATAAATACCGAGAAACTTCTATTTAAATAACACCTCGTGAAAATGACAACTTGTATAACCGACGTACCACTTGAACTGCTGCACAAGATTTTTGCGTACACATTCGACGGAGGTGAGGATGTTGCGAGGCTCGTCGACTTAAGCAAAATAGTGCCTGAATTTCGTCCACCGTGCGAGATGATTTTTATGGACAATCTTCGCAAAATAAGCGGTATGAAAAACTTGCAGAATCTCGATTCTCTTTTTCGGGCTGCAGGCAAAAAGTTGGCTGATAGGATGGATGAGCTTCATGAGGCGAGGGAAGGAAGGAGACGATATACGGACGATTAGTATGAGTCAAACGCGGAAACAGACAGCATCATTACGCAACTCATCGCATTGACTGAGTCGCGAACTTTCTTGTTGTCACGTGAATTGTGTTGATTGGTTCGCTAAGGAGAATTTTCCCGATTAGTAAATTGAGGTTATAAATATAATATATTCTTACTACTAATGTGCGTCTAGTTTTTTTACACCACAGATAAACGGTTACACAGTGCAACATTAACTTGTGTATTTTGTTGATTTGGTGTTAAGTAGTGTATTTGGTGTCTGCATGTGTAGTACTACGTTCTGGAGCGGTGTAGTGTGTGGTGTATGGTTACATGGTGCGAGCTAACTAAACAAATGAATGTTTAAAGCAGAGGCAATTGTTGAATTTTTTGAACTTGAATACAGCTATTCGTCTATTTGGTTGAACACAATTTTGTTGTACCTGCCTGGTGCTGGGATGCACCTGCACTCTGAAGCAAGTCTTTCACACAAACTTCAACGAAACATCCTAGTATTTATCTTTATCCAAATCTACTTACAGTTTGTTAAATTCAAAGAAAACTCGGACGTCACTATATATAATTTCAATATATTTTTCACTTATTGATCTACTGTCCTTTGTTTTTTCGTTGCTATGCTCAAAATATGTATAGAAATTTATAGATCGTAATTTCACATTATCAATAATTAATTATACATCTTATTAATTCAACAACGTTTTGGAACATAACAAAATAGTAATTGATAACAACATAAATATCATAATGCATTTTAAACACAAAATTAAACAATAAATATAAATGAAATAAATGAACATCTTTGGGTCAGTCACAATACGCACCCCTTCCGGGTGAAAATTTTCGACTTATTTAAGTTCTGTAAATATCGAAAATTTTACATTTAGTTACAAACTTGTGAACATTGCAATTTTAAATTAAAACATAAATTATATTTTTTTTCAAACAATATTAATTCAGTTCACTATGATCTCCGTGAATCAAACTTGACTGACATATTCTTCATTTTATTTCAGTTGCATGCATTCAGTACATTAAACTAAAGACAATATTCTTGAATGGAAACAATCATGAACATAAATTATTACATCTGAAATTGTATTTATAGCTTCTCATTGTCCGATGTAACTCTCAAAATCTTCAAACCTTCTTACTTCACTTCTTCACTAAATCTTGGATAATTTCTTCAGCAATAGTAATTTATAGATGTAGCTAATACAGGACAGTCAAGAAATACTACATATGCACTTTGATCTTCTGTTCTTCAAATCTTCCAATTCACTATCTCAGTTCGAAACTCCGTAATTATTCATATATAGCTACATGATTACTTATTTCCTTGAACAAATACATCAAGTTGTCAATTGAGTAGCAAGTAATAAATTAATGCTGCGACTGTTTCTTCAAATATCATACAAATTTGCGCACACATAAACTTGTTAGACGAGGATAATCATCACATCGACAGGGCATCCATGGCCTTTCATAAAAGTATTGTCTACATTTATTCATGTACTTTGTAGACACATCAATTCTCAAATAAAATAATAAGCATATGTAATCTAGTGGATAATTACATTTCTCATTCCTACTAGATACAATATATTGGCATAAATCAATTATTTATATGCAGAGTATATTATTCTCTGAACAAATTCTTAAACAATATCGCGCAGAAACAGAATGTACATTTTTACTTGCACGCAACAACAATTCTCGTATTTTAGCACATCAGTAGCAATAGGAAGAAGTTCCAACATTATCAGTTCCATTGAATATGCATAGATTTAAAAAATTCCACTTTTCTTTAAATTAAAGTGCGAAGAATAACTAAATTTCTTGATGTATGCTTTAACAAAACTTTGCCCTTGTACAAAACTTGCTTGAAGTAAATCATCCCAACCTTTTAATTTAGCATCTCACGGGAACTTGCGTTAAAGGTAAAGAACCTTGTACTTGATTTATTTGCGAAGTATTTTGTTCACGATTTGCCATTCTTGTAGAATCAGAATTTGTTTGTGATACCAAACCTGCTGATTCAGGTTGAGAATTTAATGAATTTGAATTTGCAGGATAACACTGATATGGCATTGTATTATTATTAGCACTGCGATTTTCATTCCTGTAATAGAATCGCGATTGATTGAGCAAATTTTCATCATTATATTGTCCTGTAGGTGAACGATAATTATTTTGGAATTGTCCTCCGTTTCTAGATCTCAAGCCATTATAATTGTCTAGTGCAGTAAAATTTCCATGATGTCCATAATTATTAGAGGTTCGCCTAAAATTGTTGAAATATCGACCTCGAAGATTGTTTCCCTGCCGATTTTCGTAACCTTGATTGATAACAGCATTGGCTTCTAACTCACTACTAGTTGGAGTCTGAGTACAAACACTAGTGGTCTTCGAATGTCGAACATTAACTTGCCGCACATTTAACTTGCCTCTATTTTGTTCAGAGTTCTTAAAAATCTTTGGAATATTTTCACGTTCGTTGTCTTCATTAGGAAGAACAACAAGCCCCTTTCTACTAAATTTTATTACATATATTCTTCTTAACATGCTAGTTAGTTGATCTACTGAACGAATTTCGTGACAAGTAATGTGATTGGCAATATTATCAGGTAATTGACTAAGTATTAACTGCACAACATCTATATCTTGAGGATTTTCAACAAAATTGCAATAACTAGAGTGAGTTTTTAAAGCAAAAGTCTCTAAACTGCCATGTACACTGGGATCGTATTTGTGATTCCTCAATACGGAGAGTTGTGATTGGATAACTTCCGAAGAAGCAAACTGATTAATGAATTCTTGTACAAACTGATCATAAGAATTAAAGTAATATTTATGAGTCCGAAACCAATAACCAGCTCTCCCAGTGAAGCATTGTTGGATACTTTGCAGTTTCATTTCTGTTGGCACTCCTACAACATTTAATATGTTATCCAGCTGCTCAATATATTCTCTCGCTGATTGTTGCTCTATCTTTCCCGAGAACTTAGGCAATTGAGATAATTCACTTAATTTTAAACGTCCACTTCTTGCATTTCCTTCTCCATTGCATGTATTTCTAGTTATAGGATGATCACTTCTTCCTCTCAAACTATGCAGTCGATTATAGCAAATATGATTTGCTCCGTTTAACCCTGTGTTACTACAGTTATGCAATCTCGAACCATTTACAGAAGAATGAGGATCATCGTGATTGTTCGAAACTGAACATGGTACACTTGCATTAAGATAGATATTACTAACACAATCATTTTGTGGGTTAGGCTCTGATATTTGTGGGTTAAAATCACACCACATACAAGGAGAATTAAAGCTTTGATCCAGATGACAATGTGGATTATTATGTACATTACTAACATTGTCATTATTCTTAGTAAGCACAAAACTAGAAGTAGGATGTGAATTTGTACCAAACAGTTGATAGCAAGCGTTAGTGTAGTTATATTTCTCAGCACCTAACTCTCGTTTTTGGAATGGACCTTCTGAGTCGTCACTTCGGAATTTCTTTACGAAAGTTTCTTCAGAGCTAGATCCTACAGATTTATTATACTTGTGCTTCCAACGGACATGTTTACGAGCACGACTGTTAGTAACATTCTTCTTACCGGAAACTGTCCTAGAAGAATCATCTGATACATGACTAGACGAAGTACTGAGTACAACATCACACTGAGTTTTTCCATTCCTACATGTATTAGATTCTGTATTATTCACAACAATTGATTTTGTTCTACTATTACTATTTGTAACAACAGAATTATGAGCAGAGGAATTATGTGGAAGGGCTACGCTACCTTCATCACTATCGTTAACCTTGGCTGTTAAATCCTTGCCATCAGCTTGAAGCTTTTTGATATTTTGTTCTATACCTTCAATATGGGAATTAAACTGTTGGAACCTTTCTGTACAATGAGAAATATGCTTATGTACATCAGCATTAACATCGCTTTTACTTTCTAAAATAGTGACTCTAGATATAAGATCAACTATATTAGCAGAGCATTCATTACAATTTGAATTGAGATTATCTAAACGTTGGTCATAATCAAGAACGTGTTCTTATAATGATAATTGTACATTTTCAAATTCAGATAGTTTGACATCAACATTACGACATTTTTTATCAAACACAGATTCAAGACTTGTAGTTGATTGTAAACACGCTGTACTAACCGCATCTATTTTGTCCTTAAATTCAGACATTAAAATATTGAGCCGATTGTTAACATAACTAATATCATGATTAACAGCTTCAAATTTGACATCAAGCTGTGAAGATAACTGTGTATGTGCACTAGATAATTCAGCTTGTTTTAAAGATATAACGTCAAGTTTAACCTGAATATTTTCATTAGACAGATTTAATTCTGATCTAAGTTCCTGATTAGACTGTTTAAATTCCTGATTAGACTGTTCAAACTGAGTCTTAAGTTCTTGATTAGACTGTTCAAACTGAGTCTTAAGTTCCTGATTAGACTGTTTGAGATCCTGATTAGACTGTTTAAGTTCCTGATTAGACTGTTCAAGTTCCTGATTAGACTGTTCAAACTGAGTCTTAAGTTCCTGATTAGACTGTTTGAGTTCTTGATTAGACTGTTTAAATTCCTGATTAGAAAGTTCAAACTGAGTCTTAAGTTCCTGATTGGACTGTTCAAACTGAGTCTTAAGTTCCTGACTAGAATTTACAACAGCTAATTGTATGCTTCTAATGCTGTTTAGTATGTCATTTAAATTAGGATTTATACTTTCCAAATACACTGGCAATTGGTAAGGATCGTAACTGGCATCACATTTCTTACAACAATATTTTTCCTTAGTGGTAGAATAAATTGTCCATTGTGTGACGGAAAGCTTCAAACATGAAACATGATACCACGAACGGCAATTAAAACATTGCACATACCTCAGGTCATTATCGAGGTTATCACAACACGTCACTTCTTCAATCTTACCTGACTGTACATCACAAATGTCACCATCGTGAGAATTACTACTACAGTATTTAAGTAGGTTCCTTCATATGCAACATTAGACTTTAGCCTACGTGAATGTCTAGACTTAGTTTCTTTAGTTTTATCTGCCATGACTGCACAGAATAATAATAAACATAAATAAAATATTTAGGGTCGCCAATTTTGCCTTCGCAACATGTTCAACAAATTGCAACTCGAAGACAAAATAAAATTTAAAAGTCTATAACTACCATTGCGCAAACTTCAAACCACGCATCAGAAGATTGTCCTTTTTTTCTTGAATCCTGGCTGTAGGCGCCAAATTATTGAAGCAAGTCTTTCACACACACTTCAACGAAACATCCTAGTATTTATCTTTATCCAAATCTACTTACAGTTTGTTAAATTCAAAGAAAACTCGGACGTCACTATATATAATTTCAATATATTTTTCACTTATTGATCTACTGTCCTTTGTTTTTTCGTTGCTATGCTCAAAATATGTATAGAAATTTATAGATCGTAATTTCACATTATCAATAATTAATTATACATCTTATTAATTCAACAACGTTTTGGAACATAACAAAATAGTAATTGATAACAACATAAATATCATAATGCATTTTAAACACAAAATTAAACAATAAATATAAATGAAATAAATGAACATCTTTGGGTCAGTCACAACTCCACTATATGTCTAAAAGTGTAGCGAACTAGACGGGGCTAATAATTTCTTAATTGCAATAATTTTTTCCAAAGAAGGTGACACACACAGCGTAAATTTATTCTTGTAGTGTTTAATTGATTAAATTGCTTTATTTTACTTCACTTTTTTGTCCTTTGCTGCGACTGTTGTATATTTAAAGAAGGTAGGGAACATGATTGTAAGAGGTAGGGATATAATTGATCGGCATAGAGATCGTGTGAAAAGAGAAAATTTGTAAGCAGAGGATAAGGAAAATTTTATATTTTGAGTTCCTTATTGTGAAAGAACAAGGAGATAAACGGATTAACATTTGCAGGCAACCAAATCTCATGAAACATTGATAAAAGATACGCTTTCTATTAAAAATGTAATTACTTATAAACATGGAATGCGTGATATTCTCGAAAAACTTAACCCCTTTTTCCCTCTCTTCAAGAATTCGAATCGTATTAAAACAAACAAAAAAAACATCATCACGGACAACAAAAATGCATCACAAGAAATAATATCATATGAATTAACGATTATTTTTTAACAAACCTAAATTCTAAATTTAATATCTAATGCAAGCACATGATAACAACTTATTTGAACTAGTTTCTAAATTCAAATATTTAGGAGTAATATTAACAAATGAAAATTATATTAAAGAGGAAATAAAATAAAAAGTAGGCTTAATTCAGGAAATGTATGTTACTTCTCTCTAAGAAACTAAAAGTTAAAATATACAAAACAGTAATTTTACCTGTAGTATTATATGGATGTGAAACTTGGTCTATTATATTGAAAGAAGAACATAAATTGAGAGTATTTGAAAATAAGATTGTTAGGAAAATATTTGGACCTAAAAGGGATGAGTGGAGAAAGTTACATAATTTAGAACTACATAATTTATATTCATGTCCACATATTATTAGAACAATTAAATAAAGAATACTTAGGTGGACAGGCCATATGGCACGAATGGGGGAGGAAAGAGGAGTTTACAGGATTTTTGTTGGGAGACCTGATGGTAAGAGACTTGTAGGAATGCCAAGACGAAGATGGAAGGACAATATTGAGATGGACCTAAAGGAAATTGCTAGGGATGGTTAAGAAGAGTTAGTTAGTTAGTTATGAAATCACATGCCACTGTAAAAAAATGCAATCCCTGGCATAGAATGAACTTTTAAAAAATGAAATTTATTTCCACATAATGAACCTCAACCTATACAATTGTATATTTTTTTAATCTGCAGTATTTAAATTAAACAGACTTAAATAAGAATTGGGAGTACGTACATAATAGAATAGAATCAACAGTTAAATAATGTATAAACCAAGAAAAAAGTAAGCAATGGTTCGCATAACCTAATAGAAATAGACTTAGGTGGTTAAAGAACAGCATGTTTAGAAGTAACAAAAAAAAAAGAGATTACTTGAAAAGTAAAATTAACGCAATTGAAATAAAAGTATTAGAGGTGCAAATGAATTTAGAAAGGGGTGGCAACCTAAAGTAAACTTGATGAAAAATGGCTGACTATTTTAAATAGATGGAAGAATTGCTTTAATAACTTTTTAAATGTTCATGTAGGAGATAAATCAGAAATAAATTAAGCAGAACCTATAGTTCCAGAAACTAACTTGATTGAAGTTAAAGATGCTAAAAAAGATAAATTATTCGAATTTGGAATACCTAAGAATCTTGTTAATATGTCTGACAAATGTACAATTCATGAAAGGTTATAAAACAAAGATGCATCATATCCATTGCTTTTTAATTTTGCCTTAGAATATGCTGTTAGGAAGGTAAAAGAAACTAACGAAGTACTGTGACTCAACTGTTAGCATATGCAGATGATGTAAATACAATTAAGAATAATGCTAAAATATTTTTTTAAAGCAAGTAAGAAAGTTAGTAAAGAGAAAAGTAAAGGCCGAAACTAACTTGTTTGATCCAGTTTCCAAATTTAAGTAATACTTACAAATGAAAACGATATTAAAGAAGAAGTGAAAAAAAGAAGGCTTAATGCATGTTATTTTTCTCTGCCTTCTCGTTTAATATCTAAGAAACTAAAAGTTAAAATATACAATAACAGTAATTTTTGCCTGTGGATGCGAAAACTTGATCCCTTCCATTGATATTGAGAGTATTTGAAAATAAGATCCTTAGGAAAATATTTTAGCCTTAAACTGATGAAGAAACAAGTGAATGGAGAAGGTTACATAATTTAGAAGTACATAATTTATGTTAATTTCCAAGTATTATTAGACTGATGATTAAATCACGAATACTTAGGTGGACACGAATGAGAAAGGAATATAGGAGATTTTACAAGAATCTTGTTGGGAGACTTGATGGTAAAGTACCAAAAAACGAAGATGGAGATGGACCTAAAAGAAATCTGTAAAGATGGAATAGAATATATATAAATTTTGCTCAGGATAAAAAACAAATTGAATTGTAACCATGAATTTTCGAGTTCAAGAAGGCTAGAGAATTAATTAATTAATTAATATTTAATGTAATATGGTTTCACATATTTTTTAAAAGAAAACAAAGGTAGTAACATGGTATTCATATTGACAAGAGAATTTCTACAAAACTTATTTTCCTCGTAAGTTTACTAATAGCAGTTACATTCTTGTGACATGTTTGACTAATCGCGAAGATGAGGATGGCTGGCAGTACGTCAGGGACGGCGCCAGAAATTTTGGACTGGGTGGGCAGAAGCGCCATATTGATAGATTAGGGTGGGCGGTATAAATGTAAGACCATATATAGTATATATGTGTATGTAAGACGTATGTATCGCCCTCTCTCTTACACTCCCGATTCTCCTCTTACTTCTTTTCCCTTTCCTTATCCTATTTTTCTCTTTATTATTTTCTAATCTATTCTTCCATCTTGTTCCATTTCCTTTCGCTTTGTCTCAGATGGACACAATTATTTCAAGGAAGTGTTTAGCAGGTACAGCCATACATTCTAACCACATTATTTCATGCATGTTAATACCTGATACACATACTTGATTTTATGTATTCGGCGACAGTGATAGATTGACGTGCTTTATTTTATTTCTCTTTTTGTGCCACTTTTGGCTAATTTGCGAAGATGGGGATGAGTGATGATATGATGAAATTAACTCACAAACATTCATGCCCAGGCCAGGATTCGAACCCAGGACCCCTGGCGTCGTAGCGCGATGTGATAACCACTCCGCCACGGGAGCCGGAGCGACAGTGATAGAAAGTGCGATGGTAGACAATCGTGAAGTTTCTCGTAATTGAAGACATGTTCCTGAGCATAGTATTTTCATCGTATGAGTTTTTGACTCGAAGAGTTTTCTCACTCCTTTGGCGATCACTTTTCATAGCTTACAAGGTTTGCGCAACTGACAAATCTATCTGAATGTTTGTAGTAGCGGCGATTGAGTGCCAACATTTGAGGGGCAAGGACAATATACGTTTTCTTGGTAGAAAAGGCTTAGCATAGAGAGTCCATACTGCGGGTGCAAAAAGTGGCAAAATGTGGCTGGGGAACTACATTCCCCACTTCCCGCTCCTCCTAATCGCCGCCACTGCATGTTTGGATTAAAATGAACGTCTTATTAAGAATGATTTAAAACACACACGGAAAACCAATTCTTTCTTCATTGTACATGAAGTATTCCTAGGCTAATGAAAGGCTATTCTGACAAAATATCACTCATATGTAATAAACAAGTAAGACTGAAAAATCTGTTCAGAATTGAAGATATTATTAGCTAAGTTGCTATTCGTTTTCTGAACTCTCATGTTACTAATGCGGGAGAAGCAACACACGTATGGTCACATGAACATATTTTTTGAGGTAACAAAATGATTTAGAACACAAGGAATTCATCGAAGTTGATCACCGTGTCAGTAATAATTCATCTATTTCTTATAGATGACTTGGGTTGTATGGCGTGACCATTTCGAATACACTAGAATGTCAACCTGTGTATCATACCCTGGAAACTTAATTCTTTCAGGGCAACGAGTCCCTGGAGTCTGGAACCACTGTCAAAGTAATAATTTATGAGGGTTTGTATTTTGGGTATCAGCGTGTGTTTGTTTTCGCCCCTTCGTTACTTTCATCTGCAGCGCCTTGAATAACGTAGTGTGGAAAACCACCCAAGAAACTTGTTCCCCAGACGGATGACAAACATAGATGGCAGTGCGATTAATCTCGGTGCTAATTTTCTTATGAAAGTAATGCGGCTTTGTTAGTTTTTGGAATATATTATGTAGATTTGTTTGTCTTGAAAGGCGGTACGTGAATTGATGGAAACAGTTATATTTGTGGAGTGATTTGCAGTCACGAAATGACATTAATTTGGAAAGAAAAGTAAAATAAAATTAATAAAATTAATAGCATGCGTAACACAAGAAGTAACATCGCAAAGTGATTCTGGACGTCAGGTGTTGGATTGTGTACTAGAGTTTTATTTTTCTATGTTATTAGAATATAAATAGTATCCTGAGAGATATTTCATACCGAGGCGACAAACCACAAGTGTCGCTTGGAAGCGAGCAGTCCGTAATCAATGCAGCCTTTCGAACTGTAGGGACACAAGCTCTGACTGCACCGTTTCCTCAAGGAGATTACACCAAAGCGACACGCGAGAAACGATACGAGGATTTCACACCAAAGCGACACTGGTCCTTCGGTCCAAGGCAACTTTCACACCGAAGCGACACATGTTGCTTGGAAACGAGCCAATCAAGAGCAACATTTCACATCGTAGCGGCATGACGGGAAGCACAGACCTGCGTTCGGTTGGTGAAATCCTCAAGCGATAAGTGTCGCGTGCCCCTTGTCGCTTTGGTGCGCAATCTCCCTAAAGCAAGACACTCATTGCATCGCGCATGCGCGAACAACAAACCACGGCAACATGTTGCAAGCTATTGAGGAAATGGCCCAGTTTGAGCGACGCACAAGCGACAAAGCGACACTTGTGACTTATCGTGTCGCCTAGATCTGTTGTTGTAATGTGCGGTTTTTCGTGACCGAAGTAACAAGTAGCACGCGAATACGCCATATGAACGTGTCGTTTGCTGTTTGGACCCTCATGTGCAATGAATGCTATTTTACAGTCTGGAAGTGTGTGTCACTAGTGTGACAGTGTGAACATCCCGTGTCGCTTGTCCCATTGGTTTGAAAGTTTCCTTACACTCATGTCGATGGCACTAAGAATGTTTTGTGGGGTTCCCCTTGTCGTTTCATGGAATCATCATTATCATCATCGACGCGATTAGTTTAAAGCGGAAGAAAAGAGACAGTAAATATCCAAAATACAAATGCTTCAGTGTGTTTATCTTTAAAAGAAATGATGATGATGATAATAATAATGAACCTAATTCATACACAAAAATTTAGTTGCCAAGAGCATTCCACGCGTATTTTTTCTCCCGTATTATTAACGAAAGTATGACGATAACAGGACGTGGTCGACTGTCTAGAATGTTCGTTAATATCTTCGCGACCACTGTACCAAATATCAAAGCAATTATCACATTCATAAAAATGCTTCATGTAAAAGAATCAGACGTTGCAGCGAAAACTCCATTTACTTCCATTATAAGCAGACGAATACCAAGCACCGGGTTCAACACCAGCGCCTCTAGCGGATCATTTTCGAGTGGAACCAGCCAGAGCGCGCAGAACTGTGTCGTTTTCCACACTACGTTATTCAAGGCGCTGTACTTTCATCTAATCACCATTGAACCTTACCGTCGTCATTATGAAAATTAGCAGAAAAATGACTTAAAATAAAACAAATCAACCACAACTTACTCTTCCAAAAATGGAGTTTCATTAGGTCATACCTCTTAGAAAGTTGAGGTGGTAGTTTCAATTGCACAGCGTTTCATTAGTGGATCAAGGCAGCTAATTCCGTGAACAATGACGTTGTTTTCCGAAAGTCTCAATTTGTCTCAGGTAATTACCCTCTTAAAATGGACGCATCTTCTGTTGTGATAAAATGACACGTTTGGTGCGAATTATTTCTGTATATTTTTCCCCAATGGCATAACGCTGTCGCATTACAATGAAGAGGTCATGTGTTGGACTCCCCACTCTTCTGGTGGAAGCACAATGCACAACGGTTCGGACTACACGTTAAACTGTAGTCCGACCATGCATAAAAGTGTACTTTCATCTAATCACCATTGAACCTTACCGTCGTCATTATGAAAATTAGCAGAAAAATGACTTAAAATAAAACAAATCAACCACAACTTACTCTTCCAAAAATGGAGTTTCATTAGGTCATACCTCTTAGAAAGTTGAGGTGGTAGTTTCAATTGCACAGCGTTTCATTAGTGGATCAAGGCAGCTAATTCCGTGAACAATGACGTTGTTTTCCGAAAGTCTCAATTTGTCTCAGGTAATTACCCTCTTAAAATGGACGCATCTTCTGTTGTGATAAAATGACATTTGGTGCGAGTTCTGTCGCATTACAATGAAGAGGTCATGTGTTGGACTCCCCACTCTTCTGGTGGAAGCACAATGCACACCGGTTCGGACTACATGTTAAACTGTAGTCCGAGAGTAGAGTAGGTGGACCGGTTGGCCAACCGAAAATGAGGCTCGGTGAGGCTCGCCTTAATGGATTTCTCTCGTAAGGCGAGCCTCATTTTCTTGCAGTGTTGCCAGCTTCTTACTTGAAAAAATCACCAAGGTTTTTTTTGGGGTCTAACCTAACCTAAAGCAAGGAGCTGGCAACACTGCTTGAGGTCTGCCTTGCAGCGTTGCCAACATCTTACTCGATAAAATCACCAAGGTTTTTATTTTGGTCTAACCTAACCTAAAGCAAGGAGCTGGCAATACTGCTTGAGGTTTGTCTTGCAGTATTGCCAACATCTTACTCGAAAAGTCACCAAGGTTTTTATTTTGGTCTAACCTAACCTAAAGCAAGGAGCTGGCAACTTTGCTTGAGGCCTTACAGTGCATAAAGCAATTTGCCAACCTTCTGGTATTTTTGCCATAGCTTTTTACAAAAAAAAGAGAGAGAGGAGAAAAAGAGAGAGAGGGAAGAGTTAAACAACCGACAATGCTGCCAACACCTACCTACAGCTTTTTTTACTTGGCAAGGGTTTAGCCAATTTAGCAAGGAGTGCCGGCAACAAATATATACTGCCGTAAAAGAGAGAGATGGATGGATGGATGGATGGATGGCAACACAGTATGTGTGTGCGTGTGTGTATAATATGTAGCATTATTAACTAGAGTGTGTTGGCAACCCATCTGCAACTAAAAAAAAAAAAAGATAGAGATACCAACATTGCTGTAAGATAAAGAAAGAGAGGCCTATTGCGACTTTTGTAAACCTCTCTCGGGGGGAAACACGATGTGCTATACACATGTGCGCGCTGGTGCCTCTTATTATTTTTCGTATTGTGAGGCAAACAAACAAATAAATAATTGTTGTTTTTTAGGATGCCTGGCCCCTAACCTCGCCAGGGTGCGTGGTGCCCAACCCAAAAAGGTTCTAACGGCTGCGGTTGTAGATAACCGCACCTCTGTAGGGTTTCACGTGTTTTTTTTTTGTATGGTAGTGGTGGTGCCGGCAATAGTGGGTGGGTTAATTGTTGTTGTAGTATTTTGGTTATTTGGCAGAGTGCTGCTGGTAACTGGAGGAGTTAGCGTGGGAACGTGAGGCGGTGGTGTCTGATTGTCTCCCGCGTTATTGTTTCTACCCGAAGGTCTGCTCTGCCTAGTTCTGGTTGGTTTTTGTATGGGTGGCCTCGGCGGTATTGCGTTGGTTCCGCTGCCGGGCACGCCAGGAATGCTCGGGTATTGATCGACATCCGGCGAAAGCGTGGGAACGTGAGGCGGTGGCGTCTGATTGTCTCCTCCGCTATTCTTCCCACCGGAAGGTCTGCTCCGCCTAGTTTTGGTTGGTTTTTGTACGGGTGGCCTCGGCGGTATTGCGTTGGTTCCGCTGCCGGGCACGCCAGGAATGCTCGGGTATTGATCGACATCCGGCGAAAGCGTGGGAACGTGAGGCGGTGGCGTCTGATTGTCTCCTCCGCTATTGTTCCCACCGGAAGGTCTGCTCCGCCTAGTTTTGGTTGGTTTTTGTACGGGTGGCCTCGGCGGTATTGCGTTGGTTCCGCTGCCGGGCACGTCAGGAATGCTCGGGTATTAATCGACATCCGGCGAAAGCGTGGGAACGTGAGGCTGTGGCGTCTGATTGTCTTCTCCGCTATTGTTCCCACCGGAAGGTCTGCTCCGCCTAGTTCCGGTCGGTTTTTGTACGGGTGACCTCGGCGGTATTGTGTTGGTTCCGCTGCCGGGCACGCCAGTGACGCAGAAAGCTCCAAAAGCTGCGATCCAAATTATGATGGACGGGTGTGTTGTTTTTTTTTGTTATTATTTATCGTCAAAGGCCATGCACACGTAACTCGAACCAACCTTGGAATTTTAGCTACCGACAGGTATAAGTTTTTATTAGAAACCCCGCGCTCATCAGTTGCAGTCGAGTATTGCTACTGGGTAGCCGCATAAAAGTGTACGCTATACCAAGTGTAATATCAAGTGTAATAGAAACCGAATTAGTTTGGTCTGTCAGGTGAGTACCATATCAGCATAAGTTATACGCACACAAGTTGCTTGACCAGCTATAAAACTAAAATTTACGCAATTATACTACTGTTTTGTGTGTGTTAAATTGCTAGCAGCTTTTTGTAGGTAAGTTTTGTTTTTTTGTTATTTTTTTTGCATGTGTGTGTGTTAATAATAATTGCGAGCGGCGTTAGTGAACAGAAAGTGTTGTTTTGGTTAAACAACGAAATTACGCTAAACAAAAAAAAAATATGAGTATATATAACATGTGCTTGAAAAAAACTATTCTTCATCGCAAATAACATAAAAGCGAGGTAACAATCGGAGGGAGAGGGGGCAATGATTATGATTATGTTAGTTTACTTATAGTGGATAGTATTGACGCGTGTACACTGGGTTGGATTTGTTTTTTTTTTAAGTTTATTTTATGCATAGTAAGGCTAATCGAAACTGGGTCTACAGTGGGATCCGAACCACTTCCACTGGGTATCGAACTTGGAGTTTACAATTATACAAGTGTACAGGGGAAACTTTATTTTTTTTGAATTTGTTGATACTCTCGATTAGATTTTGTTGTTTTAAGTTTATTTTATGCATAGTAAGGCTAATCGAAACTGGGCCTACAGCGGGATCCGAACCACCTCTGTCGGGTATCGAACTTGGAGTTTAAAATTATACAAGTGTACAGGGGGAAACTTTATTTTTTTTTTAATTTGTTGATACTCTGGATTGGATTTTGTTGTTTTTAAGTCTATTTTATGCATGTATGGTTAATCGGGACTGGACCTACAGTTTCAAGAACTACTTATACCTCCACCGGGTATCGAACTCTTGATTACAAGACAACAACGTTATCGCTGCGCCATCGCAGAAGCTGGTGGAAGTACTGATTGATTTGATGTTTTAAGTCCACTTTATGCACAGTAAGGCTAATCGGGACTGGACCTACAGTTTCAAGAACCACTTGTGCGGGTATCGAACTTTTAATTACAAGGCTATTGCTGCGCCATTGCAGAGGCTAGTGGAAGTACTGATTGATTTGATGTTTTAAGTCTATTTTATGCACAGTAAGGCTAATCGGGACTGGACCTACAGTTTCAAGAACCATTTGTGCGGGGTTGCTGCGCCATCGCAAAGGCTAGTGGAAGTACATAGTTATTCGAATCTTATTTATTTAAAATATTTAGTTTTTTTTTTTATGCACGCTTATTGACTTTTAAACCTAAAGTTAAATAAAATCCGGCAATTATATCCAAATATACTTATGGCTACAACGAGCATTCGCAAAAAAATGGCTTGAGATTTTTTTTTTTGCTACGTAAACAAAATAGTCGACATGCTAAATATGAACAGGCTATATAGATTTGAGAGATGGATAGAAAAAAAAATTAATTAAAATTTAATTTCATGATTGCAACACGGAACTTAATGATTGATTGATTGATTGATTTAGTTTATTTTAACTTCGCGTTTTGTGCCTCTTGGCTAATTTGCGAAGATGGGGATGAGTGATGAAATTAATAAAAATGGATATTCACAAACAACCATACCCGACCGGGATTTGAACCCGGGACCCTTGGCGTCGTAGTGCGATGTGCTAACCACTCGGCCACAGGGTTGGGCAAGTACTGGTATATACATAGACCAAAGTTACTTGGTTCTAGGCCCCATAGGAGTCGAGAAAATCAATGTCTTGGAAAATGTCTTAAGACAAATATCTTAATCTTTAAGAAAGTCGACTTCCGGTCTGTCAAGATGTTACTTCCGGTCTGTCAAGAAAATTTTCTTAAGACATTTGTCTTAAGATGTTTTCCAAGACATTGATTTTCTCGGCTCCTAATTGACCTAGGATGATGATTTTAGGTTTGTTGGATAGGATTCGACGAAAACTATTCGACTAGCAAATAAAATCGATTCTACCCCCTCAAGTTTCGAAAATATAGACAATTTTTTTTATTTTTTGAGAAACTTGATTTGCCGGCTTAGTTTTTACCCTATTTCGAAAATTTTAATGATATTTGATAAAAAATTGAATGTACTCTGCAACCTATTGGAAACATAATGATTAGTGCTTACTGTTTTCGAGTTATTTTAAATTTAAATTTCAAGATGTAATTTCTAAGTTGTTTTGTAACTCGTAAACTATGGGTTGTAGAAAACCTATTCTTGTTTTATCTGCTATTGCCCGACAAATACTATAAACACAAATAATGTTTATTGCTTGATTTAAAAAAAATAAAGAACGAAAATAATTTTGTTTTCTGAAAATAAAAAAATGTGTGTATGGAAAAAAAATACGATTGTGTAATTTTTTTATGATGTATGTTTGCATGTAAAAAATAAGTATACCTGAAAGTTTTAGAATTTCAAAATAGCTATATATATATATTTGCTATTATATCAGCCAAAACAAAAGAATATATATAAACAAGAACATTTTCATAGTTTCACACCTCTATTAAATTGGTAGAAAAATATATTAGTGGGCAATAAAATCTGAAGAAGATTTGTGTCTAGCAAAAATAAGCTAAATAGAATTACACATGCATACAATATTTATTGTGTTTTTTTTCTATCTACAATCATATTTTTCTTATATATATATATTTTTTTTTTATAGAGTTGATTAAAGCACATATTTGAGGAAGGCAACACCACCCATATATAAATAAACATACCCCGAAAAAATGCGCTCTATGAAAAGTTGCCCTGTGTGCAAAAAAACTATATCAAGCAAAAATTTTGCAAGACATTGTCGCACCTGCGTGCCAGGCAAGCATTTGGCTGCCACCGAACTGTGTTCCGGATGCAATAAACACATTACAATTGCGTATGTCAAGAAGCATAAGCTTATTTGTCTAAGCAAAAATACATCTGGGTCCCAGCCTTCGACCTCCACCAAGAGGAAAACAGAAACAGCCTCCATCAATGCACCACCCGCCAAACGCGTCAAGCCTGCGATAAAAGCGAACCAGTCTGCTTTCCAGCGTTTATTAGAGAACTTTCCCCTTACTTCGGAGGACTCATGCGACGTGCGTAGCTTTTTGGAGAACGTGCAAGCCCAAATTATTTCCATCCTCGGCGATACGCTTGCAACGCACTCCACCAAATTCTACGCATCGCTTCGTTGCTGGTACAAGAAGCCGTCTGATGAAATTTACAGCTTCTGCCACAACACCAAGGCGAAGACGCTGCATCTGGCGGATGTCGACAACCTCGAGGACATCTACAACAAGTTTGTCGAGGAGCTGCTGGCAAAGCAAGAAGAACATGAAGCTAAGGGCTCGGGGGGTTCGCTGTGTGGGAAGCCTCACGAACTGCGCGTCAAACTTTCCAAGTTTGTGCCTCTCTCCGCCTCCAGCTACGTCCCCTTACCATCTACCATTGCTGCAAAGATGGCCGTCCTGAACATTCAGAACAGTGACGCCAAGTGCTTCGTTTGGTCGGTGCTTGCAGCGTTGCACCCTGTCCACTGGAAAAAACAACCACACCGAGTTAACCACTACCTACCCTACGAGCCAGAGCTGGAAGATGCGATGGCTGGGATCGACTACCCGGTGGAGGTCTCGGACATTCGCAAGTTTGAGGCCCGCACACGCAACCCTCGGTTGGCCATCAACGTTTATGGCCTCACTGACGAAAATGTGGTGTACCCCATCCGGGTGAGCGACGTAGACGACGATGGTGCGCAGGAAATTCACCTTCTGCTCATCAAGGATGAAACTCGCCATCACTACACCCTCATTCGCTCGCTCTCTCGACTTGTTTCGAGCCAACGGAGCAGTGATAGTCACCACATAGAAGTTTGTCGCAGGTGCTTGTCTATTTTTGATAATCGAGAACAGCAGGATTATCAACGCATCAGAGGTCCCAACATCGCTGCCGAGAAGCTCGCTAACCACAAGCTCTACTGCAATGCCAACGAACCGGGGGTGGCAGACTTGCCCGAACCTGGCACCGTGGAGCGTTTCCACATGCACGGTGCCACGGTGGAGCACCCCGCTATCATCATCGCGGATTTCGAGGCCTTCCTCAAACCCCTGTCCACTTGCGACCCCGATCCCGAAGTTTCCTCCACCACCCCTTACCAACTCCACGAGGCATCCAGTTTCGCATACGTTGTGGTGCGTCGGGACCAGCACATCGCCCCCGAGCCCTACGTATACCGTGGTCCCGACGCAGCCAAACACTTCCTCGAGAGGATGGTTGACGAGGCCATCGAGATAGGGAAGGTGCTGTTGACCCCCAAGCCTATGCTCCCACTGTCCCCCGACGATCAACGTAGACACGACGAGGCCATCGCTTGCCCTGTCTGCGTCGAGGAGTACACCGCCAACAACTATAAAGTCCGTCACCACGATCACTTTAACGGTAGGTACGTTGGCCCTTGGTGCAACGATTGCAACCGTATGGCCCGGGACCCACGCTTCATCCCTGTGTTTTTTCACAACGGCTCGGGGTACGACTTTCACCACCTGATCAAGCATCTTGGGTACGACAACATGCAAATCAACGTTCTCGCCAAGAACGAGGAGCGTTACATCAGTGTGAGCAAATGGGTTCGAATCCCGGGAGCAGACTCTACCGTCGAGCTTCGCTTCCTCGACTCCCTGAGGTTCCTCCCGGCCAGCCTCGATGCCCTTGCAGGGAAGCTGAGCAACGAACAAATGTTTATTACCTCTGCAAATTTTCCAAACTTGGACGCCGGTCTCTTCAGGCGTAAGGGGGTCTACCCCTACGAATACGTCACCGACTCTACCAAGTTTGCGGAGACGTCGCTACCTCCCCAGGCAAAGTTCTACAGTCAGCTACGAGGCTCGAACATCACCGACGAAGAATATCATCACGCCCAGTCCATGTGGCGCGAACTAGGTTGTCGAACTCTCGGAGACTACCACGACGCCTACCTCAGACTTGATGTGACGCTCCTCGCCGACGTGTTCCAGACGTTCCGGGCGACCGCAATGAACATCTACCACCTGGATCCCGCCTACTTCTATAGTCTCCCCGGACTGGCGTGGTCAGCCATGTTTCTGGTGACGAAAATCAAGCTGGAGCTTCTTTCGGACGTAGACATGGTGCTGTTTGTGGAACGTGCCGTGCGGGGTGGAATGGTCCAGGTGTCGCAACGGCACGCGCGCGCCAACAACCATCACATGGCTACTGGCTACGACTCCACCCAACCGTCGAGCTACATCATGCACACGGACGTGAATAACTTGTACGGGCACTCCATGATGCAGCCACTCCCCTTTAGAGGGTTCGAGTGGACCAATCCTACCAAATTCGACATCGAAAGCTTCGACGATTCGGAATGCGGATTTTTCGCCGAGGTGGACCTTGAGTTCTCCGAGAAGCTGCAGGATTTGTTCTGCGATCTTCCCCCTGCACCCGAGTTCAAGTGTCCACCCGATTCCAACCAGACGAAGCTCGTCATGGATTTCGAACCCAAGAAGAATTACGTCCTGCACTACCAGAATCTCCGGTGGTTGATGCAGCGAGGGGTCACAGTCCACGCAGTTCACCGCATCCTCAAGTTCGAGCATTCTCCGTGGTTGCGCCCATACATCGAGCTCAACACCGAACATCGTACAGCAGCCACGTCCGAGTTTGATAAGGATTTCTTCAAGCTCATGAATAATGCGGTGTTTGGCAAGACCATGGAGAATGTACGGAATCGCGTGGACATAAAATTGGTGACGAGGAAAGAGCGATGTCGTCAGCTTGTCGCGAGTCCATTGTTCAAGTCTCGAACAATCTATAACGAGCAGCTGGCTCTGATTCACATGAAGCAAGGTGTGGTGAAACTCACCAAGTCCATCTACGTTGGAGCCACGGTTCTGGATCTGAGCAAGCTCCACATGTTCGAGACATACTACGACATATTACGTTCACACTACGGCCACAACATCTCGCTTCTCTACACGGACACGGACAGCTTGGTGTACCACGTTCGCTCAGCCGACACATACAGGGATATAGCCACAGTTCCATCTTTGGTTAACCTCTTCGACACCTCGGGCTATCCCCAGCCAAACCGATACAAAATCCCGACTCGCAACAAGAAGGTGCCTGGCAAACTCAAAGATGAGAAGGACGGAGACGTGATTCTTGAGTTTGCAGGTCTTCGCGCCAAGGCCTATACCATCAAAGCCGAGGGCAGCATTACCAAGAAGGCCAAGGGTGTCGGCAGACAGGTGGTTCGGGAGCATCTCACATTCGAGGACTTCGTGGATTGCCTCAAGACCAGGTCGTCGGTTCTAAGAGCAGAACAGCGCATCCAGAGCGTCGACCATGTGTTGACCACCAACAAAGTGAGGAAGATTGCCCTGGATCCCAACGACGACAAGAGGTGCGTTCTCCAATGTGGAATCCACACACTGCCGTGGGGGCACTATCGCTTAGCAGAAAGCAAAACCTGCAACATATGCCCATCTTCAACAGAAGATTCATAAAAAAAACAAAAAAAAAAAAAAATTATTTTGTTAGTTATTACAAAAAAACACTGACTGTCATTACAAAAAAACTTTGACCGTATTCTTAAATAACCAGCATACCTATGAATCTCTTTGGTTTCCGAAAACAAACCAACATGGAGACTGTACACCGCGCGACGACAGATCATGAATTTCTACCTTCCATGTTAACTAAACTCAATGGTCTACTGATTGTTCACCTTAACAGCATTTGGACGAAATTGGATGACGATGTGGGCAAGATGTTTTACGTCTTCAACAACAATTTACATTTTTACGAAATTCCGATCGATGGAAAACTTCAAATCGCCGTGAATCCGGAAAACGTAGGCGAAATCAAAATATCTACCGGCAAGAACATTTTTCGAATCAAGCACGACAAGATGCTTTCTAATATTACGTACGATGTTTCTGCAGGAGATTGTTTATACGTGGAACTCCTAGGAGATTACGACAAACTCATTCCTCTCTTCGTAGAATTACGAATCGTCTATCCTATTATAAATAACCGTTAACCAAAATGCCTAACGATATTTTCGGCAACACTAAGCGTGTAGACTATGCAGAGGAGATTCTCATGTTGGACGTCCGAATTAAAAAGTTGAGGAGCGATTTGATCGCTTTGCAGGAGACCTTAAACAAAAGTTTAGAGTCGGAGATCGCTACGCTCCAAACGCAATGTCTTGACCCCATTCTGAAAATCGATTCCGAACTGAAAACGCTCATAAAAAATTATGTCGACGTACCTTCTTACGACAACGTTCAAAATATACAGTTGAGCGTGGATAAGCTTCAAAATGATTTGCTCAAATTGCAGCAATTTCAATCGAAAAATGAAGATTTGGAAAAATTGAAACTCGAAATCGAAGAACGAACTTCGGCAATCGAAAAGAATTTCTCTGAACTTCAAACCGTCGTGAAGGATATTGATGTAGAACACTTGCATGTTGTTGTTTCCAAATTACAAGAAGAATTCGCCGGCACGTTGGAAGAAATTAAATCCAAGTTACAGACTTTGGAAGATACCATGACGAACCTACCATCGTCAGACGAACTGCAGGTCATCGGCAAAAGCGTCGCAAACATAAAAATTCAATTGGAGGCTTATCAAGATTTCGAACACATTCAAACCACCATCGCTACACTTCAGACGTCTCTGGAGTTGATCAACAAAGAAATTAAAAATATTCACGCTGAAGCAAGTGCGTTGACGAGCATACAAGACACGTTGAGCACGGTTCAGCAGAAGATCGAATATTTAGAAAATTTGAACGTCGAATCGAACCTTGCTCATTTTCATCACGTACTGGACAACATACAGGGTGACTTGGAATCGTTACGGACGAGCGTACCTTCGAGCGAAGATTTGGAAAAATTGAAAACGGCTGTGACGGCACTATCCGATTAGAACGACGTCAAAAGTTCACTAAGCGATCTCGAGAGTAGGGTGGCCAATCTCCCCACCTCAAAAGAATTACACGCTTTGAAAAGGAACATATCACGTATGCTGAAACGACTAGAAACGAAAACGACGAACGTGGAACAGATTCGAGACGAACTTGCTTCGCTGATGTCGACGCTGCCCACTTCGCAGAGCGTCGCCGACCTTCACACACAGTTTACCAAGATGCGAAACATCGTGAACGATCTTACCGAGAAAAGTTCGAAATTGAATCAAGTCGAGAACCTTCAGAGTATCGTCGTCAACATCAGAGATCAAGTTGGAGTGCTGGAATCCACGCAGGAATCGACGCTGGCCTCTTTCGGTGCCAAATTACAAGAACTCAACGAAAACTTCAAGCAGTTGAACGTGGAAGTGAAAATCAAACCGTCATTTTCTTCAGTAACGGATACCATCGTCGAACATTTGTTGCCCGTACAAAATACACTGGGACAGCTTCACAGCAACCTCGTTACCGTCGATACTAAATTCGCTAAACTGCATTCTCTGCAAGCCATCGAAATCAACAGCGTACCCAATCAACAGAGAATCTCCACGTTCGTCGAAGGTAACAAACTGTACATGTTACATCCTTATCATCCGTACTACAAGTTTCTCCTCGATGGCACGATTCAGATAAATGAATTTTCGTACTGGTCTCACGGCAGAAAAGCTAGCGTTCCCACCATGACCTTGATATCGAATCGTGGTGTCCATAAAGCAGGAAACATTCCTCTGGCACGTTGGAACGAAACGCGCAACATATATGAAATACACGAAGACGAAGATCTTACCGTTTTTGACGTGAGTGCCGGCGATAAGCTGATCATTCAAAACACGAGCGAAGTGCCACCCTCTTTGAATCCCATCACGCTGGTGCTTCTCTTCAAACGTAATCTCTAAAAAATGTCTAGGCAAGCCATCGTCGAAGAATTGCATAAACCTGCACGCCGCAACTACAAACGTTTGGCGGTGGTAACCAAGGGAATCGATGACCTCTGGCAAAGTGACCTTGTGGAGATGAGTAGCGGCAATCTAAAAAATGTGCATAAATTGAACAAGGGCAACAAGTACCTCCTCACCGTCATAGACACATTTTCGAAATTCGCATGGGCTCTACCTTTGAAAGCCAAAACGGGGGCATGCGTCACGGAAGCATTCAAGACAATTTTTCGCGAAAGCAGCAGACGACCTCGGTTTTTGCAAACAGACAAGGGGAAGGAATTTTACAATGCCGTATTCCAAAAGTTTATTCGGAAACACGACATTCGACATTATTCAACCTTCAGTCACATCAAAGCCAGCATCGTGGAAAGATTTAATCGAACCTTGAAAACACACATGTGGAAACGATTCACGCTTCGAGGAAATTACAAATGGGTCGACATACTGCCGGAACTCGTCGACACCTATAATGATACGGTACACAGAACGATAGGCATGAAGCCAGCTGACGTTACGAAATCCGACGAGCAGCGTTTAATTTCTACAGTTTACTGTCCAAAGTACACTCCCACGACTACCAAGAAATCAAAATTCAAAATTGGAGACCAGGTGAGAATCAGCAAATTCAAACGCACCTTCGAGAAGGGGTTCACAAAAAATTGAAGCACGGAACTTTTTACGGTGGTTCGAGTTTTACCCGGAAACCGACACACATATATAATAAAAGATAGTAGCGGCGAGATTTTGAAAGGAAGATTTTACGAAGAGGAACTCTCTAAAACAAAACATCCCAACACGTACCTCATCGAGAAAGTATTGCGTAGGAAAGGCGACAAACTGTTTGTCAAATGGCTGGGACTTCCGGAAAAGAGTTGGATCGACGCGAACGAAGTGATCTTGTGAGTACGTGGAACGTGGTGAAGCGTCTACCGGATTCGGAAAGTCAAACAAAAAAAAAGAACGGCGAGTTGCTTCCCGACAGCATCCGCTGTCTGATCGTAGGTCCTTCGGGGTGCGGGAAAACAACACTGCTCGTGGACAATTTTCTCCTCGCACCGAATTGGTTAGATTGGAAGAACAGGCACCTCTACGTATTTTCGAAAAGTTTGGAGCAATCCAAATACCAGCAACTGATGAAACTGTACGATGGTCTGGACATTGCAACGTTCTCTTCGGAAATAAAGCCACTCGACGATTGTCGTGAAAATTCAGTCGTTGTGTTCGACGATGTCATCCTGGAAAATCAAAATGAAATTCGCAATTTTTTCACGCAAGGTCGTCACAAAGGAATAGATTGCTTCTTCCTAGCTCAAACGTTTTCCAAAATTCCAAAACAGTTAGTACGCGTCAACGCTAATTTCATATGTTTGTTTCGTCAAGACCACACCAACCTCAAGCACACGTACGATGACTACGTAGGCGGAGACATGAACTACAATCAATTTTCGGAACGCTGCTGCTCCCACTGTTGGAACAGTGACGATTTCGGATTCGCGACGATCGACATGACGAGGAAACCCAACGACGGAAAATACAGAAACAAAATCAACGATTTTCTAAACGTTGCAACGTTGTGAGAAACGACGTGTATAAATAACGCTATGACGAAACGAAAAATCGAAGACGAAAATCTCAAGCTTCGCGATTACCTCGCGAAACGTTTCAAAGGTTGGAAATCCGAGAATCGCGGATTCTACGAAGAGAAGAAACGTCAAGATCAACCTGTGATCGACGCCATCAGCGATCTAGGTAAAGAAATTAAAGGCGTCACGGAACAAAATAAAAATTTGATCAACGAACTCGTACCACTTGCAGCTAAAAGTTACACCGTACCCACGCCCATTTCGAGCATTCCTTCGACGCCGTTCGAACTGAAGGACGTACCGGCACGACGTCGAGCCATAGGTAGCACGTCGTCGTCTTTGGATAAGATCGAGTTGGGACCTTTGGCACGAGACTACCTGAGCACGGGGAAATTCGACAAGGATGAAGTGTTCGGATTGTATCCGAGCATGGAGAGCAACGAAGGCGGCGGTGTGGTTTGGAAGATTGGAAAATCGAAGGTGAGCTTCGAAGGCAACGACATTAAAGTTAATTTAGGCGAGAAGGATAGCTGGAACAGGTATCCGGGTACGGTGGGACTGTGGGAACTCGTTGCCAAAAAGCAGCCAAAGGATTACACCGACGAAGATTACCAGAGTTACAAGGAAATTTTGATCATGACGGATGCCTTGTACCAAAACAACGACGCTACGCAGAATAGGGTCAAATCCAGCAGCTGCGAGAAGTACAGGAATCTCATCAAACCGATATGGAATCAGGTGAAAACAGGCAGTGGCGTCAAACTCTACAACACCCTGCCCAAAGAGTTTGTGTGGGTGGACGACGTGCGCAAGCTCATAGACCGATTGTTGGTTATTGCAGGAGAGGAGAATGCTGGCAATCGTAATTTCTACAACGAGAAGGTAGGAATTGTGGACATGATCAGCACAAAACTTTCCAACTTCATCGTGAACAACGACAAGGGCATAGGTTACCTCATTAAAATTATCAACACGCTGCCTCCGAGATTCTGGAACGTGGCCGAAGGAAAGGGACTCGTGAACGACATCATCAACAAGTTACCTTTCGAGATGCATTTACCCGGCTACCAGTTCTGCGGACCGGGTACCAAACTCGAGAAAAGATTGGAGAGAGGAGACAAGGGTGTGAATCCATTGGACGCCGCATGCAAAGATCACGACATCGCCTACAACACCACTCGCACCGATCTGGATGCACGTCACGAAGCAGACAGAAAGTTAGAGCACGCAGCTTTCGAAAGATTCGTTAGCAGAGACGCTTCCCTGGGAGAAAGAGTTGCAGCACTGGGCACCACCATCGCCATGAACACGAAACAAAAATTTGGATGGGGTGTGTAGAAATAAAAAAATTTCTCGAACCGTGAAAAAAATTTCTTCGGTATATAAATAACACTACGTAAAAAAAAAAAAAAAAACTCCAGTTGTGTTTGCCATCTTATAAAAATGAGTAAACAATCACTAGACGCCCAAGCATTAAAACAAATGCTAAATTCATCAGTCGAATATGTAAAAATTCAGGAATTGGAAGTGGACAAACCTTACACGATAACTTCCGGTTCAATTGTTTCTACCCAGTATGGTCCCAAGGCGCGTTTGTTGCTCAACGCACAATACAGTCTATTTTTACCAGATCGATACGCTAACATGTTATCCGACGAGAAGCTAGCTATTATAATCGAGAACAAAACTCAAATCGTGTACAAGGGTACAAAGGAACTTCTTGGTAAGAAAACAAAGCACGTAATAGAATTTGTGTAACGGCTCTGCGCGGAGTATATCCTTGAAAAAAAATTACACGGAACAAAAAAAATCTCAGAACATTTATATATAAATAACATACCGAAAAAAAAATTACACAAAACAAAAAAATCTCAAAACATATATATAAATAACATACCGTGAAAATAACATATAGAGCATCAACATGAAGCCCAAAGGTGTCGTGTACCAGATACCATACTCCAATCTGAAAAATCTAGGTGCCCTCGATGGGTTACTCACCAAGAAACAACGCGAGAAGAAACGTTCTTGCTTGACGAAAGGACACGGAATGAAATTACTTCTCAGCACACCTCAATTGAGACGCTTGCAGCGTTCGCGGAAACAGCAAAAGATCGGAGGTTTCATATTCAGCATCCCAGCCATCCTGGCAGCATTGGGGGCCGTTGGAAGTTTGGCCGGCGGTAGCGCCGCCATCGCGAAAACCGTCATCGACTCGAAGAAGAACAAGGCAGAATTGGAAGAACAGAAACGTCACAACCTGGCCATGGAGAAGAAGGGGAAAGGTATAACCAAAAAACAAAAAAGCAACCTCGATGCTTTGAAGAAATATAAAAAAAAGAAGAAGCCCTGTCCAACTTCGATATTGAATCTCTGATCGAACTGTTGGGAATAAAAAATTTCAGGGGTGTTTTCATGTCCGATCCTCTACCCTCTGCTGTGAAGAAAAAGGAGTATGGCGTGGTCAACCTGGACAGTTACAAAAATCCTGGTACACATTGGATATGCTACCTCAAAATTGACGATAACAATGCATTTGTTTTCGATTCGTTCGGTGGCACACCACCTGCCAGGTTGGTAAAGTATCTCAGTGTTGCCAACCTCTACTACAATGACAAACGAATCCAGGGTTTCACCGATGTTAACTGCGGCCACCTATGCCTTTCCGTTCTCGCATACATGTCTAAAATAAATAACCCGTCGGTGGAACATTTTCAGAAAGCATTGTGGAACCTTAAACACGATGGGCGTGTTCCATCTCACGAGCGAATCTTCAATCTTGAAACTCACGCTGCACGACGACATCGTCTATCCTAAATCCGTGGCTCTGCGTGCATTCTACAGCATGTACCTCATACCTAACGTCACGCAGCACAACAACAAAATTAGCGTCGGAAGCGAACACATCGTCGTCACGCCAGGTCAATACAATCTTTCCACTTTGCAAGCTCAGTTACCCAAAGGCACGTACCTTTCTCAAAATTCGGTCACGCACAGAGTGGAAATCGTGTCGGCGACGGAGACCGTGGACCTGGGCACCATAGGAGAACTTCTAGGTTTCGAGAACAACACCAAACTCGAAGCTGGCATCAAGCACACGGCAGTCAATATTCCTAAATTTCTAGCCATAGAGACTCTGAACGTTCACTGCAACGTGGCGGAAGGCATGATCACGAAATCCACGGACAGATTACTGGGAAGTCACAAGCAGACGGGAATCATAGCCACGTTCAAACCCAGTTCCGAATTCATGGAACCGATCATCTACACACCCTCTTCGCCGATCTATTTTCCAGTATGCCGCAACCGCATAGACGACATAGAGTTGGTGGTGACAAACGAGAAAGGAGACGTGGTGGATTTCGCAGGTGCCACTACGACGGCCATCGTGGAGATCAACGTATAATAAATAACATGCATAGTGAAAATGGAGCAAATCGAAAGTTACGAATTGCAATCTTTCCCTCCCAACCGTCGCACGTTCGCCAATCTCAACGAAGCGAACAGGGAGATCGAATACGACGTGGACGTAGGCGACGGGTTCGTTCATCCTCACAGAGCGGACCTCTACCTTCAATTCGACGTGGTGAAGAAGGAAAGCGGAGACGCGTTTCCGCCCAATGCAAATTTGATACTCGTGGACAACTTCGTGCCTCACCTGTTTTCGCAGGTGGAGGTGAGGAAACACAACACCGTCATAGACAGAATAGACTATCCAGGCATCACGTCGACGGCGGTGGGAACTTTGAAATTATCCAAAACGGACGCAGCATACTACCAGGCGGGAGGATTCGAAGCAGGGACCAAAATATCGACTAGAAATCACAAGGTGCTCTTTCCCATGCGTCTGCTGCCGGGATTCTTCTCGGACTACAAGGAGATCGTGTGGAAGGGAGGACTGAGGATCACGTTTCGAAGAGCGGCCAACGACAACGACGCACTGATGCGATACACCAACTTGAACGCCGACGGCACGCCGATAGCCAACACATTACCCGAAGCAGCCAAGTGCATCATCCGGAGCATGGAATTGAGAATGCCGATCGTGGAATACGAAACAAACTACGCCCTCAAGTACAAAGCGGAGATCTTGAAGAGTCCGCAGGTACCGATTCACTTTCACGGTTACCAGTGAGTGCAGAAGATGGCGTCGGGAAGTCACATGGAATTCGACGTGACGACACAGTTCAACAACATACAGTTCGACATGCCAGATTTCGTCGTGGTGCTCTTTCAGACCGGGCGCGATAACAACCAGGAAAAAGATTCCAGCAAGTTCGACGACTGCAAGATCAAAAACGTTTATCTGAAGAATGGACGCAACGAAGTGTTCCCGCGCGAGAATTACAACCTCGACATGACCAAAGATGATTATCTCAAACTTTACGAAGCTTACACTTCTTTCAAACGTGTGACCGAGGGAAGCATGGACATGTACTACACGCCCAGCGAATTCAAAACCCGCAGACCCATGTTCGTCATCAACACATCTAAGAGAAAGCAGGTGGTGGTCAACGATCGAACCAACATCAAGGTCGTCTGCGAGTTCCACGAAGCCTTGCCCGAGGACACCGTGTGCAGCGTCATCCTGATCGCAGAGAAGTCCTTCGTCCACGACGTGAAGAACGAGAGGGTCACAGAGCAGTTTTAACAAGTTTTTAACATTTTTTCTTGCACAATAAGAAATTTTTGTACTAGCACAATCAGTTTCAATGGCACAATACGAAAATTTCACTAGTTCAAGATCAGTTACAATATCAATTTCATCAGTTATCAGTTACAATATCGTTTTTTTTGCACTATAGCACGAGACAATCAGAAAATTTGCACAAAAAAAAATTGTTGTTGTTTTTTTTTTTACATGAGAAAATTAACAATAAAATTCTTTTTTTATCGTTTCAGATGCTGTCGAACATCAAAAACACATACACATACAAACACACTAAAAAAATAAGCATGCAACTTTATTTGTAACACACACACATACATTCTCCATCTTCATCAAGAAAATATTATAATAAACATAATTATTTTTATCTATCACACAATAAAACTCTATATCCAAAATATTACAACATCAAATAACACTAGAGTCGTTAGTACACGTTGCATGCATTACGGAGGTCCTCTGTAGGGTTTCATGGAAGTTTGGGGGAAAAAAAAAACACGTGAAACCCTACAGAGGTGCGGTTATCTACAACCGCAGCCGTTAGAAACTTTTTGGGTTGGGCACCACGCACCCTGGCGAGGTTAGGGGCCAGGCATCCTAAAAAACAACAATTATTTATTTGTTTGTTTGCCTCACAATACGAAAAATAATAAGAGGCACCAGCGCGCACATGTGTATAGCACATCGTGTTTCCCCCCGAGAGAGGTTTACAAAAGTCGCAATAGGCCTCTCTTTCTTTATCTTACAGCAATGTTGGTATCTCTATCTTTTTTTTTTTTTAGTTGCAGATGGGTTGCCAACACACTCTAGTTAATAATGCTACATATTATACACACACGCACACACATACTGTGTTGCCATCCATCCATCCATCCATCTCTCTCTTTTACGGCAGTATATATTTGTTGCCGGCACTCCTTGCTAAATTGGCTAAACCCTTGCCAAGTAAAAAAAGCTGTAGGTAGGTGTTGGCAGCATTGTCGGTTGTTTAACTCTTCCCTCTCTCTCCTTTTCTCCTCTCTCTCTTTTTTTTTTTGTAAAAAGCTATGGCAAAAGTACCAGTAGGTTGGCAAATTGCTTTATGCACTGTAAGGCCTCAAGCAAAGTTGCCAGCTCCTTGCTTTAGGTTAGGTTAGACCAAAATAAAAACCTTGGTGACTTTTCGAGTAAGATGTTGGCAATACTGCAAGACAAACCTCAAGCAGTATTGCCAGCTCCTTGCTTTAGGTTAGGTTAGACCAAAATAAAAACCTTGGTGATTTTATCGAGTAAGATGTTGGCAACGCTGCAAGGCAGACCTCAAGCAGTGTTGCCAGCTCCTTGCTTTAGGTTAGGTTAGACCCAAAAAAAACCTTGGTGATTTTTTCAAGTAAGAAGCTGGCAACACTGCAAGAAAATGAGGCTCGCCTTACGAGAGAAATCCATTAAGGCGAGCCTCACCGAGCCTCATTTTCGGTTGGCCAACCGGTCCACCTACTCTACTTCCGAGCATGCATAAAAGTGGGTTTAAAAACAAACTAACAAAATAGTCTTCTGGATACTTCGTGACATAACTTTTTTTCTTTACTTCAGCTGCATCTACAGATTCTGTCGATATTTTCGGCTGATTCGTGTGGCAAAATTTGTGCGTCGAAAGAGGATTTCTAAATATGATAAGCCAGTCATTAGCAATTGAATAATTCTGTAGCTTTTTCCATACATAACTGGTTTATTAAAATGTATTCACTTCGGTATTGTAGTGATTATTGTGATTCCTTCTTATTAGTAGAATGAATGAATATAAAGTTGATATTTCGCATACCATATTGATATTTGAAGATAACAGGTGTATAAAAATTGTAATGAAATAAAAAAAGGACACTTCTGGAATTTCAATGCAGAGCTAATTAAAACTACACTATACTCTTTAGCATACTTCAACCCGAAGGTTTATGGCTGCAGAAACTCAAGCCTTCCATCTGTTTCTATCCGGGGCAAGATCAATCCAATCTTTCCTATCCTTACTGATTTCTATTAGGTCCATCTCAACGTTATCCCTCCATCTTCGTCTTGGCTTTCCTACTGGTCTCTTACCATCAGGTTTCCCAACAAGAATCCTGTAAACTCTTCTTTCCTCTGCCATTCGTGTCACATGGCCTGTCCATCTAAGTCTTCTTGATTTAATTATTCTAATAATAATAATAATAATAATTTAAAAAGTTGAAATAATTTATTGTGTTGCTGGAGAAGTAACGCTAAGATGATGTTTTTATTTGTTTATTTGGAGATTATTTTAACCATACCCAGGCTGGGATTTATATACGTATGTGGAGGCCCGGAGCTTACAGCACCAAGACCTCATTCCAATCCTCTCTACACAGTTTCAGTTACAACTTCTTGCCAAGTTACATGGTATGGTTTGTTATTATATTTTTTACCACATCCGAAGTACCTAATTTTTTCATTATGTGGTACTTTTCAAAGCAGTCTTTCCCAGTGAAACCCGGAGCTGCAATCCTCAAGTTTACCCTAAATTCTCATCTAATCTTGATCATACCCTGCATAATGCCTCCTAATCCTACTAGCTGCTTTTAATCATGGAAGTACTAATTTGAGCACAGTTTTTTGTTTCAATAGCTCTAGTAATTACTTTCACTTTCTAATGACAAAATTAGCTTTATATAGGATGATAATATGTGAACATTTCTAGCATAGATAATATTCACAAGTAAAATGTACATGTTATGAACACCAGAATACACTTATTTATTGAATCATTTCTATATCCCCAAGTATATGTACTTATTGAATTTGATTGGGTGGGCCCCCTGTCGCCGTCCCTGCAGTACGTTCCATCGTTCCTATATAAACGTTTCAACGACTTGAACCACCTTCAAAATAAAATAATTACGATAAAATTTTCAGATATGTTATTTATACAGAATTTCCGGAGACAACAAGTAACATCTGATCACATCAAAACTCAAGCTGATCGAAATTAATATGAAAAAAATCACTTGATACACTTTTTTTAAACTTAAAAATAATAGATAGTATATGTAGCTTTAAAATAAATTAAATACTTAACTTTTAACACTGCAACAACACATCCGTACTCTTCAAACACTCTCACGATACTGACTGATCTGTAATGCGAAAACCCTTTAAGCAACCTAAGCGCGGATGAAAACATCCGAAACAGTAAGTCAATCAGAAGACACCCATTACGTCATAACCAACAACACGCTAGATACGGGTCTGCGTAATAACTTGTTGCGTAAACATTGCACAATAGTTTACCTTACGAGTCATCGCAATGTTGCGTACTTTAACTAGTAAGAAATTATGACACTCGTACCAAGTGTGAGGTGAAAAAAATACAGATTTGCAATAGTATAAAATCGACAAAAACATCGTCAAAATAGGTTTTCCACTGTGGTTAAATTAATAAAAAACAATAGGCCTCGTACCAAGTGTGGGCTTTGAACCCCCAAAATATATGTACTTATATACTTTAAAAAAAACTGGAGAAAACCCACAGGTCTCTGTCAAGTAGACCGGAAGTGGACCGGAAGTGGACCATTAATGGACGCCGATGATTTCTTGTTACATAGTTAACAAATGCTATAATATATCTTTCAATTCCATTTTCTTTGAGAGGGATAAAAACACCCCTGGAATGGATGAAAATAATTTATTTTACGGGGATAATTTTTTGGTGAAGGGGTATCTCCGGCATACCCCCTTTAATTCGCACACGGTTTGCCTCGTAGTTAAAAACTCTGTTGAATATTACCTACTTTTGCTGCGTAGTTACGGTATTACCCTTCAGGATGGCACCACTGACTAAAGGTGACGACGTGCCGTAGTGTGTCGCATATTTTGGCAAGGCAACAGGATAAGCGAATCATTGCATCACCCACGCTCACCGGTTAAACATTCGATGACAGCGCCACAGGTGTTTTCTCATCTTGATCAAGATGCATACTTCCGATAAGAAGAATATCGAGAAATTCTCACAACCAAAATAGGCAACCAGAGAATGTGCAATGTTTTGGTGATATTGCATTCGGTAGATCTTGAATTTGAGCTCCATTAAGCATTTTGTACACATTATGCCTCATTTACATCGCACAGATGATGAACGTGCTTTTGATTCTCTCTCGTCAGGTGCGGAAAGTGCACTCTCCGCACGCTATCAAAAAGTGTTTTACGAGTACGCCTACTCACTCGCTTAATGCAAAAGGTCAGGGGGTGCTCGTTGCTATGTGAAGTACGTATGCATTACGTCATCTGGGAGGATCGGGTTTGACGGTGCTCGTTGCTGTGTGCAGTAAGTTTGGTGCGGGGTACATTTAGCTCAAGGTAACTTAATTTATAACGTAGGGCCATCCGAAAATTTCCGATCATGCACGAGCGCGTGACGTCTTATGGGAGGATCGGTTATGCTCGGTGCCCCTTCGGTTATGTTCGTTCGGGGCTTGGCCGAAGCAAACGGCCGCTATAATTTCTATGCGAGATTCAGAGAGGGAAAGTGTTTTATTACTTTGAGGAGGGGGAATTGTTAATTATCGAAACTTCGGGATGGTATTGAGGCATTCCTTTAATGATTAGTAACATGACTGATTGATTGAGTTGGTGTTTCAACAAGTCCACTTTATGCACAGAAAGGCTAATCGGGACTGGATCTACAGTTTAAAGTGGGATCCGAACTACTATGTCCCTCCACCGGGTATGGAACCCGGGATTCCTTGATTACAAGGCAACGACGCTACCATTGCGCCATCGCACTGTGGGATAAAATTCGAAAAAGGTGGTCATCATCAAATAACTCGAGACAGAATTGAAAAATCGTGACAATAATCGTTACTCGGGGGTTTTTGGGGTCGCTGATTACGAATCTGACAATATTTTTCCCAAAAACAAAATGGCGGATCCAATATGGCGGCCAAAAATTCACAAATATTGATAAATATTAACGAAAATCGTTACCCGGTGGTTTTCGGGACCGCTGATTACGAATCTGACAATATTTTCCGCAAAAACAAAATGGCGGATCCAATATGGCGGCCAAAAATTCACAAATGTTGATAAATATTAATGAAAATCGTTACCCTGGGGTTTTCGGGACTGCTGATTACGGATCTGACAATATTTTTTCCAAAAACAAAATGGCGAATCAAATATGGCGGCCAAAAATTCACAAATATTTATAAATATTAACGAAAATCGTTACCCGGGGGTTTTCGGGACCGCTGATTACGAATCTGACAATATTTTTCCCCAAAACAAAATGGCGGATACAATATGGCGGCCCAAAATTCACAAATATTAATAAATATTTGAGCTGTATTTTTGTGAAAATGTAGTCCTCCACGAATGGAAAAGTTTTTTGGAGTTCTTCGTTCAAATGGTCTTTTAAGAGTATAAAAAGTTCACCTCTTGTTAAAGATATAACTTCCTCTGTGTTCATGTCTGAAAATAAAAATTGATATTAGTATTTATTATGATAGTATTTGTAAAAGTTATAAATTTTTGTCACAAATTAACTTAACAAAATTGTATTTAAGTTATTCACTTAATTTAATCGTCATAAACGATATCAGCATTAATATTTATTTTTAAATAATGTAATTAGTCCAAACGTTCCCTTCAGTAAATTTGAATATAATTATTTCAATTTATTATTTGATTATAAATAATTATAATCAAAATTAATATTTATCAATATTTGTGAATTTTTGGCCGCCATATTGGATCCGCCATTTTGTTTTTGGGAAAAATATTGTCAGATTCGTAATCAGCGGTCCCGTAAACCCCCGGGTAACAATTTTCGTTAATATTTATCAACATTTGTGAATTTTTGGCCGCCATATTGGATCCACCATTTTGTTTTTGGAAAAAATATTGTTAGATTCGTAATCAGCGACCTCAAAAACCCCCGAGTATCCATTTTCAACAACATTCATTAATATCTAACCGATTTTCCACCCACGTACGTTCTCTTTATATTTTGTTTATGACTGCACATTGTTTAAACAATTAGTCTTAATACTAGGGTAGCAGGTTGTAGCAGCCAATTCTTTGAAATATCGAAAGTTAAGGGTTCAACAAACATTTTCCAGTGAGAATCATCGATCGAGTGAAGTCGAGTGGTTAACTTTTTGCTCAATGTTTATAAAAATGTTCTCAATAAAATGAAAAAAACATGAGTGTCTTTAATTATTAATAACTAATTTACAGTTAATTATGAATAAACTTGGATTTAATTATCGTATTACACATACCTTGCAGAAAAGAATCCAAAACAATTTATACTAATATCATATATTATGCCGATAATAGCGCACTATTTCTCCGGCACTTTATATACACGCTGTATTTTTGTTAGACGCGTCCGCTTGCACGTTGAACTTTGAAATGACCTGACTCACTGCTGAGTGGCATCAAACACTTGAAAACCGGTTTTCCTTGTGTTTTGGGGTTCCAACTAACGGTCGGTACACAAGGCAACGTTAAACTGGGACTTTCGATTTTTCCCCAATGGCCAGCTTTTTTCGATTCTATCCCACTGTGCATCGGGGAGGCACTAGTAGTAACATAATTGAAAACTCGCAAACGTATTGTGAAAATCCATACTTTTCACACTTTCTGATCGATGTGTTACAAAGATAGTTGCGCATGTTCTCATTTACCATGTCTTCATTCTATAATCATAGTATACTATAATTTTAACATGCTAAAGAAAAATTGCATGAATGAAAGAGTTAAGAAGGAAATGATCGTTTCATAGATTTATTTTGTTTATTTGTTTCATTCCGCTTTTCTGCCACTTTGGGCTAATCGCGAAGACAAGATAGTAAAATGTCAATGTCACATAATTGCCTTCTAACGACAGTAAAGGAAATTACACTTCTTGAATAAAATGTATATTCCGGTTTTATAACATTATGTACACGATATTGAGCATTGTATGAAATAAATATAATGCCCATTAATGAAGTTTTACTACTTCGTTCAATTTAATATTTCACAAATATAATGTGGATGATTTTGTACCTTTCTACTCAGTGTAAACAATGGATGTCATGCTCTCCTTTCGTGGAAAATTTTCTTTAAAACAGTAAGCTCTTTGTCATGTAGTTGACGAAATATATACTTGTGCCACGAGCTCGGCATATAGAATAGTTTTTCCTGGTTATAGTGGACTAAAATGTATTTGGAAATGTAATAGGAAAATCCAAGACAAAGTAAAAAAATGAAATTGTACTATTTAACGATTCATACCCTTGTACTGTCCTTCATTGTGATTATTTGTAACTTATTTGCTATATTTCATTTATGCATCAGATATATTATCTTAACCTGTTTTAAATGTCACATTATTAACCTAATGTCAGTGAACATCAAGTTAAATCTAATTAATGATTATCAATTAAATGGACAGAGTTAATAGAAAAACTATTCTCTGAAGAATTAATTATGTCCTTAGAATTCGTAATTTGGTCCAAGTTTAGATTGCAGGGTGATAATCTCTTCATTACACACAAAATAGCATGACAAGATTTCGGTATGTACTATATGACTGTATGTATGCCAGAAGTAGATTGCCGTTGTCATGTTAGGGACTTCATGAAATTTCTACATCTCACGCCCTATCCTCAAAGGCATTATTACTGTTTGACTTTTACCATTACCTGGCATGTCCACCGCAAAGGAATATAAATTATATGGAATTGAAAACAAAAAAATGCAGTAATAGTGGCAACATTCTCCTGACTATACGTGAGCTTACCGTGTTGTCCTTTACATCTCGCTTTGGCTTTGCTTAATATTATCAATCAACCAGTACCTGACTATGGGGACCATAGATTCTATCTTCTTCTTGGTCTAACAAACCCGAGCATCCACATTCATCTCATCGAAACTCAAAACACATAACCTCTCCCCCTCACTTTTTGTTGCTTGTGATTTCATCAATTGCAAAACATCACCTAATATACCTGGACGGCAACGAAATGAATTTGACACGCATCTTCTTAACATAGAAAGTCCAGGTAAAGGTATACCAACTATATTTCTCAAATAAACGTAACATTTTTTTTTAAAACGGCTCGAAGAATCAACGCTTTGCTTATATCATCTTTAGTCATAGGGATTTCGTTTTACCGTGTACTAAGTATTGTATTTGAGTGTCACTGATCACTTTCCCCAAGCTATTCGTGAGTTTTCTTGTTACATTGTCGGTTAGGTTATGTTGAAGATTTTGAACTTGTTTAGTTTTTTTTGGTTAAAGCAAGTTGCAAGAGCTTGTTCTTAACCTTTAACTTGTTAATTTCTTTATGTAAACGTATGTTGTTCTTCTGTAAGCGATGAATAGTGTTTTCCAACAACGAAACATTGCTAGCAGTTTCTGTACCTACGTCAATTTTTCTTTTTTTTTTCGGCGACATAGTATTTAGCTTATTTAAGGAACGTTTCCTTATTTCACACCTTTCGTAGCGTACATCTCCACAGTCTTTATCAGCACATCCTAAATATGATTCATGTTTTGAAGAGGAAGGTACAGGAGAATTTGCTACACCACATTCTCTATTATTTTGCACTGAAGTAATATGGTGCAATTTTAGTGATGGCACTGCAGTTGGCTTCAGTACTTTCTTTGTTGGCAAACACAGAAGTTCTGCTCTTAGATCTCGCACATAGTCTTCTTTACAAAAATGGGCACTGCACACTCTCGCATTTTTAATATTAATATTATGTTCTCGATCACAAGCACGAATCCTATGTTTACTTACACGATTATCAGCTGGAAATCTATGATATTTTATATCACTTCCTTTAGTTTTTGGTTATAATTCTCACAGCTTGTTACTGCACAATTAGGCATGATTATAGGTGGAATGAACAAAACAATCTCATTTTAAGAGAAATAATACAATAAAAATATATCGAATGCGACAAAATCAATAACCTGCTTGTTCCGATTTTTGCGACGTGTTAGTAGCTAAATTTACCCCGCACCAAACTTACTGCACATAGCAACGAGCACCATCAAACCCGATCCTCCCAGATGACGTAATGCATACGTACTTCACATAGCAACGAGCACCCCCTGCATTTAGCTAGGTATATTAGGTGATGTTTTGCAATTGATGAAATATGTGTGAAATCTCTCTAATTTGTTTAAAAGTTTGTTTTATTTAATTTCGTATTAATTATGTTCGGGTTCCATATTTTCGGAACTTTTACGTACAGGAGGATGAGGAAGTAGAGTGTAAGATTGGAATTTCGTGCTACAAAATTTGTGTTGTAAATAAAACCCCAAACCTTCAAAACGCAAGTCCAGTTTGTAATTTCCATAAAATGTTAATTTTCGATATCAAAGTGAGGTTGTACAAGTTACCGTGCTGATAAGTTACAGTTGTGTAAAAATCGTTTTGCGTATTAAAAGCTATAATACGTGTACATGCAAGCGAAGAGTGAAAGTGTACAAATACGAATGCAACACCCTTAACTAGCCGAACCTACTCAAAACTGGATGCTAAGAACACCAAACCTAATTCACCTAACCTACTAATTCAAGCGTACAGGAAGGGATTTACGAACACAGAAAATTTAGCTCATTGATAATATTTAGCAAAGCCAAAGCGAGATGCAAAGGACAACACGGTAAGCTCACGTATAGTCAGGAGAATGTTGCGACTATTACTGCATTTTTGTTTTCAATTTCATATAATTTATATTCCTTTGCGGTGGACAAGCCAGGTAATGGTAAAAATCAAACAGTAATAATGCCTTTGAGGATAGGGCGTGAGATGTAGAAATGTCATGAAGTCCCTAACATGACAACGGCAATCTACTTCTGGCATATATACAGTCATATAGTACACATGTACCGAAATCTTGTCATGCTATTTTGTGTGTAATGAAGAGATTATCACCCTGCAATCTAAACTTGGACCAAATTACGAATTCAAAGGACATAATTAATTCTTCAGAGAATAGTTTTCTATAAACTCTGTCCATTTAATTGATATAATCATTAATTAGATTTAACTTGATTTTCACTGACCTTAGGTTAATAATGTTGATAATTATATTTCTCCCTTGTACATGAGACATTTAGAACAGGTTAAGATAATATATCTGAAGCATAAATGAAAATATAGCAAATAAGTTACAAGAAATCACAATGAAGGACAGTACAAGGGTATGAATCGTTAAATAGTAAAATTTAATTTTTTTACTTTGTCTTGGATTTTCCTATTACATTTCCAAATACATTTTAGTCCACTATAACCAGGAAAAACTATTCTATATGCCGAGCTCGTGGCACAAGTATATATTTCGTCAACTACATGACAAAGAGCTTACTGTTTTAAAGAAAATTTTCCACGAAAGGAGAGCATGACATCCATTGTTTACACTGAGTAGAAAGGTACAAAATCATCCACATTATATTTGTGAAATATTAAATTGAACGAAGTAGTAAAACTTCATTAATGGGCATTATATTTATTTCATACAATGCTCAATATCGTGTACATAATGTTATAAAACCGGAATATACATTTTATTCAAGAAGTGTAATTTCCTTTACTGTCGTTAGAAGGCAATTATGTGACATTGACATTTTACTATCTTGTCTTCGCGATTAACCCAAAGTGGCAGAAAAGCGGAGTGAAACAAATAAACAAAATAAATCTATGAAACGATCATTTCTTTTTTAACTCTTTCATTCATGCAATTCTTCTTGAGCATGTTAAACTTATAGTATACTATGATTATAGAATGAAGACATGGTAAATGAGAACATGCGTAACTATCTTAGCAACACATCGATCAGAAAGTGTGAAAAGTATGGATTTTCACAATACGTTTGCGAGTTTTCAATTATGTTACTACTAGTGCCTCCCCGATGGCGCAATGGTAGCGTCGTTGCCTTGTAATCAAGGAATCCCGGGTTCCATACCCGGTGGAGGGACATGGTAGTTCGGATCCCACTTTAAACTGTAAATCCAGTCCCGATTAGCCTTTCTGTGCATAAAGTGGACGTGTTGAAACACCAACTCAATCAATCAGTCATGTTACTAATCATTAAAGGAATGCCTCAATACCATCCCGAAGTTTCGATAATTAATAATTCCCCTTCCTCAAAGTAATAAAACACTTTCCTCCTCTGAACCTCGCATAGAAATTATAGCGGCATTTTGCTTCTGCCAAGCCCCGAACGAACATAATCGAAGGGGCACCGAGCATAACCGATCCTCCCATAAGACGTCACGCGCTCGTGCATGATCGGCAATTTTCGGATGGCGCTACCTTATATATTAAGTTACCTTGGCTAAAGGTGAAGTAGCATGACCTTTCTGAGTCCCTCCGTTTGAAGCTATCTTCTGAATATGCAACATTGACAAGCAAGTATGACAAGTTTTTTGGACCAACATTATCTTCAAGTCTTTTTACAAGATCTATTTATGAAATAAGACGTTTTATTTACTGCATAATAATGTCCATTCTTAAGAATTAATTGTATATTTTGTACAAAAATTATGTCGTTTATATATAAGCATTTTTACTGCCATCTGGTGTACAAAACTGAATCAATAAGCTAGAAATCGGGGATATAAAAAGCATCTTGGGAAGTCTGATATTATATTATACCAGGCAAAATGAGACTAGACGAGAAGAAAAGATTTCGCCAAATTTCCAGCAGTATTTTGTAAATTCAGGGTACATTGGCGGCTCAAAATAAAATGGATTTTTGGAGCCCCCTACTTTACACCTTGCCCCCATAAAAGAACATGACCATGTTCCATATTCACGGTTTTAATGACGGAAAATAATAGCACTATTGTATATATTATTTACTTAATACCTACATAATGACATCAAAATAAGAGCTTAGCTTAAACTTGCTATACGATTTTGCGATATGCTTATCATGTTATGCAGCAGTAATTTCAATTCGTTCACCTCAACAATGATTTCAACTCTCTTTAAAACAAATTGCCACACACCCGATGGAAGCACATGGTGGTTCGGATCCCTTTAAACTGCAGATTCCAGTTTCGATTAGCCTTTGTGTTCATAAAGTGAACTTAAACAAAACTCAGTTGCCCAGTCATTAAGCCGCCATTGACAGGGTAGTACATGAAGCATCTAATGTCTGGAAAATCTATACCAAAAGATTAAGAAGGATGAAGTAGTTCTAAGAAGCTTTTGTTCTGAGAATCAAAATTCCTGGTCTAAATTAGTCTACATGGTTCATTTTGGTATAAATAAAACAAGACACATTTCATTATATACCACTCCGGATAAATTATTTCTTGAGATTAAATAATCTGCTCATGATAAACTGTAAACAAACTAACGAAGACATTTTGTTGGAAACTTAATGGACATTTGCTATCAAGCAAATGTAACAACAATGAGATTAAAAGTTCCAAATGTAGGACTCAAACTTGATGAAAAACGGTCTTTTCTTCTGAGCCTTGAAAACAATGCTAAACCTAATATCAGTCCGTTTTCCTTAAGTTAGAACCAGAAAACATTGTCTTATTTTGCATTTTTGTGCATTTTTTGCCCTTTTTTTGGCTCTTAGGTCATTTGTCAGTAGTTTTTGCCGTTTTTATTGCATTTTTCTTAATTTTTGAGGTATATTTTCTTCTCCCCTGCTGTCTCGTGAAGTTTAAGCTAGCATAATTTATATATTTAAATTTCCTGGCATGGCATTTTTAGTAAGTTTGCCATTAATCGAAAATACAGTCAATGGAAATGCACAATATTATTTTTAACTGATATGTAGCAAAGTAGTAACTAAATCTTTATCATATTTATACGAAGGTTCATTCAAAATTATTAAAATGTTAATAAATAGTTCTGGAGAAAGTTGGTGAACCCGAATAGTCGTCATCCTGAATTTTTGGAGAAATATTACAGTCCTATAGGAAAGTCTAATGACGTTATGTCGTCATGGGGTGGGAATGCAAAGCCAAAGAGGGTATTTAATGTAAGAAGTATACTGTACTGTGTTTATGTTGTCGCTATGCCTGTTCTGGTAATTGCTATCGTTGCTGTATTTTCTTGTGGTGACTACAAATCTCCGAATGTGGAAGCGCACTCATTCTCACACCCAAGAGGAGGATACCCAGTGTTCCGTTCAGCGATCCTCATCTGTCGCCGAAGACATCCTACACCTGATATTGTACAAGACAAGGGTTTGAAGATAAAAAGTATACTTTTAGAGATAAGTGGTATAACTTTGACTTGTATATGCTATGTTGGCATATTATTATAAGATGTTACGTTCCAAAAATGGAGGGTGGAGTATATGGATAACCATATGTAATACCTTGTGAAGAAACAGCATACATCTCAATTGCAAATCGATGCAGTAACAGTAAATTAAAAAATAACATTGTTAAGAGTATAAAGATGGGTAAATGGTCTAGCTCGGATTTGACCAAACAGTTTATATTGTGTTGTCTTGTTGCCATGATGTTGTACAGTTGAAACAAATTATTATTTTTATAAATTAAGTGTTTGTTCAATAACATGTAGTTTAATTTTATCAATTTGCGAATAAAATGCATGAGGTTTATGCTGTTTCTTCACAAATGTAGTATCCCAAAGCCATTCAGACACAATATTAGAATAATGTAGATTGAAAATAGACCCGTATGTTCTCACCGACTTCAATTCCCACCGATCAAATCTTATAATCTTTACGTAGCTTTCCACCTTCACTGTACCAATTCAGTTGCATTAAAATCTGGAACATTGCTAGACAGCTTTGATGAACAGATTCTCTCGGGCTGTCGACTAAGTTAGTTCTCGAAAGTTTCAGACAAACTTTACCATGTCTTAAAACGATAAAGATTTGAGGAAAGGTCACTGAAAGAAATACCTACTCAAGGACTTGAACATGGAACCTTACGTGGCTCAATGCACTCTGCCACAGAGGTGGCAAATCCACAATCACAGAAATTAACATCATTCTGATTGAACCCTATATACTACGCCTCCCCCATGGCGCAGTGGTAGCGTCGTCGCCTTGTAATCAAGGGGTCCCGGGTTCGATAACCGGTGGAGGCACATAGTGGTTCGGATACCACTTTAAACTGTAGGTGCAGTCACGATTAGCCTTTCTGTGCATAAAGTGGACTTAAAGCACCAAATTAATCAATCAATCAACCCTATATACTATACGTATTTCGCTTTTGCTAACTAAATTGCATTAAAATTTACTAACAAGTGGTATTATTAATTCCTATCTTCTCCATTCTTTTGCAAGGTACGCTGTTTATGTGAGATGCTACAAGCTGAGAGGGATACAACTGGTAGAGGACAAATTCGAAGGGAAACGGATTGACGTGTCAGGATTTACTGTAGACTTCTCCTTGACCAGCAAATATATAATATCTTGATACAATGAAAATTCTGTTTTCCTCAAGTGTTGCCAGTAGATGCCTAGATATTTTGTAAGGGAAGGGATTTATTTGCAAATATGTAACCACACTATTCTAGCTATGATGCCCAAGTGTTTGGTAGTAGCATCATTGATTGCGGGGTGGTAGTTGTTTCGAACCGAATTTCTTTGCAGTTAATTCTTCACATTTCTGAATAAAATACAGCAACGAGACACAACTCCTAAAAATTCATGGTGCCCTTTCATATATAAAATCATGCAAAATTTGCATTTACAGTAGTACTAAAATAATTTAAAGTGCAGAAATTGTGTTCTCTTCAGTGGATCCATGATCAAGCTGCCTCTTGTAACCATACCATAATTTCTTTATCTTTCTCTCTCTCTCTCTCTCTCTCTCTCTCTCACGCACACACACGCTATGTTATATAGACACCCCGACAGCTTTTTCTGTGCAAATGCACACTCAGGATAAGTGCATATCAAATAAATATTGCTGTGTAAATATGCATTGTAGTGTACATGAGAGATAGTGCATAGGCAGGCAGCTTCTTTATGGATTCATTATGAAGAAATCACAATTTTCATTAATTGTTTATTATTGTTTATTTGTGAAACTTTGTTCCTTTCATTAAAAGAGGAACATAAATTAAGAGAAATTGAAAATAAAATCCTTAGAAAAATATTTGGACCTAAAAGGGATGAGGAGACAGGTGAGTGTAGAAGGTTACATAATGTAGAACGGCACAATTTGTAATCATGTCCACATATTATTAGAATAACTTTTTTAATAACCAGACCTAAGGAAGAAATGCAGGAAATGCTCATCATGATCTCATCAGTCGTCACGGGTTCGAATCCTGGCCTGGCATTGGTTTTTGTGAGTGTCCATTCATAAAAGAGCGAATTTCGATGGACAATTTCCACCCCACGAGAGGTCTCATACATTTCCTAACGGGACACGGTCCCTACGGTCAACACCTTCATAAGCACAACCTTAGACAGACTGATGAATGCCTGAAATGTAATACCAAGACGGACACACCGACATAAAGCTTTCTTTTGCCACACATCGAACAAACACATTGAAGATTTAAGACAAAAGCTACCAGACTTCAACACGTAGCAGTTAATAAAAAATCCCGAGCACTTTACATTTTGACCGATTACTTTGGGTCACGTAAAATAACACACACGTAGGACGAAAGGGTGATTACGAGGAACAGGAATAGTGCGTAGGAAGTGTGTTGGATTTCAGTGAGCGTGTTTTGCATTGTGTCGCAATAGAAGCTGTAGCTAGGCGGGTAAGAGCCTGAATGCGATTGGATAACATTGCATGGTGTTATTATGCTAAGACCAATCACAGCCTTAGAGTTGCAATGGGGTGAGTGATGCAAAAAGGACGAGAAGAGTGTAGTTGGGAACAGAAAAGCCTTAACTTCAACTTTCTCGGTGAGCAAAGATTTCCTCGGTTGGCAGTTGTGCCCTGCGGTTGACCAAAGGACGAAAACGGTTCAGTTCGATACGCGGAAAGATTGACAACTGCTTCCTCGGTTGGCAGCAGTGCCTTCAGACGTCGCGTTGCGAGTTACCCGCGATTGACCAAACTTTATCCGGGCGTCGAGAGAATACATTTAAACCATTTTGAATTTTACGTGACCACACAGTTTAACAGCATCCGGTACGATATGCCAGAGTTTGTGGTCGTGCTCTTCCAGACGGGGGAGGACAACAACCAAGAAAAATATTCGAGCCAGTTCGACAATTGCATGATCATGAACATCTACCTAAAAAATGGCAGGAACGAAGTTTTCCCACGTGAGAACTACAACCTGAACATTGCAAACAACGACTACCTGAAACTGTACGAGGCATACACAGCTTACAAGAGGGTGACCTCCGGTTACGTGGACGTGTACTACAACCCCAATGAGTTCATAGCTCGCAGACCCATGTTCGTCATTAACACATCGAAGAGAAAGCAGGTGGTTGTTAACGATCGCACCAACATCAAAATCGTGTGCGAGTTCCACGATGCTCTGCCTGCGGACACACTGTGCAGCGTCATCCTTATTGCAGAGAAAACTTTTGTGTATGATGTCAGGAACGAGCGAGTGACAGAGAAGTTTTAAATATGCATAGGAAATAACAAGAAATTAAAAAAACCATGCTTGAGCGCGCAAAGGAACTTCCCCTTTAGCCCTGCACATTCCCCAAATTTTTCGCCCCGTAGGACACGGCGGGAGTTAGTTCCGTAAAAAAATATACATACTATATATTTACAGATATTCTTAATTTTTTGTATTATTTTGTGTAGGTCAACAAAAAATTCTGTTGATTGAATATATAGTATGTATTACAAAAAAAACTGTGAAATTAATATTTTGAAAAAAATATCCCACCTCCACCCCCTCGTTTTGTATTCGAGGGCAAAAAAAAACCACTAGTAAATCATTTTTTTTTTAATTTTGGGCACACAGAGCAAGTTTTACCTGTTTTCAGGCGATAGTGACCCCATGGCAGAGTATGAATCCCACATTCGAGAAGACATCTCTTGTCGTCTCGTGCATCCAGAGCAATTTTCCTGACGGTGTTGGTTGTAAGTATATGTTTAACACTCTGGATGCGATACTCTTTTCGCAGAATCGGCTTTTTGGTTTCGAGCCACTCGACGTAGTCTTCAAACTTGAGTTTTCTCTGAACCACCTGCTTGCCTATGCCTTTAGCTTTTTTAGTCACAGAACTCTCAGCTCGAATTGCATATGCTTTGGCACGAAGACCAGCAAACTCTAATATAATATCCCCATCTTTTTCATCCTTTAGTTTGCCAGGCACTTTTTTGTTTCGAGCCAGGATTTCATATAGATTTGGTTGGGGATAGCTCGACGTGTCGAACAAGTTAACGAAGGCTGGAATCGTGGCGATATCTTTATATGCGTTAGCAGTGTGGGCGTGATATACCAAACTGTCCGTATCTGTGTAGAGAAGGTTGATGTTGGTACCATAGTGCAAGCGTAGTATATCATAATATATCTCGAACATTTGCAGCTTGCTTAACTCTAACACTGTGGCACCAACATACACTGGTTTGTTGAGCTTTACCTCACTACGATTCATATGTACCAAAGCAAGCTGTTTGTTGTAGATTGTTCGAGATTTAAACAGTGGGCTTGCAACAAGTTTGCGACAACGGTCGACGCTAATAAGCAACCTTATGTCATCACGATTTCGCGTGTTTTCCATTGTTTTACCAAATATTATATTATTCATATCCTTAAAAAAATTGCGATCAAGTTCCGAGGTAGCAGCAGTACGATGTTTAGTATTGAGGTCGATGTATGGCTTCAACCAATTTGAATGGTTGAAAATGAGAACTCGGTGAATTGCTGTAATCGTGACCCCTCGTTGCATCAACCACCGAAGATTTCGGTAGTGCAACCCGTAACGCTTTTTGGGTTCGAAATCCATGATGAGTTTTTTCTGCTTCGACGCAGGTGGACACTTGAATTCCGATGCTGGTGGGAGGTCGCAGAACACATCCTGTAGCTTCTCGGAAAACTCGAGGTCCACCTCGACAAAAAAGCCTCGTTCCGAGTCGTTGAAACCTTCTACGTCGAATTTGGAAGGATCAGCCCACTCAAATCCTCCAACTGGAAGTTTTTGCACCATGGAGTGCCCGTAAAGATTATTAGCATCCGTGTACATGATGTAGCTGGATGGTTGAGAAGGGTCTTACCCGGTCGACATGTGTTGGTTGTTGGCGCGAGCGTACCGTTGTGACACCTGCACCATGCCACCCCGAACAAGCTTTTCCACAAAAAGCATCATGTCCACATTGGAAATAAGCTCGAGCTTGACTTTTGTTAGAAGAAGCATGGCCGACCATGCCAGCCCGGGGAGACCGTAGAAGTATGCAAGGTCCAGCTTGTAGATTTGCATTGCATTTGCGCGAAACGCTTGAAAAACGTCTGCGAGGAGTGTTACATCGAGTTTTAAGTAGGCATCATGGTATTCTCCAAAATTTCGACAACCCAGCTTGAGCCACATGGACTGAGCATGCTGATATTCTTCATCGCTGATGCCCGAACCTCGCAGCCGGCTGTGAAACTTAGCCTGGGGAGGCAACGACTCCTCCTCGAACTTGGAAGGGTCGCTAACATACTCGTAGGGGTAGACCCCCCATACACCTGAAGAGACTAGCATCCAAGTTCGGGAAATTGGCTGAGGTAATAATTAGTTGATTGTTGTTGAGCATCCCAGCAAGAGCATCGAGCCCTGCCAGGAGAAACCTCAGGGAATCGAGAAACCGAAGTTCTATGCCTTGCACCCATTTAGAGATGGCAATGTAGTGTTCCTCATTTTGTGCTATAATATTAATGCGCGCATCGTCGTATCCAAGATGCCTGATAAGATGGTGAAAATCGTACCCGGAGCCGTTATGGAAGAATACGGGGACGAAGCGCGGGTCCTTAGCCTTCAGGTTGCACCCGTTACACCAAGAATCAATATAGCTTCCGGTGAAGTGATCGTGGTGTCGAACTTTCTTTTTTTTCCTACTATCAATAAATTTTTCGCTACAAAGTGGACAGTGTGTAGCCTCTTCGTGTTTACGCTTTTCTTCGGGAGTTAAGTCTCGCATAGCTATAGGATCTAACAATACTTCTCGTATGTCGTTCACTTCTACAATCATCCTCTCCAGAATATGTTTGGCTGCATCGGGACCACGATATACATATGGCTCAGGGGCAATTATTTGATTTCGTCGCACCACAACATAGGCAAAACTGGAGATCTTGTGAATTTGACAAGGCGTGGTAGAAGAAACTTCTGGGTTGGGTTTACAGGTGGACAGCGGTTCAAGGAAGGCCTCTAAATCTGCAATGATAATAGCAGGGTGCTCTCCCATAGCACTATGCGCCCGAAATTGCTCCACAGTACCAGGCTCGGGCAAGACTGCAACCCCAGGCCTGTTGTCGTTACAATAGCGCATGTGGTGTGCAAGCTTCTGGGCAGCAATGTCGGGACCTTGAATATGTTGGTAATCTTGTGGTTTTTGATTATCGAACGTGGACAAGCACCTGCGACAGACTTCTATGCAACCATCATGCTTGCTTTTTTGACCTGAGACTAACCAGGAGAGAGAGCGAATAAGCGTGTAATGATGGCAAGTCTCGTTCTTGATAAGTAACAAATTGATTTCTTGTACAGCTTCACTTTCCATGTTGCTCACTCGAATAGGGTATACAATATTCGTGTTCTTAGTAAGGCCGTAAACATTGATAGCTAGTTGCAGGTTTAGTAAGTTTTGTGCACGGGTCTCGTATTTGTTTATGTCCGACAACTGAACTGGGTAGGTAATCCCAGCCATCGCATTTTCTAATTTTGATTCGTAGGGTGTGTAGTGGGTAACACGATGCGGCTGATCTTTCCGGTGGATACGATGCAGCGCTGCCAGCACCGACCAAAGAAAACATTTTGAATCGCTATTCTGGATGTTTAGAACAGCCTTCTTGACTGCAATTATTGCCGGCAGTGGAACATAACTAGACCCAGACAGTGGAACAAACTTGTTAAAGCTCAATTTAAGTTTATGCGGAGTACCACACAACGAACCACCCGAGCCTTCAGCCTGATGTTCTTCCTGTTTGGCAACCAGCTCCTCCAAGAATTTGTCGTAGATACTCTCGAGGTTGGCAACATCTGCCAAGTGCAATATTTTTGCCTTGGTATTATGGTGAAAGCTGTATTTCTCATCAGATGGTTTTTTGTATTGGCATCCCAACGATGCATAAAATTTAGTAGAGTTTAAAGCCAGTACATCACTTAAGATAGAAATTATCTTGGGTCGCACACTCTCTAGGAAGCTACGTACATCGCATAAGCTATCTGAGGTAAAATCAAAATCCTCTAATATATGATCAAAAGCAAACCGGCTTGCTTTTGTTGCCGACTTGACGCGTTTGGCAGATGGTAATATGTTAAAAAAATCTGCTTCAGCCTTTCTTTTGACCGAGGTCGATGGTTGCAGCACAGGGTCTCCAGTACCCTTGCAATTAGGCATATGCTTTTTGACATGTGAAATTGTAAAGTGTTTGTTACACTTAGGACACAATTCGGTTGCTGTTAAATGCTTGCTAGGCACACAGGTACGACTATGTCGTGCATAATTAGCACTGGAAATATTTTTTTGCATGTAATACAAATCTTCGTAGGACGCATTTTGGGGGGGGGTGTTGAATCCACACGTACTGTTGTACAATTAGGTACAAAATGTTGTACAATTAGGTATAAAGTGCAGTACAATTAGGTACAGAGTATTGTACAATTAGGTACTGAGTGTTGCACAAATAGATACCCCGAAAAAAGCACTACAAGAAAAAATAACTACTCTTCAATCAGTCTCACAAAAACTCAACTACACTGCACTGTGTATACAATTTTAAAAAAATCAAACAGAAAATATCACCATGTAAGGCAAATCTACGAGGAACACTGCGACAGGACGTCCGTACTCTTCAAGCTGCTCTCGCAGACTGTGACTAACTGCTCTGGCCCCCCTTATATAACCTCGGTTTATTTATGACGTATTTTTCCTCCAATCAGAAGAGGCCACGTTAAGTATGACGTATTTTTCCACCAATCAGAAGAGACCACGTTAGATATGAGTCATCATATTACGTCATAATTTGTTGCGCAATCAGAAGATATGAGCCATGACATTACGTAATAACTTGCGCCATCAGAAGATATGAGTCATCACATTACGTATTTTTTAACTAATCAGAAAACACAATATCAAAAGCATTTTGCCTCTAGCGCAGGCTAATTACTGCTTATATATTTACAACTTGCAACCCCTCAGATTAATGTGTAATGACCGATATATACAAGTACATAGATTCTGTTATTATTTTGAGGGGTCCTATATTGGACACACGATGGGGTCCGACATAGGGTCATCAGCTATATATAAAAAACATCGCCCGTGGCGCTGTTAGGTTTCAGGTGTGGACATTATCAGAACAGGTGGGGGTCCTACATAGGGTTGGGGTCCGACTTTGGTCAATTTCTTCTATAATATTTATTTTCATGAACACAATGTCAAGAGCATCAACCTCTAACGCAGGTCGCTTGTTGCTGATATATTACAACTTACAGGCTAATAAGAGCTTATGCGAAAGCACCCCTGATTGTCGAGCTGTAGAAGCCACAATTTTCCCAACCTATTTTTTTTTTATTTGTAAAAATCTGAAATAAAAAATGTTAACTGTTTAAGGAAAATTTTTGCAAAATATCCCTGCCATTTGTTTCAACTTACTAGGACCCCAATATCATAGGCTTGATCCTAGAAGTCACATGCACAGCCATGTCCTTCGTAATCGCATATGCTAGTCAGCCAGATATTATCATAGGAGAATCACAGTTCACCCTATGATCCTACCCAAACTGACATTGCACAAGCTAGAAGAAACAAGGGGCGGGATATTTTATGTTAATTACGGCAGCCTGTGTGCAGTTATAAGTTAATTATCAAAAGAGCGCTCTAATATAAGACAATACCACTTACAATATTCCCTAACACACAATCAACATACCAGGCAAGATCCTATTTGTCCTTTTATACCCACCAAAACACCTAGGTTTTTGTTTCCTCATAGATGGTGCTGACAGCGCCACCCAGCTCGAGATAGTTCCTTTGTTTGCTAACAGATGGCGCCCACTGTCCTCCTCCGAAAATTTTCAATAAAAAAACTTAAATTGCTAAATATCTCGAAAAAGGTAAGAGATAGAGCAAAAATGGCAATACCCCACAGGGTATTGCTAGATGCTCCCCTTGTCGATTTAGGTAATGTAGATTACGTATACCAAGTTTGGTGGTCCTAAGTCAAGGGGTGGGCCAACTTCCAAAAATTTCTAGACTTCGCAACTTTCGAACGGATGGACGAGGGGTTTCTTGCGTTAACATCGTCTCGGTGTCCTCTGTCTTCCTCTACCAAAATTGGTATAGGTCGTCATAGAACAAAATTTACCCCCCCCCCCCAGGTTTCCTCAATAAAAAAAACTTAATATCTCGAAAACGGTAAGAGATAGAGCAAAACAGACCGCGATTTTGACTTCCAAGAAGCATTTTATGATAGTAGAGAATACTCATACCAAGTTTGAGCGCGCTACGATTAATATGACCCACCCCCGAAATTTCGGGAGGTGGGCCATATCTCGAGAACGGTTAGAGATAAATAAAAAATAGTAAAAGATATTGCTACCTTTGTCGATTTATACCAAGTTTGGTGGCCCTAAGTGGGCCAACTCCCAAATTTTTTTTTCTAGAAACCCCCATCGTAAAAGGCTACGGCAATAGCCCAGTAGGTTGACAATATTGCTTTATGTACTGGAACTACATAAGGCAAGCCTAAAGCAAGGTTGCCAGCTTTTTGCTTTAGGTTAAGTTAGACTAAGAAAAGTACACGAGCGCATCACTTTCGAGTTTGCCTTACGATATTTTCCGTTAAGGTTGCAAAAAAGCATCACTTTCTGTTGCAGAACTGTCTTTTTATCCCTACTTATAACATGTATGAATTGTGTCAAGATATATTGGAGCCTATTCACATCCCTACGGAACTTGGAAGAAAGCCCACGTAGAGATTGGGAAGTTTTGTTCCGACAAAATCGGGATGTATGGTAAATTAAAATGCAAAGCCATGAAGGCGTATAGGGGGTATGGAGTTGGGGCCCAACGGTTTCTTCATCAGGCTGAAGGTGGGAATGATGTGATCAGCACCACGCCCCAGGCCGCCTTACCCCCCCCTTCCCCAGAGTTTCCTCCAGGTACCCACTTTATACGACGCTGGGTGGGCACCGAAGCAGCTTGAACAGGTGGACAAAATCCCGATTATGCCCCGTCGGGGATCGAACCCAGATCTCTCGCATGGTAATAAAACGCCCTAACGACTGTGCTACTGCGGCACATACAGTAATTAAGGCAAGAATTGTTTTAGCGTTTCGTTCAACGTTTTTAGGGGAATCATTTTCGGAGATGTAACATGTAGCTCTTGTCAGTTGTGCGACCTGGCTTGAGAAAAGGAGATTTTCTGACGAACAACATTCCACCTGACAAGTAACGTGACTTTCCTACATGTCCTGTGCCTATTGGCTTTTGCATGAAAATGAGTTGCTCTTGAGACAGACAGAATCATCCGATCACCTAATGGTGCAATGTGTGTTGCCTACCCTTCCGGCATTATTTACTGCCATTAAAGTCTTATGGGGAAGAACTTTTTCCACCACTGTACCCCGTTACCGTTAACGCTGGGCTTAAACGGAACGGTAATTGTAAGTACAGGCGTTGCCATTTACAGCTTAAACCCCACCGCAAGGTGCTGGGCTTTATTAGGCCGTATACGACAAAGGTTATGGTGCAGTTTGACTGTAAAATTACAGGTCAGATAAGGTACTATGGTTATCGCGAGGGTGACATTAAGAGATGCCCTTGTTCCCCAAAAGCCAACAGTTCCCTGTAAAAAGCCTGCAACTACAGAAGACGGCGCAAGTGAAAGACTGTACTTTCCTATTATGAGTTGGCGTTGCGACTGCAGAGGGCAGCTGCAGCAGTGTTCCTGTTCCTAGTTTACGGCAGTTTACAGAAGCCATTCTCCCCCCAAGTGAGTGTAATATCCTATGCGAGTGTGTGCTAAACTTACAACGTTTATAGTTGCATAAGTGTATCCAGCTATAGTAATTAAACTTTCTCTAACTTTAGACAGTGTACTTTTTCCCGAATCCTGAGTGAAATAGTCTCTCATGACAACGCTGGAGGAAAGGTTAGTAAGATTGGTAAAACTTTGCAGTGTGTTTGGTGCTACTGATTGATCGTTGCCAAGCTAGTTGGCTTGCAACTCCGCTGACGTACTGTTGTAGGTGTAGTAGGCACCCGGAGAACGTAGCACGATATGCACCTGATAAGAAAGGAACAAACTTGCCACTCCAACTGCCTTTCCTAAGTGATTCTCGGCAAAGCAATAGAATGAATAAAGTAAACAACATTTTTGGTTTGTTGTACAGTTAACTTTTGAATTAGATTCTTCTGTTATCAAAATAGTTAAGTTTAAAGTAGCCTACTACGAGAATGAAATAGTTGAATTATGTCTTTATTTTAGTAACGTCGTTCTATTCAGTACCTAGTTAAATCGCAACGACGTACGTTCGTACAAAGAAAAAGGGTGTCAATATACACTGGTGGCTCAAATGAAGAGTGTAATTATAGTGCCGAGTTAAAAATCATGTGATGAAAACACAATTGCTGACCAGGTTCGAAGAGAGGCCACGATCTGGTAGGCCCAGAACTGCCACTGACAAAGCATCGTTTGCCAAGTCTCTGCTGCGCAGTACACGTCGAATGTCTGTCCAATGTGGTGTCAGCCAGAGTTCCATTTGCAGGGTGTTAAAGAGGTGAAGTGGTACCCGTACAAGCTGCAGCACCATCTCTCTGAGGACGACCGGATAGGAGAATGCTGTTTGTTACAAAAAGACGTCCGTTTTTGACGGAGGATGGAAGCTTCCCCTCATATTTTTAGCAGAATGGGCCACCACTTCATTATGGGCGACAGGTTCGTCACTACCTGGACCTTCAGTTCCCTGGTCAATGGATTGGTCGACGTGGGCTAGTGGATTGGCCTCCTCGATCACCAGATTTGAACCCCCACTCTATTTTTACCTTTGGGGTCATTTGAAGTCAATCGTGTATGCCGAAAGGATACATGTGGATTACTTGGAGCAACGGATTTTGGATGCATGCGCACAAATCATGCCTGAGATATTGCTCCGTGTCCATATAGCATGGGAGAACCGTCTTAACATTTTCATAGCACAATAAGAACAGCATATTGAACACATTGTGTAACTTTCATATTCCCATAACTGCCTTATCATGAAAGTTTTCATAAATCTGAATTCACCACTGAATTCCTGTTGAAATTCTAGCCCAAAACATACCCCACATTCCCCCCTTTCCATTTAAAGAAATGAAGTTGGAACTAGCGGATTCAGAGAAATAAAGGTAAAAATGCAATTGAAGTATGTGACAAAGTTAGGGTGAATACAAAAATGAAAAGAACTAATTGGTGGACGGATGAGGTAAAGAGGAAAGTGAAAGAGAAAAAGAAAGCATGGAAGAATTACCTAGAATCAAGATCAGAGGAACATAGGTTAATATATGTGGAAAAAAGAAATGAGAGTAAATTGGCTGTAGAGGAGGCAAAGCGAAAATCATGGGAGAAGTTTGGAAATGATATTGAACAAAGTTTTGTAGAACATAGAAAGCAGTTCTGGAATATGGTCAAAAGTCTGAAAGAAAAATGGGGAAAAGCAGCAAGAGCTATAAGAAATAAGGAAAATGTACTAGTCATAGGAAGGGAGAATGTGATGGAGGAATGGAGAAAATACTATGAAGAAAAGTTCAAGGATAGGACAAATGAGCAAGAACAAGATGAGGAGCAGAAACAGGAACAGGAGGAGGATGAGAGAATAAGAAACAGAGAAGCGGGGGAGCATGTAGAAGAAGATATGATGATAACAGAGAATGAAGTGAGAGAAGTAATTAAACGGATACGAATTGCGAAAGCAGCAGGATGGGATGGAATAGCACCAGAGCTTATAAAATATGGAGCACCAAGAATGGCTGAAATACTACTGAATATATTAAGGGAAGTATGGAGAACTAAGACTATACCAGAAGAGTGGAAAAGGAACATAATTGTGCCAGTACACAAGAAAGGGAGTAATAAGGAATGTGATAATTATAGAGCGATATGTCTATCATCAGTGGTATATAAGATGTATACGAATATATTGGAAAGGAGGCTGAGAAAAATCATAGAGGGAAAACTTGAAGAGGAACAAGCTGGATTTAGACCTGGGAGACAGACTCAAGATCACAATTTTATATTAAGAACAATGATGGGGAAAATGCTGGACAAAAATAAAAGAATATACTTAGCATTTCTAGACTTGAAAGCGGCATTTGACTCGGTACCTAGAAAATATGTATGGGAGGCATTAGAAAGTAAGGAAGTACCTGAGGAACTTATTAAAGCAATAAGAAGTGTATATAAGGATGTAAAAGGAATAGTAAGAATAGAAGGAAACGAGTCTAAGGAATTTCAAATAGAAAAAGGAATTAAACAGGGAGATAGTCTCAGTCCTTTACTTTTCATTAATGTAATGGATGAAATAACTAAAATTTGCAAAAGAAGAAGCCCAAGAGTACAAATAGGATATTGGAATATGAGAGTAGTACAACTGCAAGTACTGCTATATGCTGATGATATAGTCTTAATTGCTAGCAGTGAAGAGAATCTACAGAGGAGCGTAATAGAATGGGGAGAAGAACTTGTGAGAAAAGGGATGAATATTAATATTAAGAAAAGTAAAGTAATGCAGGTGGCAAAAGGAGAAAAAGATCATGAAATAGCAATTAGATATGGAAACGAGAACTTGGAAGAAGTAGATGAATATGAATATTTAGAAACCATCATAACAAGTGATGGTAGGTGTGATGAAGAAATCCTAAATAGGAAAAGAAAAGCAAATACAGTATATTATCAGTTCAGTAAAACAATAATGGGAAAGAAAGAAGTGGCAGTAAAGACAAAAATGCAGCTATACAAATCAGTATTGGTCCCTACATTAACATATGGAATGGAAAGTTTACCACTTCAAGATAAACATCTGAGTAAAATTCAGACTAGTGAAATGAAATACCTGAGAAGAGCTGTTAATAAGACTAGGAGAGATATAGTGAGGAATGAAAGAATAAGAAGAGAAGTGGAACAGGAGTCGCTAGAGAAAATAATTGAAAAGAGACAGCTAAGGTGGTGGGGACATGTATTCAGAATGAATGAAGACAAAAAGGTAAAGCAAATTCTAGAAGTAAAGGTGCAATGTAGGAGAGGTAAAGGAAGACCAAGGATAATGTTTGAAGACAGAATGGAAAAGATTGGAAGAGAAAGGAATAAGACAATAAATATGATGAAGAGAATGATGAGAAACAGACAGGAATGGAGGAGATGGATCGAGGCAACCAACCCTACGCTATGATGGCAGAAGGGGACTAGAGGAAGAAGAAGAAGAAGTTGGATCCAAGATGGCGATCACCAAGATGGCGGACGTTGCCATGACATGTACCAAAAAGTTTCCCCTTAGACCTAACATATTACTACCATGACCGATTGCTGCAATCTACACTCCCTTTCATTTTATAAGGGGTGGTCAGGTACTTCTGACTCACCCTGTACTGTGTTGTTGCAGTGGGAAAAAGTGTTTTTGCTTTTTTATAGTAAGAGTAGTTTGCTTCTACGCAGATTGGTATAATAGCAATATTATCTTACCAAACATTTTTGTTGTTGTTTAAACGTTCAAGTATGGTGTGAATGTTGTAGCAAGAAACACATCAGCATTATTTCTCACTTCAAAATAATTGGGAAGGTGTTGTAATATACCAGTACATAACACTAATTCAAAGGCTTGGACAAATCCTTATATAGTGATTCTCCATTTGAAATAATGTTTCTACAATTTTTCTTGTAGTTTTGTTATCAAAATCTACTTTAACGACTTACACTTTCATACATTTCAAATGGCATTTATCGTTTACACATCTATATAAGGCATTGTCCAATCTTAAATTTCGTAAAAATGCAGTGTTATTAAATAATAAAAATCTTGTGTTTGTGTGAAACGCACGCACGCACGCACGCAGACACATTTACCAAGAACCAAATTCGAGATTACGGCTCATCCAGGGCCTTCCTCTCTGATTTTTCATCAATGATATTAATATCTCAAAGATAATCTGCATTCTTGCGTTGCATGCAGGAGATATATCTAAAGATTCCGTGAAAGCATTCATTATTTACCGATTTAGAGAGTACAATAATATTGGTTTAGTGAGTGCATTCAGTGATTCACCACTTCGTGTTCGCTCAAATTCACTCCCCTCCATTTCTAAATCACTTTGTGCCCCTAAAACAAACGCTTTCATCTAACCAGAAGGGCCTCCCCGATAGCGCAGTGGTAGCGTCGTCGGCTTGTAATCAAGTGGTTCCTGGTTCGATATTCGGTGGAGGCTCATAGTGGTGCGGATCCCACTTTAAGCTGTAGGTAGTGTTGCCCACGGGATGAGACGGGACAGGCTTTTAAAAATTCGAGACGAGACGAGATTGATCATGTGTCCCGAGACAAACGAATATTTTCGAGACGAGACAGCATTTCACAGCATTTCCACGAGACGAGACAGGCCAAAGTCTCGTCTTGTGGGCAACACTAGCTGTAGGTTCAGTCCCGATCAGCCTTACTGTGCATAAAGAGGACTTAAAACACCAAATCATTGAATCAATCTAAGCAGAAGATCATTTAATGTGATGGTTTGCCTATTTTCTTCTTATCTCAACTAATTATGACGTGTGTCGGTGCGAGACCCCTTTACCCCTTTTTAAGTGCGGAATTTTTAAGAATAAGTCACTGCTGGAAAACGGAGGCTTCTTAAAGAAAATTGCGTTTCATCACTCCCTTCTACGTTTTAACTATTCGATTCACATTCATTGTCCTGATGTAGCGACAGTGACGGCGACAGGGAAAGTCACTGAGGGGGGGGGGGGAGAGGGGCGACAAAATATTGTTGGGGGCAGTCACATTACAACGCCCAAAAACACTACATATATAATATATAGGACTATATATATATAGAGAGAGAAATATATAATAATAATTATGATTATTATTATTATTATATTTGTGTACTGTGCATTGTGTTTGTCCTTTATTCAGAGTGGACGTTTACTGCCTAAATTTACTTCTAGGTAACGAGCTTATCTCCACATGATTCGCTTTAAGAAAGGCATTAATTCTTTTTTCTTATTCGTGAGAACTGCCGAAATTTGCGTTGTTTCTAGTGGCATATTTCAGTATTGGAAGACATCGTCTTCTTGAGATGAAATTACTGATAAATATTCAAGTTATAAGATAATAATATAAATTACGAAAAAAAAAGGTTTGAAGTCCACCGAGCGCGCCCACCAGCTGCAACAATCACATTCAACGCACAGTGTTGCCACACATCTACTCTCCACATCTACTCTACGCCACCTTGTCCCTCCGCGCACAATAACCTTCCCACGGTCTCCACATTGAAGTTGCATAGTACGGCAACAGCGTATCCGCAGTCATGTGACTGAGACTCCACGTGGAGTAGATGAGCAGAATGACAGCTGCGCTCATTGGCTATTTATCTCCACCCACGTTCGTTGCGCGGCTTCCTTCAGTTCTTCGACGTTAACCAAGACCATCTTAGAGACTCAGGCCGTAGCGCTCAGTCCTGACGTCATCATCTGGAGGCGATCATCTTAACGCTGTGCAAGGAAGACAATATTTTATCGTAGACAATTTAAGTTCGTTTGTTTCTTTTAGGAAGGACTGGAAGCTCAGAGGAAATTTAGTTTTTAACATTTTCCCTCAGAAAATATAGTTAGGAGAGATAGAAGAAAATATTGAATATTTACACCAACATTTTTTTGTTCAAGAAGCCACTATGGCCACCACAAAAAGATCCCTAATGTCACACAAATTCATGTTGAAAATCTTTACGAACTTTCTGGTGGATTTTTTTTTTTTAAAAAATGCGTGTATTTGTGAAATATTATCCGTAATACTTTTAAGTTTTACATAAAACTCGTTACAGTTTTTGTACAAAAAAGTAAGAACAAATAGAATAAGTTTAACCTCGCGTGTTACGTTCAGAGGAAATTCGTCAAGTTGTCTAACCAAATAATATACTCACAGAAGCATCGCTAGCACTTTCATTATTATTGTTTTATTGTCTTTCCTTTCATGAAAAGACGACGAAAGATAGCACTTTGTAGTACCAACACTCAATTATTTTTTCAACAATTAAATAATGCAAACAGCAAAAAAGTTTAGAGTGTGGAGAATTAAAAATGCCAGGAATTGGCAGTAAAAAGACCATAGGCGAGTATGACATTCATTTTCACTAGCATAGAATGAACAAACTGGGAAAGCTCTACAATTTATTAACAATACACATCTACAGTATTTAGTTACTTATCCTGTCCTCAAGCAGACATGTAGGCCTAATACTTTTATTGAAAGGAAAATAATATTCTCTCCTGGAGGTCACCTGACATCAGAGGCGACCTCGGTGGCTGAAAGGTTAGCACAGCGCGCTACAATTTTATCATATCGTCATTCGTTCTCATCGTCGCCATTAACCAGAAATGGTAGAAAAGCGACTCTAAATAACAAAAATCAAACATGACATCAGCAAGTCTCAATACTAGTAGCTATACTATATATATATATTTTAATTTTGAACCAATACTTTTTACAAAACGGTTTAAGGATTGAGGTTACGATTGGTACAGAGAAAAAGTATTTGCTTAGACTAACGAAAAAGGTTAGTTTGAGAGTTTGGCGTCAAGCAGTTTGGCGATTTATTTGTTTCCAATAACTAAACATCAGTAAAAATGTCTAAATAATTTTGTTTAGGAATACCAAAAAAAGAATCTGTCACATAACATAAAAGTTTGTAGAGCCAAAATAATTTATACACATGTCAGTAAAGAATTTGATTAAATATACTCAAGAAAAACCAATTTAAACAAAATTACTATGTTCGCTTATTCACATAGTTCGGTAAAAATGTAAGCTTTTTGTGTGAAAACGTTTATTTGAAACATAAATAATATATTCTTGTATAATTATACAAGGAAACATTCCATCAAAGTGCATGTTGTTACACAATGTACTTTGTATCTCAATGCATAACCTAAATTCCAACTTGCCTTCCATTATCTCCGATTAACCTAGAGACACTAAAGTGAGCGAAAAATAAGAATGTAAGTGTTCATATTTTTCAATCTTGCTCACTTCTATAGTTTTCTTTCCTTAAGCATGCTTTCAAACTGAACATTTGTATAAATTATATAGAAGTTTCGATGAAGAACATGTTATCCAGGCGCGTATATTCTAGGCTACCTAGGCTATCGCCGAAGCCCATATTAAAATACAGGAAATAATCGATTAGCAAATTTAACCGATGCTTCACTCTCAAGTTACGACCAAGGGGGAAAGCGCTAGTGTAAGGTCGTCTTTATTTATCGCCAGGCTTCTTCGTCTGAGGATAAAGTCTTTGAACCAGCAGGCGGTCCTTTCAACCTATGACGTATTTGTGCTGGCAGGGACGACCTTGGTGGTCCCTGGTGCTGGCTTCCAAACCCAAGCGCTGGAGAGTGAAGACTTCGCTGCATCCTGGCGATATTGTAGTGTTGCCAACAATGGAAATACGAAATTCGCTAGATCGCTGGAAAAGAAATTATAGGCGGGGGTGTCAATGCAAATTATTCAAGCTAGGGGATGCCTCATGAAAATTACATCACCTCCCCCCCCTCCATCCCTTCGAGCATTGCCCGTCTCTCTTCCAGTTCCATGAATTTCGTCACATACAAGCATTATAAATCCGCCAAATTTAGTGATTTTCCCCTGAAGGTGGCACTCTGCTTCTCCATGAAATTCGACTGTGGTCGCAGCCGATCGCAGCTATATGGGACATTCTGATGACGTCAGCCATGTTGCCATCCTGTTTACTTCTGTTTCAAGCAACCCCCTCCCACCTCCCCCCGCTGTCAAAATGTCAAAACCTTCGCCCTCGCGGTGGGGGTTTCGGCCCGAGTCATCCCAATGAAATACGTTTGGCAACATAAACAATCCATGTTGTCATAGCAACCATTCACGCACGTGTTTTCAACCACGCGGGTCGGTGGTAGTTTCCGCAAAAGGAAGGGATATATGGTCAAACTTGTTGTGTCCGAGATCCGAGTTCTTTGTGTCGCCCGCGTATCGTGTTCATGGATGGGAATCCTTTTTTAAAAAAAAAATCAGTGATCGAGGCCCTTTTGTTGTGCTGTGTTTTTGACATGTGTTGTGTTGTTCTGTGTTTTTGTTCCGTGGGCGTGTGAAAATGGATTTAATCACCGAACTTGTCTCAAAGACGCCATTCTCACGGCTTCCTTACGAGGATAGGATGCAAATAATAGACAGGTAGGCCTCTTCCACCTCTTCCGGACCTTACAGTCTGCAGAAAGACAAAAATAAGGTATATATTAGGCGTTTTCACGAGACCAGCTGCCAAAAATATCTTTGGTTGACTGAGTCGAGTGCACTTAATAAATTGTATTGCTGGGCATGTTTGCTTTTTTCTACCGACAAAAGTCCTTAGAATACAACAGGATTTAGTAATTTAAACTATTTGGTAACTGCTTGCCATAAACACCAAAAATCCCTTAGTCATATACGTGCGTTCAGTAACTTACAGACATTCGGTTCTCAAAGAATTGATCATTCCTTGAATTTGCAAAAGAAGATTGCTGACAGTTTGCATAATGAAAAAGTGAAGGAAAACAGAATTATTATAAGAAGATTAATTGATGCAATAGCATTTCTGGGGAAGCAAGAATGTGCATTTAGGGGCCACAATGAGCAACACAGGGACAAGTGCGGCTTAGCAATTTAGGTATAATGTCTATTGAGATAGGGGTTCTAATCAACATCAGAAATTCATGTGAGGACACATTCTTCGATAAAGTGACAAAAAAAATTCACGGAAAAGGAGGGAAGAATGGAGTTTATCTTCAAGTAAGGTAAGAAGTTAATTATTATTTCATACTCGCATGTAGGTCCTACATATTGCATGTTATAGACCGCTCCTCTTTATAAATAAGCATGAAATAGTTTATGTCCATTGCCTACTATTGTTGTTTTTAATGGCAAGATATCGATGTAAACAAAAAAAAATCCAAAATGAATGAGGAAGAGCCCCCCCCCCTCTTTTTTGCCGGATACATTTTCATTTAAAATTGAAACACTACTATATTTGGAGATAGCCCTGATCTTGGTCTCAGCATACGCCACTGATGTTATCGAAACAGTAGACTGCTTTGGCAGATATGACAATATTTTATAACGTTGAACAATTCATTTGGAACGATGAACTATGTAACGTTAACCAAATATGGTAATGCAAGTTAAATTATTTATCATTTCTAAAGAAATTAGCTTGGTTACATTTACAAATTCGATACTGGTGATCAAAAATTATTTTCAAGAAACAAGTAAAACTTGACCAAATCTAAAAGTATGTTAAATGCCTATTTCGTGCACATTAAATATTTACATTATGAACTAAACTATTTCGTTTATTTATAAGTATAAAGTCTGTGTTACTTACCCTGGAGTTGATTTTAGGGACAAAATTATGTGGAATTGCCCTAATCCATCTATCTTTTTCAGTAACGTCTTGAGGAAATCTAAATACATTAGACTTGCTGTTCTCCTCATAATTTCCTCTACAATTGGGAACACAACACTTATAGACCATATTCCTTGTACGCTCCCACTTCACTTATACTTCGTTGCAGTTCTTAAAATTGCATTGCAATTCCACATTCGCTAATAAAGATCCAACATTACTTCCACCAAATAAATCAAACATGGCGGCTGTCTCGCCTACAGATGATGACATCGCTCACGTGACTAGAACAAGCCATTCGGCTTTCTCTAGTTTGAGAAGGTGATGCGTTAACGAAGTAAGCGCGTGGACTATAGTTGTCCGTAATATGCCAGGCACTGAAGAGAAAGCATGTGTGTAAGAGATTCAATAATAATAATAATAATAATAATAATAATAATGACTAGACTCGAGCTCCACGTGCTCATGTTAAATTTGCTCCAACAGCGAATATTCTAGCATGAAATTTCCAATACCTGATTTTAAACAATTTAGCAATATGCATTGTTGGGCCAACAATGCTTGCATGTTAACCGTTACCATGGAGCATTTCTTCAAAAGAAATTAAAATAAGATAACCCTTGACTCAACGTGACAGAATAGCTTTTGAAAATATAGCTCTAATCTAAGTAAGTAAACTTCATGTGTTACACTAACCTAACCTAACCTAACCAAACGAAACCTTTTCCTCTTTTAAGACTGCATATACATTCTTCACGCATCAAAGAGGTTGAGTTGTTATTAATGTCAATGCTGGAAATGTAAATTCCTAGCTAATGAGACCTGTAGGCAATTTATCTTAGCTGGGAGATGCTTTACACAAATTTTCTTATCTGGAAGGAGGGACTGGCTTCCCCTACGTTTGCCCCATGTTGAACGCTGGCTGAGGATATATTCATTAAAAACAATGGATTTATTAAATCTCCAGAAATTTGTTAAAGTTCTCTCGTATTGAAACGTAATGCTGCTTAAAAATAACAAATGCAGATAAAACAGCTCTTATGCTGTAATGGATTCCCATTCACATTTTAAAATTTGTCCATGCAAACGACACTGCGTGTTATACTCAGAATTCTCTTCAATCCACACTTGTTGTTACCTGAGAAAAAAATCTGAAAAATAGACTTACGAAATTCACATCCCCTTACGTAAACATTGCACAATTCGGTTCTCTCCCAAATTCTTCATGCCTTACCAATCTGTACGTAAGAAATTATATTCTGAAACTGAGCTCTGTTTAATCTTGGATATATATATATATATATATATATATATATATATATATATATATATATATTAATACTAGTCTATTATTATTTCTTTCCTGTACTGGAAATGTCATAAATAAAAAAAATAAATACTTTCAAAATGTAGACCATGCAGATTGTGACGTTTTTCTTGCACGGCCTCCTTGCACGTCTTCTCACATTTTTTGCTAATTAATCGAACACCCACCTAATTAGTTACAAAGTTTTGACAAAGTTTTGGTAGCAGACCTGGTTCTCCATACTTCCATTTTTTCCGCGTTACGTCTTAAAAGAAAGAAAAGTAAGAAAAACTTGGATTCACTTCTTTTTTAATAAAAAATTTCCCCCCCCCCCATTAGAACTTTTTTCTTTCTCCCCTTTCCGGGACGTTTGGTTGTACCTTATCTATATTATTTATTTTTTGCAAAAGAAAGAATTTATCGGGCTTAATTTTGGAAAATTTTTTTCCCTCATTTTGCAATTTGGTTAGCACCACAGCAGATTCCCCCCCCCCTCACACACACACACATTACTGACCTTTTGTTATCATGGCTCCACCTGAATTTAGTAGTGTTGGAGAATTGGTACATATACAGCAGCAGTCCTCCCCATTTGTTATACCACCACCTCCGTCTTTAACTGGTCCTCATTCTTCACATCCAGTTAATGTTACCTCCCAGGCAACCTTAATTCCAGAAAATGTGGCTACAACTTCTACGGCCTCCTTAACCTTTTCATCACCTTCGCCGGCCACAACCGCCGCGACGGTAACGGTCCCGACATCTCCGATTTCGGTTATGTCTTCTCACCATAGTAGTGATACTTCTATTTCTAATAAGATACTGTTGAGGAATTTAAATACCCATATTGATGCCCTTGTCATATGTGATGGCCAATGTCATACCGCCTTGTTTATATTTATGTTGGCCTTACAACGTTTAGTGATATCCCACCAATATCCTTTACATTGGCTCCTGCAAAATGCTACTCGCCATTCCGTTCCGATGTCCTTGTATACCGTTTTGGTAAATACACATGTTACACGCCCTCAAAAAGAAACAGAGACGCTCCATACTTACGTGTCGGACGTCAGAGATTCGGCAGAGGCTTTGGAATTGGGATGGGATCCTGCCGTTTTGGTAACCTTTATTCTCCAACATCTCAATAACACCTCCACCAATTGCCTTTTATTCCAGGCTCGTCCGCAGTCTATGACTGAATTAGTGGCATTGGCACAATCTATTACGCCGCTAGAAATGCAAAAAGCGTACACTCAACAACAATTAGGCCAGGTTAATCAATGTGATGCCTTTCCACCACCTAATGTCACCACACGGGGACAGACTTATAATCGTCCACAGCGTCATTTTCCAGCGCTGTACTGCAATTTTTGCCGGCGAACTGGACACTCCTCACAGCACTGCCGACGTCGTCCCTCTTCGAACAACTACAATCCTCGGGTCCCTTGAGTTATGAGCAGTGACAGGTTCATTTAGCAATAAGAATGTCGGACCGTATTAATACTGTTATGTGTATCTTAGTATATTAAGGGTTTTATTATGGATTTTTGATAATGTGTGTCTTTCATCATGTAAATGTGTTCCCTTCTGTTTATTGTTGGAACACTGTTTAACTTATAACCATTTGTTAAAACATGCTTATTTCAAGATGGATTATAATTTGCATCACTCATATTAAATTCATTTAGTAACCTTGATCTCACTTGTAGTATATTCTTGAGGATATGTCTATATTTGGCTGTTTTAAACAAAAACAACATTGTAATTGGTGCTCTTATTTTCTTTTGTATTCCCTTCCTTTTATGTTTCCTCCTTTCTTTCCTATTTTTTCTTCTAATTTTCCTTCTAATTTGTCGTTTTCTTTATTTTTCATGGTTTACGAGGAAACCTACAAAATTTACGTTCCATCTCGGAATTCTGGAATGAGGCATCTACTGGAATGGCCACCCTATCCTCTAAGTATAAAAATAGTGGTCTTACGTGTTCTCTGGAATCCTTCTACATATTGGTGTACATCCCGAGTGCCTTCCTCAATTGTTAGTCCCCCCCCCCCACAAAAAAATAAAAAAAACTAAGTGCAACGCAACCAAGTATGTTATCATCTTATTCAGTGCAGTATAATTCATACGCATCAACCAAGGAATATTATAGACTCTTTATAGGCGTATACGGGTAATTTTGGAAAGTAATGTTATGTATTTTTCATATCTTATAATCGTTAAGTGTTTTCATATTTTCTTGTTCATTTCATTTCAGATTGCAATCGCTTCATTCATGTCCATTTTAACATCACATTAATTGTAATTATTAATTATTCATATTTGCTATGTTTCCATTTTTATGGGATGTTTTACGTATATTTATTATGATATTGGCTATTGACTTATACAAAGGTAACAGGTTTCTTGGGCGAAATATTTTTCATGTTGTTTAATTTGCAACATGACTTTGTGTGTATTTGGCTTATCTATTTCAATATTTATCGGGTTCTCTAACACAAAAATAAGGGGTCATGAAATGCTCTCATATATTTATATCTATTTATTTGTTACGGGTTCATTATAATTATGGTGCTACGGGTGCTTATACTATATTGATTGATTCAGTGCCTTGCATGGGAGATTCCTTTTGTGCTAGAGGGGGGAGTTTGTGACGTTTTTCCCCGCAAACTGTAATAAAAAAAGTATTACGTTAATTTATTGCGTGGAAAAGCCCCACATCCCCCTCATTCTTCGGTACGCCAGTGCGTCAGTCTGTTTTTGGCGACTAGTTGGTCGATTGACCGCTAGAGGCCCTCAGTGCAAATTCCTTTTTGTGCGATCACGATCGAAAGGAAAAAAAAAGAGTTCGTCAGTTGCACGGAAGACAGGAAGTCACGACCTCGACTTGTGGGAGCGATGAGGAACTCGTATCGCTAGACATGCCTCAATTGGGCTTTCAATGATCTGCGGTAGAAGGGGACCACGTTATTTCATTCAAACACGTCGTGGATTAGTTACAAGATTTCGGATCTGCTTCAGCATTTTGATATATTAAAGAAGGCTTCCAGTTAGCCAGCCAAAATGCACAGGGTAAAATGATTGATAGGCTACATGGCGGTGGTTTGTCTTATATTTTTGAGATCATGGAATTGTAAAGGATGGTGAATCTTTTCGAAGATATCATATTTATCCTTCTGTTAATTATGTAGTTTAAAATATTATCTTTTCGTTCATTTTGACGTTAACATCTTGAGCTTCATGCAAATTAGTAGATCATATGCATATACATTTGTACATTTTAATACATCTAAGGTGGAAATCAAATTCTCGTTGATTGAAGCAGCTTGAACAAATAACATTCATATTTACTAAACTCCTAGAATGTGATGTTATTGAGGGAATTAATTGCTTTACTTTGTAGGGTCATTAACAAGTGTTATTTAGCATAGAACGAAGATCGGAACTGATATTTTGTCTGTTTAAATACACTTAATGTAAACTCGTGAAAATTAACAAATTTTAAACGATATTTTTTATTATTTATATAAGCTACGAGTCCAAAATCTGAAAAGTATTCCAGTGCTAGATACCCCCATTTCCTTCCACACAAACTAATCAATGGAAAGGTAGATGAGATTATTTTGAGATCCGTCAATGTGGATCTACATTCCAATTCTGAAATCCCATTCAGAAAGTGTTCACAGCTGTTTTTGTTCTAAGTGTAGATAGCTATGTTTAAGAATGGTGCGATCATTTTGTAAAATTAAAAACTGCTTTATTTTACTTTTAAACTTGTTAAATATTTACATATGTTCTGTAGATGCGGCAAAATAGTAAGAATATACATTTTTTCATAGAAAGATTTGTTGCATGGCCTGAATACGAGTATTCGAAAAGAAGAGGTTTTTCCTCTGGAGAGAAGCCTCAGCACTCTTCGAGGCTTCGACAAGGCTGCCTGAGGAAACACAGAGAATACTAGCCTGGACTTCACGGCGTCTCCTAAGAAGCCAATGAAATGGAAGAAGTGTGGTGTATATGGTCCTGATTAAGATCGCACAAATGGAATTGCACGCTACAGCACCTGACAAGAGGAGTACTGTACACCTTTCAGAGGCAATGCAGTGATCCAGGGACAGAAGAAAAACTCTGCACGTCCGAAAAGGAACAGTCGTAGACGATTGGTGAGTACCATTTCTTAAATTTCTCTATAATCGCAGAAACTTCAGCCCGTAGTTCTAGCTCAAAATTAAATATACCCTTAATGAATTTGGATATCAATTTTTGGCTAGCTACTTCTACTTGTTGTTTTTGCAGTAAAACTTACAACGGCTAAACTTAATTAGTATCAAAATTGTAATTGCCTGGTAAAGTGCAACAAATTTAAAGGTGATTTGAGAACTTAAGCATAAAAAATATTTCTTTGTTGTGGTGGTTTTATATTCAGGTCAATAGCTTAGCTACATTTAATTTTTTTTCAAATAACAGCGTTTTAGTCTACAGGGTGTGCCATGAATTAAGGATGCACCTCTTGATCATCAATTACGTATAACAAAGTGGACATATTTATAATATTGGCAAATTTAGTAACTTAGACATCACAATGACAATTTTATCTGTTTTCCTCATAACTATTAATTTGAGCTCCATTTAAATCAATCAAGCTTCGAGACATAATTGGTTTCCTTCCATCTGTTCGTGGCTTTCCAGATTTTTCAAGTTGCATTTTTTTGTTGCATCAAATAACTTGTTTATTCTTGAGATAGTGCCATTTTTAAGTGATAAGTTCCTGCAGCATTCGACGGTGAACTTCAGCTACACGTTATTGGTGATGGAAAATATAGGTATACATTTGACACGCGCTGCTCAATACTTAACTACTTGCTGCCATTCTAAACAACTTCGCTCCTTCCGCTATGTCAGTTACATTTTACATAGGCCAGGCCTACGTGTAAAGAAAGATGAAAAGGGAAAATACTAGCTCAATTAATACAAAAGTTACTGACAAAAGGTGCCCATTGAATTCATGGCCACCCGGTATAAGCATAGAAAAGCTTAATTCACTATACTTTTATATATATATATATATAAAGTATATATATACTTTTATACTTTTCTCCTTTTCACTGAACTCATGATTGACGTCACAATTTTACATTTTACGATTCGCTTCAATAGTGGCGTTCACAGGACCCTTGGTGGGGGTTTTATAGCCTTCCTTGTTTTCACGTTTCACAAAGTGACGTAAGATATGAGATAGTAAAATATTCCCCTGTCTATTAACGAAAAAGGTACATAAAGTCTCGAAAATGTCTGGGACGCTTACTCACTGTCTCTGTGTAATGTATCGGATGAAATGTACATTCACAGACACTTCTGGGTTGTAATGATTACTTTGAATTTTAATGGAAGTGTTACAACCCAGAAGTGTCCGTGACTGTACAGATACGTTATATACAGTGCGTCCATTTCCTTGCGAGGCCGAGAGATCGGGAGAAGTTTAGCGGGCGGCGCTAGCGGACATGCCGACATTTTCGACCAGTAACGTCCCGCTTATTTTTATGAACATATGTTTAGCAGGCAGCTATTTATATTAATATTGCAAGACGAACACTAACCTGTGTCATAAGAGTTGTTCAAAGTGATGTCCACCTACATTCACACATTCCTGGCATCATTTGATGAAATTTTGAAAATTCTTCTTCCTTTCTAAAATACGTATAACGATTCAGCTTCTCGTAATGTAAGGACAAGACGTCTAACCGCCTCTCTGCCTGGAGGTGAAACGCCATAGAATTTCCGAGTAAATTCCTTCCCTACACACGTCTCGACACGAGTCTGTTTTCATTTAAGTGTCATACATAAAAATTCTTTGTTCTAACGTGAACTTCGCGGCTGGCATTTCAATCGCCTCACTTACACACAACACACACACACACACACTGCAATTACACAAAGAAGTAACACGGCAAGTAACCAAAAATACACTTTTTCACACAGTACGAAATTAACACGCTCTTTGTTCAAAGTTTGCTCCTCACTCCATTCGCAGCTTTGTCCAGGGCACCTGTAGTCGCGAAGGAAAGAAAAACTCAAGCTCGGAGCTTTCAGATTGCAACCAATGCTCACGAAAAACATTGACATTTAACGGTTTTGTCTGCAACGTAATCTTGATACAGTGTTGCAAATTCGAAGCTTTCGTCTATAAAAATAAGCGGTACGTTACTGGTCGAAAATGTCGGCATCTCCCCTGGCGTCGCCCGCCACACTTCTCCCGATCTCTCGGCCTCGCACGGAAATGGACGCACGGTATAATTGCACAAATACACGACATTAAATGTTCACATTACATGTAAGATCAGTTGACGTCCACTTTTTGCAAGCTTTCACTCACCTACCTTCGGCTTTTACTTTAGAATGGATAAGCCTTAATTTCATCGAAAGGGGCAGGGGGCTGTCAGGCCCACCACTTCTATCTTTTTGATTATTCAACTCTGAATATATTTATATAAATTGAAAATAAATCACATTGTTTCTTAGGGTGTTCCCAATATTTCTTTTGTTGATAAAATTCATAAAGGTAACGTCGTACATATTATCGTTGTGGGCATTTAAGCTCCTCCCCCTTTCCTTTGGAGTGTGTTCCGGCATGAATGAATGATTTACTTTACTTCCTGTTTCTGCCACTTTTGGCTAATTGCGAAGATGAGGATGATGAATCGAGGGACAATCAGAAACAGATATGGACACAAGTCCTATAAAGGATTATACTGGCCATGGGTACAGACAGGCGCCAGAACCCTGTTAGTCTGCAAAATGCAGAACAAGGTCTACTACGTGGAAGTGAGGTTGGCATTTGGGTGTCTTAACAAAGGGTCATCCCATGCCTGTAATGATGGTAATTTTCGTGATTATATTATAATTAATGCATAAAACTGCAAGTAAATAAACAATAAAAATATTGGTGCAACAATAATATGTTTTATTTTAGGTTTAGTGAATCACAATATATGTGTAACGCTCATTCTACAATTGGTTCTTATTTTTTTTTATTAATGATGATAATTTCTGTAATTATTATGTAACTGCACCTATGTAAACAACAACGAATAATACAATGGCAAAATTGTTTCCTGAATTTTAGTGATAATATCATGTGTAGCAACCATGTGAGCTAAGTTAGTTTCTTGTACAGCACGAGTAGATCATCTCGAACAACACGATTAAGTCGACTTTTTTCTTTCAGATACCGGATTTTAAAAAAAAAACTTAATTTGCGGAAACAGATCTCTGCTCTTAGATCAAACAATTCCCCCATCGATTTAACGACTGTTTTGGGTCAGGAGAAAAACTGGGGTCCATTCTCTAAGGGTTGCTTCAACTGTAAGGGAAAGGGGTTGGGCGGGGGGTTACAGAGGGGGGAGAAACAGCACTGCGGAGGGGTGACTGGTCAGTGGGGGATGTAACCCAGGCCGAGAGGGACGTAGGCACCAGCGGGTTGCTGAAAAAGCAGTCGTTGGTGAAAACTCCATACTTCCACCCTTTGACGAGCCAGGTGCAAATGGCTCCCACGGAGCTCCTGGGTGTCATTGAGGTGGTAAACAGTTCTCCTCTGTTGGCGTTCGTGAGAGGCGGGGGAGGCCACCCCCTCTCCCTTCTTAGTTGCCTTAGGAAATAAGCTGTAAGGGAAGGGTTGCAGGGGATGTAGTGGTTGCATGGAAACTCGCACTACTCTCTCGTCTACACTTCACACTGCTCGGTCCTCTGGAAGCAGTTCGATCTCCTTTCCATTTCTCCAGCGGTTCCAGCGATTCCCCCAGTGACTCGTGGTCCACAATCAGAAAAGCCAGTTGAAAATAGGAAACACTCTATTTTAGGCTATTTAACATCTCTATTCTACCTGTCTACGTTACAACAAGCACGAATGAGAAAGCGAATGCTGAGACAAGGCATTCAGACCCTACTTGCTCAAGTCTGGAATGTAAATCACTTGACATCGCATCGCGTTAAGTTAACCATTCCGCCATTGCAGCCACGGGAACGAGGAACATTCAAAGAATTAATTTATTCATCATCTTCTAACATAGGCTGAAAGGAGGTTTTCGGGGTAAGATTAACACTTGATTTTATGTGTGTGGGATATGGGAAGGTTTGGAGTGACCCAAGGTTCGATTCGCGGTGGGAGCTTAAAATATCTCGGTGTTGACCAGACATCGTGGGAACAACAGGGGAGTTACATGAATAGAAGAAATAGCGGGCTCCGATCTCGAAATCCAGAAAAACAGCGACGATGGGACTCGATGCAAACCCCCAGCTGCAAAAACCTTGGCTCTCAAACAAAGGACAGTTGCCCCAAGGAGTTTGGTTGTAGTTGCTTCAATCACTGACACAAGAAGCCTGCGTACACTTCGGAAGAACAGTCTACATATGAACATATGAAGCTACATTTACACATTTTATGTCTTCCAATCTTACTTTAGTAATCAATGCCTTTTAGATACCACAAACAGGCTCAACGTCTATTAATATTCCCTCTATATGAACAATATTCCTCTCTTAGACCTCAAACTCTTCAGACAGTCTAATTTTCTCTCCTAGTTATGGACATTGTATTCCCAGCTATTAGTCTTAGATAACGAAAATATTATACCCTAATAATCATTACCTAACAACAGAAAGTTTTCACTGAAACTATATCTATGTACATTTTTCGTACTTCTGAAGTATATTTTCCAATTACTTATTGTAATGACTTCCCAAATAAGGCGCAAGTAACATTCTAAATGCTTCTTTGCACAAAAATGTTTCTTTACCCAAAGCTTCTGAATAGATTTCAAGCTGCTGCCAATAGCAATATTATCACTAGTTTTCAATAACATAGACACAGATGTTTAACGTAAATTTATGTTACAGACATACCATCATATACAGTTGCACCTAGAGATAGTTTGGAAATCTCTTCTAGGAGTACTTGCGATAGACAAATGGCAAATTTGTTTAGTTTCTTCATCTCTCTATGTTAATTACCACAATGAGGATGTATGATATTTATGTGAAATTTACGAGTCTTCCTTTAATTTCTAAGTTTACTTTATCCACAGATTTGCTAATCGGGACTGGACCTACAGTTATGTGTCTTCAACGGGTATCGAACACGAGAATGCTTGATTGAAATGAAGCAAACGGATAATTAAATGAAATTGATTACGAAACACATACTCGTACACATTTCTAAAGTACCAAGTCCGCACTAGAATTCTGATGGTCAGATCGTTAGTACCCCATTCAAAATGTTCGGGTATTTGTTATAATACAGGTGCAATGGTGTTTAAATATTACGGAGATCCATGGCCGCATGGACGACACAACCTGTTGTAAAAAATTACAACATTGTCTTCACCTTTGAAGCTGTATTTCCTTGCCTCTTGGTAAATTTAGCGACTGTCATTCTGCGATTAGTTGTTTCGTAGAAGAACCGTAGTGAAAATGTCCTCCACTACAACTTAATTTATGAAATGTTTATTCCCTCAAGCAGTCTTCATAATGTCTTTGAGGAAACTTGTTCACTCGCTGCTACGTAGTGATTACGGAACGACACACTTACACCTCGCTCAAAACATGGCGGCATAATTCCCAGCATGCCTATCGCAAGTTCATGAGATGTTGCCAGGTTGTGGATTATGTACCACACTACACGTTACTTCATAGATAGAATGCACACGTGGGACAACATAAAATCGGGCTCATTATTTAATTGTCGGACAGTATATCTTTACACATTTTGAACATTCCAAATGAAACGCATTAGGAGATACCCTGGCATCCCGCATGCTCACCCCTATTACTCACCTATCCACGTTAATCACTACGATGAGGATGAGTGGGAAATCTATTAAACTGTTTTGGAACGAACTCAATGTTCATGCCTTATGTAGGATACGAACCCAGGACGTAGATATCCAAAAGCAACTGGCTACTGAATGTGACACACCACGAGCCACTGGACCACACACCTTCTCTTTCCTGTTTTGTCCATCTGCTAGACTATGTGATTTAATACAGTTTCTCTCTTTAGTTAGTTCTGTATGTGTGTTTGTTAGCCCGTTTGAGACGAAGCATTTTCTGCAAGTGAAGAAATCTTGTATCATATGTTAGAACCAAGAGCAAGAAAGATCCTGCGCAGACCCGCGACTCCTGTGCATCATGCTCCCTCTTGAGAGAGGGCCAGAGTGAAGCATGCTTCCTTATGGGCGGAGTTGAACCGGTGGAGGGAAATTTGCGCGGAGACTTTTGGCCGAAGATTCTATATCTTGTGGTCTCTCTATATTTTAGCATATTTAACAGATAAGTCATCCTAAGTTTCTTATCTGCCATTGGAAGATGAATTAGAAGCGAGTTTTACGTCACAAGCGATGTTGACGACGTACAATATTTTAAAGACAATAAGTATTACACCGAGAGGAAAATTCATTTTCCACGATAAGCTTTCTGGTGCACATCAATAGCGTTGCTTAAATGCATACTTTATAGTGCAATCAATGCACGTTTGAAACAATACGGTATTTGTTTCAATTGTAAACAACGGACACTTGCTCTTGGAAGTAAATATCACAATAGGCGAGATTCGTGGCTACTTAATATTGCAAGAAACACGTGTAGAGCTTCATTTTGTTTACATTATATCTCAGAAACTAAATATACATTTCCTCTCTCAAATTGCATCGTATTAGTTGTTAAAAGAAAAGCGAGTAACACGGTATACCTTTCGTGCTGTATATATTGTCTTAAGTTTCCTGCGGGATTCGCATTGCAATCGCAAATCCTAACAGCAATTTTACGCGAAATGCTTCCGTGTTAGGTACAGCATGCTGAGTTTTTTGGAAGTATTTATTCTGAAATGTTAAAGAAAATGCTTCCGTCTGAAGGTGCCTTATTCTCATTCTAATGCTATCGTTTCTTGTTATTTAACTTTCGTTGCTGTCGTACCTCTTCATGCTAACCGCGACGATAAAACGGAGTGAGGAACTTAACATTAATAGGATATACATATAATGGAACATCTATGCTTACCCAGGGTTCGATACTAGAACCTCTTTCTTCTTGAGATAGATGCTAACCGCTTCGTCGAACAGACCTATTGTAAACAGATTTTGTGTGCTCTATGTCACTCAAATATAGGTAAATTTATTTTATTTGTTAATTTGTCCATCGGAAGTCATTTCTTACATTTGTTTTCATTTTACTCATGATCGTTTCCTTATTTCGTTATTTTACGTCTCTTTTCTACCTCGTTATATTAATCGTGACAATGAACGGGGAACTGATGAGTCCTCCATATACTATGCAGGATGCGAACCTGCGACCTGTATATCACCTTTCTGTGGTTATAACTTTTTCTAAATCTCTAGATTCATCGCGACGAAAAGGATGGATGATCAGTTCAATGAAATATCGATGCCTTTCCCAGATTAAGAACGTAGGACCCCTGCCTTCTTGTCATGCAATGTAACTACTGTGCCACAACGGGTGGCATTCCGTTCTCTTAACAAACCATTGGATAAGAAGATCGGGCTGCCTCTGTGTTCCTTCCGTGCCTCTTGTCGCCATGCTTTCGATCTTCCTCTAGATTACACTCTTTGTGAACGGTTCATGTTTCGAACGGTATACTTCTTGACTTCATAACGAAAGAATGCTTCATTATGCCGTCACTCACATCTTCCGCAATCAATTTTCACTATTATTCAACAATGAAAATCTTTGCTATAAGATTAGTAATTAGGTGAAACCCAATCCAAATATTTCTACGTCAGAGTAAAATAATATTACTATTAAACTAAGGATTGCTGTGTATGTAATAGGTATAAGTGGATAAGTTGCTAGCTGGACGAAACTGTCATAGATAGAATGAGAATGTGTAGATAGATTGGTAATTAAGAGATATCTAGTTATAGGTATGCAAAGATAGAGATAGACATAAACGTTACTTATGGTTAGCCATGAAAGTTAGGGATAACAGGGTGTGCTGGTCGCACTCTAAAACTGGGAGATGTGCAAGAGGTAGGGTTAAGTGAATAGGATAGAGAATTTGGAAAAAAAGGGAGAGAAATAAGTATCGGTTAGGTCTAGGAATTGAAAGTTAGGGATAATAGGGTGTGCTGGTCGCACTCTAAAATTAGGAACTGTGCAACAGATAGGGTTAAGTGAATAGGATAGAGACTTTGGAAAAAAAAGGGAGAGAAATAAGTCTCAGTTAGGTTTAGGAATTGAAAGTTAGGGATAATAGAGTGTGCTGGTCGCACTCTAAAATTAGGAACTGTGCAACAGATAGGGTTAAGTGAAGAAGATTAAAAAAAATAGAGAGAAAGAGAGAGGCATAAGTCTCAGTTAGGTTTAGGAATTGAAATTTAGAGATAATAGGGTGTGCTGTTCGCACTCTAAAATTAGGAGTTGTGCAACAGACAGGGCTAAGTGAATAGGATAAAAAAAAATGGAAAGATAGAGAGTGAGACATAAATATCAATTATGTTTAGGAATTGAATGTTAGGGATAATAGGGTGTGCTGGTCGCACTTGAAAATTAGAAACTGTGCTACAGATAGAGTTAGGTGAATAGGATAAAAAAATTAGAGAAAGAGAGATACATAAGTCTCAGTTAGGTCTGGAAGGACAGTAAAGTTTGGGAAAATGCATAAGGACATTTACAGAAGAAAATCTTAATGAGAAAACGGTTACTTCAGTACGTGAAGAGATAGTATTAGAAATAATAAGATTGTTTAATATTTTGGATACATGCTTATTCCTCACCACTTTATAAAACCGAAGTACATAAATTTCTCCTGCGTTAAGATTTGTGTTAGGGGTTCAGAAGATATGATAGTTAGGTTAGCTTTAGATAGGTTGCAGGTTAGGTTATGTGTAAGTCTTGTAGAGAATAAATTAGTTTGTCGTATGGTTAAGTAATTGTCTCCATGGCATCCAATCTGTAGCCATCGTACTCGTTAACAATCATCACTGCAAGATTTCCAATTTCGATTTCTTGCATTTTGCCTTGTTCCTTGTCATCCTGATTCTCAGGCATGGGTGTCTGCAGGGCTTTCAACTCTTCGGATACATGCGACAAGTAAAACGAATGAGAGGATAGTGTAGGACATATCAAAGGCAATAAGTTGATGAAAAGATATTCATAATTGTAACTGAATTTTGAATTTGGTTTGGTTTATTTTACTTCGCTTTTCTGCCACATTTTGGCTAATCGCGAGGATGATGATGAGTGATGAGATTGATGAAGCGACACTCACAATGAACAGCCATGCCCAGGTCGGGATTCTAATGCGGGACTCCTGACCCCTGGCACCGTAGCCCATTGTGATAACCACTCCGCTACGGAAGTCGGCGTTGGGAGTAAAATTACAATGTTAGCGCACCGAGCATTAGCGTATACTTGATAAAACGGGTATGGTGTAGTTCTAGTGTCAGTTTGATTTTTTAAGTCCACTTTATGCACTGTAAAACTAATCGGGACTGGACCTACAATTTAAAGTGGAATCCGAACCACTATGTGCTTCCATCTGATATCGAACCCGGGAAGTTATCTCAGTTCGAAGGTCATGAAATACATAAAGGCTAATCAGGATTTGGTATAACAAATTGTATGCAACACTGACCATGAAATCTCTGCATTTCACTGGAAACAAAATCGCAAGCATAAACTGACAGGCTGATTGATTCATTTGGTTTATTTTTACTTCCGCTTCTGTAACTCTTCACTAATCGTAAAGATCAGGATGAGTGATGATGTGATGAAGTTGATGAATAAATACTCACGAAGAACACCCACGCTCAGGCCACGATTCGAACCCAGGACCCCTATAGTTTCAGCATTCTGTGATAAGCACAGACTTGACTTATCCTATATGCTTTGGAAATTATTTTACAACCTTAACGTGAACGCAGATGATACGTATTAAGAGACGGATGATTGAAAAATGACGTGAACGTCCATACCCTTCATCTGTTCAAATCAGGGCTTTTAACTTTCGAGATAATTATATCAGTCCAAAGTGTGCATACGTATTCCCCTCCCGCAGGCATCCATGGCCTCCACCGTTGATAGTTTCCATCATCTCTTATTGGTTAGGAATAGCACTGGCATCGAGAGACAAGTGGGAATGGCGAAGAGGCTGGGTGTAAACATGCTGTTACACTCAAACTATCTCCACACACCAGAGAGTTTCCGTGCTACCGCTATTTCTGAGGTAGAAAATGGGTTCTTATGCTTACTTTAGTGAGTAAGGGGGTCTCCGGCTGCTTAGAGGCGGCTGGAGATCCCATTAGTAAATAAGGGGGTCTCCGGCTGCCTTGAGGTGGCTGGGGAGCTCATAGTATGTAAGAGTGATCTCCGGCTGCTTAGAGGCGGCTGGAGACCCCGTATAGTATAAAGTAATAGTTGTTCTCGGCTGCTGTTCAGTGGCCGAGCCCAGAGTAGTTCACCCTCCAAGTCCCCTCTTACTTCATGGTAGCTCATAGTTTATATTTTCTTTTTTGGTGTGTGTGCTTGCGAGTGTGTGTATGCGTATTTGTGTGTGTGTATGTGAGTGTGAGTGGGCCTCTCTTGTCCCTTTCGGCGTTCACTACGGCGTATTGGGTACCGGGCGCCTCTCTTGCACGTCACCCGGGAACTCGGGGGGACTCATTCCCACGTGGAGGGGGTTTCGGAGGGAAGGAGGGCGGAAGGCATGCAGGTACCCCACGTCCCCCTCCGACCTGGGCTCCCCCCATTGTCCAGGATCTTCTCCGCATGTTGGTTTTCCCCCTAGGGGAGATTGGGGGTTGAGAGGGGTCTCAGGGGCCCTCGAAGGGGCTTAAGGGACCCTTAAAAGGACCCAGTGGACTAAAGGGCCAAATTGGGCATTAAAGGGCCCAGAAGGCACTTAGGTCTTGGGAAGGGAGGCTCAACGATCCAGGGAGGGAACATCGAAACCCATCAGAGAGTAGAACTCCAGTTCCGCGGGAGCATGAAAGAAAGAAAAAAAAATAGGAAAAAAAAGGAAAGAAAAGGATTAGGGCAGAGATCTGCGCCAAATTATGCAGCTATCCAGGAACAAGGAGTGCAGCATACAACAAAATCAAATTCTATCTTGCAGTATTTCTCAACAAATTTTAGGTTTTGCAAGTTCCTAACAATCACGTAGTATAGGATTCTATATAAAGAACACTGAGCGTGATGTAATTTGGCTAGAAATTACAAAGAGAAGATCATAGATATCTTTATACTAGAAGCCTATATACGCGATTAGAGTATTACATTTTTCAGTAAAACATGCGTTGAAAATAATTTAAAGTTTCTCTTTCAGAGACATGAGTCCTGCAAGAAGAGAACATCAATGAATACTAAGGACGCATCGTTCTATCCCAGGTGCTACTGTACACGTCAAGGGAAAAATAAACGATTAACGTTTGTAAACAGTGTATGCTTTAACTTGATTATTTATTGCTGGAGTATTTTTGTAAGACAAGAAGAAAACATGCACGTCGATTCATGTATATTCTGTACCAGCTAACTGTAGAGCAGGCAAACGAAAACAAGTTTCTCCGCAAGTAGTGACACGAGACGGCTCCACCAATGAACACGTGAGAGTAGAGGAATTGCGTGGAGTGGGGGAAACTGACTTGCTTCCCAGCAGCGTGTACTGCCTCGCTCTGGCCACTCGATTTCCCTCGCTTCTCTGACGTTGTGCGCCACCTTGCTCCACAGTTAGCTGGGATAGAGTATAGGATAATCTGCGCTGCTGACCTACAACATTATAGTTGCGAAAGCCTTTCATTAAGCCTTTTTTCCCACTGTAATAACTCAACAGAATTAAGCTGTAACATGAGAACTTGAACCATCCACTAAGAAGACACTTTATGTGGAACGAACATATTTCCTTAAATGCGGGTACCAGGGCTATGATCTCAGTGTTGCAAACAGCATGATTGATTGATTGATTGATTTAGTTTATATTACTTCACATTACTGTCACTTTTGGCTAATCGTAAAGATGAGGATGACTGATAATTTAATGAAATTGATGAAGGGACACTCACAAAGACCAACCATGCCCAGGCCGGAATTCGAACCCAGGAATCTGTCAACAGCACGATTAAGTGTCTACGTGCAGGCATTTTTATTATGCGAACGTTGTAGAAAATAAAAGAAGCGAGATTTATGTAATGTATATTTTAAAAGTGGCATACGCAGGGTTCAAAACTTCGCATTAAAGCTGCTCTGGGGTTCCCCTAGCTTCTAATAACTACATGTCTGAGGAGGTAAAAGTGGGTGGAGGGTGATACTGATTACATCACCTCCATTAAATGGCCGAGATCATAAATGTGTGTGTCCACATCCCCTTTATGTGTTCAAAATGGCACTGTGCAATGAGAACTGCATTATACCTTAACTTTATGCAGTAGCGTACGCAGGATTTTATCAAGGGGGGGGTTAAGTTCTAAAACTTTCTCCAGATTCACACTACCATTGTTTTATTATACCTTAATTAAATAATAATACTATTAATTAATTAATAATATTTATAATTAATTAATTACCTGAATTACGACTAATAATACTACTAATACCACTACGACTATTAAGTAGTAGAGATTATATAGTATTTATGAAAGCAATAGAATGAAATTAATTTCTAGTCATTCGATTTTTATCAAATTCTGGGAGCATTTTTTTGTTTCTTTGTTACGAAATAATTGTCCGGTCAACGAGGTGAGACATTTTAAGTATGAAGAAAATCCACAAACAAGAAGAAAATATATTAAAATAAATTGAAATAATAAAAGTATGGAACTCATCCAAGGAGCTGCAGTGGTCTGGTCGGTAGAGCGTCTGACAACCACGTGGGAGATACGGGTTCGATTCCCGGAATTGGTTGGAATTTTTCCGGCTTCTTCCCCCCCATAAATGTCCCCGATAATTCACATCTGGATTGTCTCGCTGTTTTTACCAACAAAACATTTTGCAATAGTTAAGCTTATTTTCGTTTGAATAATTGTCTAGTCAACAAAGTGAGACATTTTAAAGAGAGACATTCAAACGTGCTGCGGTAAACAATGGGAAGGCGGACTGGTGACTGGATTCTTGTCCGCCTAGCCTTTGCCTATACATTAGCCACTTACAACGAACCAAGAACTATCTTTAGTTAATTCTCATTGTTCACTCAAAAAAATACATGTTCATTGAACACTGGTGTACGTAGAGGGGTGGCTGATGTGGTTACAGCCCCTACCGAAATTTTTGAGAAAATCTGAATTTTTAAATAAAAATCCGTTAAGAAATTTAAAAAATCAAAATGTGTAAATGCGAAACCTCTTTTAAATTGAGTCCCGATTACCATTTTTGTCTTTGAATACAATTTTAATAGACTGAAAAGCTCCAAAAATGCGAAATATTTTATTATGCATCCTGCCCTCTAAAACGAAGTCATGTACTATCCACATTCACTATTCCAGCTACTCCCGAAAAAAAATCCTGCGTACGCCAGTGTATTGAACATTGTTGAAACTGAGATACAAAACAACTATTTTTCTCTTTTAAATCATGGTTACCCTTATATTTTATTTTCAAGGCATTCACTCTGAAAGACGTGTGTTTGGAATGCAGTGCTTTTCTCTGTGCTGCATGGAAATAATAATTCAAATTATTATTATTATTATTATTATTATTATTATTATTATTATTATTATTATTATTATTATTAATATTAGTAGTAGTAGTTGTAGCAGTAGTAATAGTAATAGTATTGTCGCAGATCTTTGACTGTGATAAATTGGTCATTTTGAATTTTTTCCACAGCATTTTTCATAATATTTCACAAGGTCAAGGGGGGGTTAAACCCCGTAGCCCACCCTTGCGTACGCCACTGACTTTATGCCAATCTTGATCCCCCTCCCTCATATTTATTTAAAATGATCTGCACAGATTAGCAGCTACCACTAGTGTGTTAAAGGAAATAATTATAATAAATGGGTTCACCTTCGCATGACTCTCGCAACATAAAACTATTTTGTTTTATATGAAAAGTTTCCAAAGTCTGTATTGTCTTAAATTCAATTTAGACGAAATCATTTTTCTTATCGTTTGAGCTCGATAGAAATTCTACCGTGCAATGTAAAGAAATCATGTAGCATCTTGATGCCAAAGCATATTTCATGACATATTTCACAGATAGAACAGTTCCATTTATTTAAAAAAAGTGTATTTAAATAACAAACGAGAGGAAAATAAGTTTGCTATGAATCGGTTTCACACACAAATCAAATGGCGTATTCACACTTCGTAGCGCATTCAGTACACGTATCGAAGAATACATAAGTTATTTGAATTAGATAGAAATGTCTCATTACATACAGAGTGTTCCAAAATAGTGTTTACACTTTATGAACGTTAATAACAGCAACAATAATAACAGCAAATATGAACATTTGGTAAGCGCATTAAAAAATGACCGCTATTGACAGAAATACATTGCATTTATATACATAAATACATAAAATAATACATAAAATAGTAATGCTACAGTCTAAATTCGTAAGGTACGCCAATTACAAGGAAAGACGCATATTTCCCCGATATGAATCGTACACTTCCCTCTGTAAACACCACAACCTGCATTCTCTCAGCAAAAGATCGAAGATGCCATTGCTCTGTTTCTTATACAAAATCATGAACAATAATATTCAAGTGCAACATCTACTAGAACAAATACACATACGTGTTCCTATCTCCAAGACACGATCCAAAGGAGGCCTCATTTACTGGAGAAACAGAAGATTGAACATTATAAAATAAATCACCTGTCAGGAGAATGTGTGAACTGTACAACAGATGTTCCGAAAGAGAACCAAAATTAGATATAATTCACATGCGTATTGAGACCTTCAAAAAGCTATTCAAAGTATGGAAGAATAAATGTCAACAATGTAAACATGAACGCAAATTTTGTAAATCTATATTTCTGTCGTAGTTTATACTATCATGTTTAGTAGTTTATGTAGTTTATATTATGCATATTATGTAGATCTGTAGCAAGGCCGTGCATGTCGGTAGAGAAGGGGAGAAGGAGAGAAGGGGTGAAGGAGAGGTGGAGAACAAGAGAAGGAGCGAAGCAGTACACTACACGCTGTTCCAAATAGCTGGTTGTCGCTCCCCACTCGCGCAATCCCATATCCTCTCAGGCGATCATTGGTCGAGGCCTCTCAAGTCACAATGCGAGCACGGGAAATGAAGAAAGGGGGGGGGGGTAAGCGTGGGAAAATGCTGGATCGTGGGATGTTAGCATGTGCAATGTACGTAGCGAGGAGGCTAAAGAGAGTGATAACGGAGTGCAGTGTTAATGAATGTTAGTGTATACGTTAGTGGGGTTTTCACGGCACTAGTCGTAGCGGGGTTTGAGCCTAGAAACCGTAATCGTGTCGGTTTTGTCTTTGTTCTTGCCGCCAATGATGGCTTGGTGAGTACTGTATTTGCCTAGAAGTGCGGTCTGTGTATTGTTTCTGTTGTTCGAAAAATTTGTGTAAGTTGTCATGAGCTGTCTTACGTATGGATGTCAGGAGTTCAAGTCTTTGTGCGTTTGTCTGGGAGATATTGTCAGGGTTCGAAGGGAGGACTGCGTCTGCTAGGATCCTTGGGTTGTAGCCAAACAAAGTAAAATATGCACTCTGACGTAACCCAGAATGGATTGTAATATTGTGGCTAAACGTGGCACTAGCTAAATAGTCATACTACGAATCCTTTTTCTCCAACACAAAAACTCTCATGACTTTCTTTAAATAGCTAAATGAACTCTCAACTAGCCCATTCGTGAAATGTGCACAAGTGTCTACAAATTTGAGCTGGACGCCGGTAATATTGGCTAACTCCCGTAAAAGTAAGCTTGAATTGGGTGTTGAGCGATCTAAATAAATAGTTTCCGGGAGGCCATGGACTAGAAAAACTTTCTCAACTAGAGCTGTTGCTATGTTTGTGCATCATGATTAGCCAAAAGAGCTGTAATGACGTATCTAGTACAACTATCAACTACTGATAGAAAATATTTATATTTGTGCGTCTTAGTAGAGACTAGGGGTTCACAAACGTCAAGATGAATTCGTTGAAAAGGAAGTGGGGCAGGAGGAAATGTCTGGAGGGTATGGAGTTTAGAACCTTACCTTGCGACGAACTTTAGTCTATAAATACGTCACAGATAGCATTGCACGAACACCTAGATGCCTCCCTCGACCAAATCATAGAGTTAGCTACTGCAATTGCGGCGAACCCAGTACAATCACAACACTTATCACCAGCTCCCTCCCCTCCACTAACACGGTTAAGATCTGCTAACAGAAACTACCCTCAATTTTTACTAGGATTAGAAACACCCATCAGAACCCGACACCAACCCTTAGTAAGCACCCCAACTAACGTTCCTACTACCTCTAACAATACTAATAGCCCTGATAACGTTACTGTAGAAATTTTCACCACAAACATGGCCACTCCAATCCTAACTGCGTTATATCCGACGCCTTTGAGCGGAAGCGACCCCAAAGAAGTCGAATCCTTCTTCCTGAAGATTCAGAATGTAGCGCACGCCGCAGAATGGTCGGAAGCTAAGCGAAAAGAGATGTTGCCTTTATTTTTAACTGACACAGCTTTGACTTACTTTCACGATATACAGAAAAGACCTAACTTTGCAGACCTGACATATACACACATCAAAAATGAGCTAAGTGCTTTGTTCAAAGGCTCTTATCTCCCTGCTGAGCCCGTTCAAATAGTCTTAGCGAGAAAACAACTAATTACAGAACCAATTCATGCATATGTTATTGCTAAGAAGGCATTAGTCCAGCAGTATTTCCCGAACGCCACTGAAGAACAGACTCTATCCTATATAATCACGGGACTGCGAGCTAAATACATTGGTTGTTAACTAATAAGCACTTTGCCAAAACAGAGGAATTAATAGCCTACCTACAAAATTTTGAACGCCAACAGTTATTGATTAATTCCCGCATGATGGTGGAGAAGTACGAAATTGATCAGGCTATAGCGCAAGCAAGCTTTTATCAGACCTTGACCCAGACGCCACACAGGTTTACTCCCCCCTCCCAAGTAATACGCCTAATCCGCCTCAGCAATTTGTAGCGTATAACCAGAATCCAACCTTTCTCCCCCCACACCCCGCTCATCAAGTCCAAAGTCTGCAGTCAACTCCCACCATTCCCTCCCAGACAGTTTATCAAGGACACAATTTCTCCTCTCAATTATCCGCTCCACAGCCTGTTGCGGCTTCCCAACCAAGTTCCCAAATTCCCCACTACGTGGCGCCACCAGCTGTGGTCAGCGCGGAACCCACTCACAACACCGCCTCTAGTGACGATGTAAATAAGCTTTCGTCTCAGCTTGCAAACATGTCGTTGCATTCTCGTGAAGGACCATTACATCCGTCCTCCCTGCTTGCTTTCTGCTCAAATGTCTTGGATTTTGCGAAAAATGCTAATCAGAGCAGTAGTGGTATTGACTGTATAACCAGCACGAGAAATGATGAGCCCCTCTCAGGCAGAATTGCCTATACTTAAAACAAGCTCAACATGAGCATATGAGCTTTTTGCTCAAGTGTGGAACCCTGTCTAATCCAAGATTTTTGTAAAAATGCCCTCAGGAATTTCCTGAGAAATGATGAGCCCCCTCAGATTGATTTGCCTATACTTACAAAAATTGCATCAGCCAGATTGTTGTCCATAAACTTGTCAAAAATTGATATTTTTTTTGGCTACACCTGAAATTAAGCCAAAAAGCTATATACACACACACATACACACACACACACCCACCCATATACACACATATTTACTTCCAGTTTAAGTTTAATTGGACCCCAGCCTCAACTTGCATATCCAATATTAAAACAATGTAATAAGCAGAGACCCTCTAGAATTGCTCCGTGACTCTCTCATTTCTTATATTATATGTTTGCATGTTTCAAGTGATTCTCCTCTGTGTCAGTGTGTACAATTCCCGACACGGTAGTATTGATTTTTGCTTTGCATGTTTCTCCTCTGCGTCAGTGCTTACAGAAATTCCCGAGTATTGAAGCTTTGCGTGCAAACAAAATTGCATCAGCCAGTATTGTGAGAGTGGCTGAGGAGAACAGATGTGTTGTTACAGTGCTTCTCATACTTACAGGCCTGTTTGATTTAATATTCATATTAAATATATTTCTGGTATATTGAACAATATTTTGCCTGATATTTGTTACATCCAGCTTGTTTGTTGTAATCCACTCTTATTTAGGGTCAGGCTTATATCTGTCCCAGCTTGTTATACAAAAATCAATACATAACCACCAGTGCCAGGTCATTGCCATTCTGGACATGCATGTCCGTGCAGGTATTTGTGCTAGGTCAGTGTGAATGAATATTTATTCTCTTTTTCTACTTGTGGGCTATTGGCTTTACAACATGTCATAATAAGCATAGAGTTTTGATTTGAACCCCAAGAAATTTTATATAAATACCAAAGCCAAAAATATTAACACACATACACACACACACACACACACAAAATATACAAGGCACACAGCTGAACCCAACTGATATTTTTTATTAAGCATAGAATTTTGAATTGGACCCCAGGAAATTTTATATAATAAACCAATAACAAAAATGCCGAATCAAAAATATTGCAATCAGTGTAATAAGAATATATCCAGCCCCAATTGGGCCAGACACCAAAGGAATTGTAACCCAGACAAATACAGAACCCCCACAAAAATATGCCCCAAATGCAATAGAAAATATAGCATGGAATATTTCACATATAAACATAAAGGTACTTGCTCTGCACAGTCATCAACATTGCCCTTACAACCATCTACATCTGGTCAGAAAAGAAAGCATGAAGCACCTGTTAATGCTGGACCTGCAAAGCAGCTATGCTATGCTCCTATCCATAGCAGTTTTAATGCCCAACTTAGGGATTATCGGTTTGTATCAGAGCCAAGATGTGGCATTAAGAATTTTTTGAACAGTATAAATCCTGATCTGCAGGCAATTCTAAATACACAAAATGGCTCTTATAAGCTGTCCCTCAAATTGTTTACATAATATAAGAAACCAAATGGCACAAAATTTACACAGCCCCACATAACAGAAACTGTACCTGTATATTCAAATGCAAATTTAGACAGAATAATAAGCAGTTTGATGGATCAATTGAATATTAAACACTCTGAATTTGCGGCAAAAGAGTCTGGATGGAGCCTATGCGGCTCTCCACACAAGTTATATGTTAATATTTCTGAATTCAGCCCATTACAAGGATCTACATATCTGCCATTACCTGCCAATATAAAAAACAAAACAGCCGTGGTTAATATAAAAAATAATGATGAGAAATGCTTTTTGTGGTGTATTTTAGCTGCTTTGTTTCCAGTTTCAAGGAATCCTCAGAGAATAAGTTATTACAAACAACATGAGCATGATTTTGATGAGGCAATGGAGGGTTTAGAATATCCAATGTCTGTTCAGAATATTGATAAATTTGAAAAAAGGCCAGGCATATCAATGGCAAACAATTATCTATTAATGTATTTATTTGTTCCACTGGCCGTGGCAATTGCTTGATAGAACCTCTCAGAATCAGTACAATTGATGATGATTCTGCTGTCCCGATTGATCTGCTCTTAATTGAAGAGGATGGCATATATCATTACACTCTGATACATAATCTTGAAGCTTTAGTGAGAACACAACTAGCCAAATCCAATACAATATTCAAGTTGTGCAGAAGATGCTTAACTGTATTTTATGGTCAAAAAATGGTGAAGGGGGTTCGTGAAGAGAGTGCAGAAATTGCAAAAAATAAGTTAATTGAGCATTTAAAATACTGTGGCAACTATAAACCTGTTCATATGGTGATGCCAATGCCAAGTGAAAATTGCAAATTCAAAAAGTTTGAAGCCTGGTTGGAACACCCAGCATATATTGTCTGTGATTTTGAATCAAATCTCAAACCTCTTGCATTCTGCAATCCAGATCCTGAAGAATCTTCAATTACACCATACCAGCTACATGAACCTTCCAGCTTTTATTATGTCGTTGTACAGGATGGTGTTGTTAGTAAAAAATTCATACATGGGGCCAGATGCCATCAAAAAATTTGCACATAGAATAGAAAATGAGTGCCGTGACATAGCATCTAATATTTTATTAAAATCAAAACCCATGCTGCCTTTAACAGAGAAACAGATTGAAGATTTCAACAAAGCAGAAAAATGCCCGGTATGTGGTTCTGAATTTTCAGATACAAAAATCAAGGTGAAACACCATTCTCATACAGATGGTAAATTCAAAATGGCCCTGTGTAATAGCTGTAATATTAAGATCAAGAGACCAAAATTTATCCCCATATTTTGCCATGGAGCATCCAATTATGATTTCCATCATCTGATCAGATATGAGGGGTTTGACAAGCAGAATTTAAATATTTTAGCTGAAAATGATGAGAAATATATTGCCATTAGCAAAATAATTAAAGTTAATGGTGTTCCTATCCACTTAAGATTTCTTGATTCATACAGAATTTTATCTGCTAGCCTGGCTACACTGGCCACTCAATTATCTGATGATCAATTCAAAATCACATGTGCCTTGTTTCCAAATCAGGATCTGAAATTAATTAGGCGGAAGGGTGTATATCCATATGATTATGTTACAGATTTTTCTAAATTTCATGAGTGTTTTTTGCCACCAAAACAACAGTTTTACAGCAAAATCAGAGGATCTGGAATCACTGATGAAGATTATAACCATGCCCAATTGATGTGGAACAATTTAAAATGCCAGACATTTGGTGATTATCACATGGCATATTTGAAACTTGATGTGACCCTCTTAGCTGATATATTGCAGGCATTCAGAAAATCTTCTATGCAAAATTATAGACTGGATCCAATATATTTTTACAGTGCCCCGGGCCTAGCATGGTCTTCAATGTTTTTGAACACTAAAAGGCATTTGGATCTGATCCAAGATCAAGATATGTATCTGTTTATGGAGCAATATATAAGAGGAGGCATGGTGCAATGCTCTCAGAGATATGCCAGAGCAAATAACAAATATATGCCTGATTATAATCCAGAATTGTTATCAAATTATATATCGTATGTAGATGTCAACAGCCTCTATGGTTATGCTATGATGAAAAAATTGCCACATGCAGGGCTTGAATGGGTTGAAGATTTCAATATTGAAGATCTTAAGAATTTTGATGACAGTAATTATGGCCTGTTCTTAGAGGTTGATCTGACAATTCCTGATGATTTACACAACAAATTTTCTGATCTGCCCCCAATTCCCGAGGTTCAGTGCTCACCTGGCTCTAAACAGAAGAAATTGATGATGACACTGGAGCCAAAACAGGGTTATGTCATATATTATAAAAAACCTCCAGTTCCTGATGCATCATGGTGTCCAAGTGACCAAAATTGGCAAAGTTTTGAGGTTCAGGCACTCAAAATGGTTGAAGCCATATATTGTTACAAACACAGAGCTTCGAACATCTGCAAAAAGCCAATTTGATAAATCTTTGTTTAAATTGATGGTCAATTCTGTGTATGGCAAAACTATTGAAAATGTCAGAAAACATACCGATGTTAAAATAATTACTGACCCCAGCCTGAGCAAAAAATTGGTTGCAAAGCCTAATTTCAATTATAGAAGAATTTATGATGAAAATATGGCACTTTTCAACATGAAAAAAACAAAGATTAAGTTTGATAAACCTATTTATGTAGGGGCTGTGATATTGGAATTGGCCAAATTACACATGTTAAAATTGTATTATGATGTGTTGAAACCTTTTTATGGTGATTGTGTAAAATTTATGTACATGGATACGGATAGTTTTGTTCTTGATATTCAAACAGAAGATGTTTATCAAGATATGTCCCAGCCTGAATTGTTTAAATACTTTGATACCAGTGAACATACAAAAATTCAACCCCACAACAAAAAGGTGCCTGGCAAGTTAAAAGATGAGACACTTGGTGATGTTATTGTGGCATTTGCTGGGTTAAGGGCCAAGATGTACAGTTTTGAGACATGTAGTGGTGCTGTTGCCAAAAAGGCCAAGGGCATTGGCAGAGTGACTGTTAACAAAGAGCTTGAATTTGAGGATTACAAAAATTGCCTCAAATCATGTAGCACAATCAAAACATCAGAAAATAGAATTCAGAGTGTGGATCACTTATTGACTACAAATATTGTAAGAAAAGTGGCTCTGGACCCACATGATGATAAGAGATGTATTTTATCATGTGGCATACATACTCTACCATGGGGTCATTGTGATTTGAAAAATGGGAATCAATGTCCAATTACAGAGGATGATTTGAAATAAATAAACATGCCTATGAACTTATTTGGGTCATTGTGATTTGAAAAAAATGGCAATCAATGCCCAATTACAGAGCATGATTTGAAATAAATAAACATGGCTATGAACTTATTTGGGTTTAAAAAACAAGGTATTATGGAGCTGCCAACACCACAACCCTCTTCTGATATAATATCTAAACTGAGTGCTTTGTTAATTATTCATCTGAACAGCATACTTACAGATGTTGATGATAAAACGGGCAACATATTGTACATATTTAACAATAATTTAAATCATTACCAATTACCTGTAGGTGGGCAATTACAATTTATTACAACTCCTGAGGGTGATGTTAAAATTTCAGTAGGGAGAAATATTTATAGAATTAAGCACTCAAACATGGTTTCTGGCACTGTTTATACTGTTTCTGCTGGTGACTGCTTATATATTGAGGTCCCTGGATCCTATGATAAGCTTATACCCTTTTTTATAGAATTAAGAATCAGATATTCAATAATAAATAACAACTAAATCAAAAATGCCTAATGATATTTTTGGCCATACAAGACATGAAGATCACAGTGATGAGATTCTGATGCTTGATGTCAGAGTCAAGAAATTAAGAAGTGATTTACAAGCTTTACAAACCACACTCAATGCCAGTCTTCAATTAGAAATTACAAATTTGCAATCACAATGCATGGACCCTCTTCTTAAAATTGATTCTGAACTCAAATTGTTGCTTCAGAAATATACTGATTTGGCACATTGGATAATTTTCAAAATTTAGAAGAGGCTGTAGCAGCTCTTCAAGCCAAATTTAAGACCCAGGCCACCAATTCTGAGCAATTGAAACAGCAATTAGAAGAGCAAATAAATAATGTCCAGGCACAGCTGCAAACAATTGTCAAAAGCATAAAATCACAAGAAGATTTTGATCTAGTGATTTCCACTCTAAAAGAACAGATTCAGTCACTTAAAATACCTAATCTGGACCCTCTGAACAATGCCATAGCCGAGGTTAAAGAAAAAATTGAGACACTTGAAAATTTTATGAACAATTTGCCATCTTCTGATGCTTTGAATGCAATAACTCGGAGTGTTGCAAATATTAAGCTGCAACTTGAAACATATGAAGATTTTGGAAAAATTCAAAGTTCCATAACCCATCTTGAAGGTACAATAGCAGCAGTGCAAAGTGATTTGGCAAATGTACTAGAATCCCGATTGCCTGGGATTGTAGATATTCTTGTTAGTGTCCAGCAACAAATCACAAAGCTTGAAAACCTCAACACTGAATCTGAACTATCTCATTTTCATCACTTGATAGATGATATCCAAACAAAACTTGAAATTTTACAACAATCCACACCCTTCTCAGGCAGATATAGCCCTGCTCCAAAATGCTATGCAAAATATGGCTGATGCTTCTGAATTAAATAATGTGAAATTGGCACTTGAATTTTTACAAAATACTGTGTCAAATCTGCCTACATCACAGGAACTTAAAAATATAAAGAGGGCAGTGAATCGCATATTGAAATCAGAAGATATCAAGAATATCCAGGCAGAGATCAAACATCTCACTCAGACAGTGGCCACTCTTCCAACCAATCAACATATTAATGAACTGCATGCCCTGTTTGAGGATATCAGAAGACAGGTCCATGATCTTACAGCTCAAAATTCAAAATTGGCAGTTGTTGAAAATTTGCAACAAATTGTTGCTAATATCAAGCAACAGCTAGGGACCATGGAATCCAATCAAGCAAATGCTCTGTCTGTTTTTGCCACCCAGCTTCAAGAAATTGTGCAACAATACAAGAAACTTGTTGTGGACATAAAAATCAAGCCAGGCCATGATGATGTTGTTAGGACCATCAATGAGCACCTTGAATCTGTAACAAGCAGATTGCTCACAGCAGAAAAGGAAATAACAGGCATAATCGAGAATCCAAAACATACAGTAATTCTTGAATTGTACAGTATCCCCAACAAAGAATATGATTCTCCATTTACACCAGGTGGCAAAATATATATGCTGTCCCCTGCACAATTTTATTACCAATTTTTTGTGGGGGGCACATTGAGACCAATCAAGATCAAATATTGGCTACAGCCACAGGCACACCACTACCCTACCTTATCAATAACAAATGCTGATAACAAAGTAAAAATCACCCGTGTAGAATTAGAGGATTTTACAGACCCCAATACATTAGAAACAGCATATGTTGAAGATGATGGCTCTTTGGAATTTAAAATACATATTGGAGACAAATTATATTTAGAAAATCCTGCAGTATCAGCTGCTGAACACCCTATAGTTGCAATATTCTTGTTTACATATTATGTCTAGACAAATTATTGTTGATGAATTACACAGACAGGCCAGACATAATTTTAAGAGACTGCCAGTAGTCACAAAAAGCATAGATGATTTATGGCAGAGCGACTTGATTGAAATGTCAAGTGGACAGTTGAAAAACTTAGACAAAATCAACAAGGGGTACAAGTATCTACTCACTGTATTAGACACATTTTCAAAATTTGCCTGGGCTGTGCCACTCAAATCCAAGACTGGAAAATGTGTTACAGAAGCCATCAGAACAATCATCAATCAGAGTGGAAGATCACCGCGCTATTTGCAAACAGATAATGGCAAAGAATTTTATAATTCAGTGTTTCAACAATTTATTAAAAGCCAGGCAATAAAACATTACTCGAGTTACAGTGATCTCAAGGCCTCAATTGTAGAGAGATTCAACAGAACCCTAAAAAATCTTATGTATAAACAATTTACACTGCAGGGTAATTATAAATGGATTAATATTCTTCCAGAACTTATACATAAATATAACAACTCGGTCCATTCCACAATCAACCCTCTGAAGTAACTTCATCTGATGAGCAAAAATTGATCAGCACTGTTTATTATCCTAGATACCAGCCAACAACAAGAAGGGCCAAATACAAGATTGGTGATCAAGTAAGAATCAGCAAATATAAGCACTTATTCAAGAGAGGCTTTACAAGAAACTGGAGCACTGAATTATTTACAGTGGTTCAAGTTAAACCCGGGACTCTTAACACATATATAATAAAAGACCACCGAGGAGAAATTCTCAAAGGCCGATTCTATGAAGAAGAGCTCAGCAAAACTAAACAGCCTGACACATATCTCATAGAAAAAATCATCCGCAGAAAAAGCAACAAGTTACTTGTCAAATGGCTAGGACTTCCAGAACACAGCTGGATCGATGCAAACAAAATAATAATATGAGCACCTGGGATGTTATAAAGAGGCTGCCAGAACCTGAACAACAGAATAAGAGAAATGGAAAATTGCTACCTGATAATATTAGGTGTCTTATTGTTGGGCCATCTGCTTGTGGTAAAACTACACTAATAGTTGATAATTTTTTATTGGCACCCAACTGGTTAGACTGGAAAAACAGGCACTTGTATATTTTTTCTAAGAGCTTGGAACAATTAAAATATCAGCAGCTGATGAAGCTTTATGATGGATTGGATATAGCCACTTTTGAACCAGATGTTAAGCCACTTCATGACTGTCTCGATAATTCTGTTGTTGTGTTTGATGACATTATACTGGATAATCAAAACAAGGTTAGAAATTTTTTTACACAGGGCCGGCACAAAAACATTGATTGCTTCTACCTGGCACAGACTTTTTCAAAAATTCCGAAGCAACTGATCCGAGACAACAGCAATTTTATATGTGTGTTTCATCAAGACCATACCAACCTCAAACACATACATGATGAATATGTAGGTGGGGACCTGAGCTACAATGATTTTTCTAAGTTTTGCAGCAGGTGCTGGAACCAGGACATTTATGGGTTTGTCATCATTGATATGACAAGAACACCTAATACTGGCAAATACAGAAATAAAATCAACAATTTTCTAGACATTGAAACATATATAAATAAACATGAAAAGGCCATGCCAATATGACATGCCTGATTTTGTGGTGGTATTGTTTCAGACTGGAAGACACAATAATCAGGAAAAAAATTCAAGTAAATTTGATAGCTGCAACATCAAGAACATATATCTTAAAAATGGCAGAAATGAGGTATTTCCTAGAGAAAATTATAATTTAGACATGTCCAAGAATGATTTCCTCAAATTATATGAGGCATTTTCTTCCTTCAAAAGGGTCACTACTGGCAATACTGACATGTATTACACACCAGATGAATTCAAAGCACAGAGACCCATGTTTGTAATCAACACTTCAAAAAGAAAACAGGTTGTGGTGAATGACAGAACAAATATTAAAATTATCTGTGAATTCCATGAGGCATTACCTGATGACACCATATGTAGTGTTATTCTCATAGGTGAAAAATCATATGTTTATGATGTAAGAAATAAGAGAGTCACGGAGCAATTCTAGAGGGTCTCTGCTTATTACATTGTTTTAATATTGGATATGCAAGTTGAGGCTGGGGTCCAATTAAACTTAAACTGGAAGTAAATATGTGTGTATATGGGTGGGTGTGTGTGTGTATGTGTGTGTGTATATAGCTTTTTGGCTTAATTTCAGGTGTAGCCAAAAAAAATATCAATTTTTGACAAGTTTATGGACAACAATCTGGCTGATGCAATTTTTGTAAGTATAGGCAAATCAATCTGAGGGGGCTCATCATTTCTCAGGAAATTCCTGAGGGCATTTTTACAAAAATCTTGGATTAGACAGGGTTCCACACTTGAGCAAAAAGCTCATATGCTCATGTTGAGCTTGTTTTAAGTATAGGCAATTCTGCCTGAGAGGGGCTCATCATTTCTCGTGCTGGTTATACAGTCAATACCACTACTCAGAGCGCACATGATAGAGGTAATAGAGTTCAAAACAAGAGTAATAATAACTCCCCTTCCTACAGAGGTAATTATAGGGCTAATCAAAGAGGAAACTATAGGTCGAACTCTCGAGGCCAATTTAGGGGAAATAATAGGTTTCAACGTAGAGATCAGAATAGAAATATGGGTAATCGCGACGATACAAATCCATCGGCCTGTACGTTCTGTGGTCGCTATAATCACTCGAGCGATAACTGCTATTACAAACCACAAAGAGATAATAGTTTAAACTAGAATCATCTTCGACTTGCAGGAACAAAATCGAAGATAATGGTAGAATAGACAAAGTTCCTATCATTGAGAAAAATGGCTTGTATTATATCCACAGTAGCATACAAGGGAAAGAAATAGATTTACTTATTGATGTGGGTTACCAAATATCAATTTACCCCTCCCACCTCCTCCCTTCCGAAAGAAAAACCTACAATGTAAAGTCCACAATCCAAGGTGTGTCCGGAAAAAAACTGAGTGTGTCTGAAATTGTAGTAGTTCCTATCATAATTGGAAAGTATAAATATTCGCACCCTTTTAGAATTATAGATTCTACAACTGTCCCTCCACTTTTAGGAAATGACTTTTTGCGAACACAGATATGTGAGATGTCGTTAAAAGAAAATACAATAACTCTTCATCATTTAGGACATACTCCAAATTACAGTATTTTGAGGTCAAAGTACAAAACTCACCAGGTGTTGCATGATATATTTAACCAAATTGAAAATGCAAATGTGTATACGGGGAAAGCTACCCTTTCAAACACAATTCTGTTAAATCCACGATCAAAAACTTATATCAATTTGAAAATTACCACTACGACACCTAACACTCCTAAGCCTGTACTTTTTACCCCATCTGCTTCCCTTATGACTCAGCATGCAGTAGTCCTTCCCAATGCTACAGTAAACCCTCAATCGCCTGTCATTCACATACACAACCCTACTGAAAGCACAATCACTTTGGAAGCAGATACGATATTAGGCGAAATATGGACATGTGAAAATTTAAATGACGTCACTTCCATTTGGGAAAATAAAAGCGAAAATGTCACATTTTCATTCGCTTGTAATGAAAATAAAACAGTAAAACAACATATCAGTGAAAGTCAATATAAATTTGACCCCTCCCTTCTCATAGTTAACCCTGACATTCCCCAAGAAGAAAGAGAAAAATCCTAAAGCTCGCATACACGTATGCAGATATTTTTCTCTGGCCAGGAGATAAATTAACTAAAACTAACGTTTTGGAATATGACATCAAGCTGACAGATGACACTCCAGTGTATGCCAAGACCTACCCTATACCCTTTCATTACAGAGAACCCATGAAACAGGAAATTCAGAAATTATTAGACCAAGGTGTTATAGACACCCAGTCCTATTAATCAAGAAACCCAATGGGACTTACCGTTTTATTTCTGACCTTCGCGCTGTGAATGAGGTCATAGCTCCGATTTCTTTGCAAATTCCTCATATCCCCACTATTATGGCAGATATGGCTGGTAAGAAATTCTACTCCATTTTGGATATGTCCAGCGCAATTTTTCAAGTTTCATTAACAGAGCGTTCTAAGGACATTACCGCCTTCTCCATTAACAATCTTCGTAGTTTTAGATATGCTCGGTTATGCCAGGGATCGAAAACATCCCCCGATGTAATGAACCGCGTAAGCGAGCTCGCCCTTAGTGGAATAGACAGCTCAGAACTTTCTATTTACATGGACGACATCATCATTTACAGCTCAAATCTACCACACATGATTAACATACTGGACAGAGTGTTTCAAAAGTTAAGAAAAGCATCCCTTAAATTATCACCCTCTAAGTGTAGGCTAGCCTTTTCTGAAGTAAAAGTCCTCGGTAACCTGGTATCTCAAAAGGGAATTAAGGTTTCTGAACATATTCTTAAAGCTATTTTGGAATATCCCACCCCTAACATCAAACGCAAGCTTCGTAGTTTTCTAGGACTTGTAAATTTCATTCGGCGATTTGTGCAAGGATTTCATAACCGACAGAATGTTTATTGAAGCTTCTCAAAAAGAATTTCAAGTTTGAATGGACTGATGAACACCAGAGAAGTTTCGAAACACTAAAGCAAATTATAACTTCAGCCCCTATCCTCCGCCCTTATGACCCTAAGCGCCCCTCATATGTGTTCATAGATGCGAGCGGAGAAGGAGTTGGCGGAATGCTGTTACAGTCTGACGAAAAAGGAAATTTACATCCCTGTGCTTATTGTTCGAGATCCTTAACATGAACAGAGAAAAAAGCTGACACATTTTCCCTTGAAATTGCAGGTGCATATTATGTTTTGAAAACTTTCATTTTTTTCTTATGAATCAACGATTTGTGGTTCTCACAGACAACAAAGGATTATCCTATCTTCGTTCAACTAAACACCCTAGTTCTATTTTGGGAAGAAGAGCACTTTATTTTCAAAATTTTGATTTCGAAATAAGGCATGTCAGCGCCAGTAAAAATGAACTTGCGGATGCACTATCCCGTGCAAGCTTACCGCTTGAAAAGACTAATCCTGACAAGAAGAATGATGATGATGATGCTCTGTTCTTTCATCAAGTATTTCATACGCAAGCAGAAGATTTTGATATTAGCACAGAACAACGTAAAGACCCCTATTTAAGAGACATTATTAACATTTTAGAAAACAAAGATCAAGCTAGTAATCCTAAGCTAGAAAAACTTTCCTATTCTTATGTACTCAAAAATGGCGTCTTATACAGGACAAATAAAATCAAAACAGGTTGTCGGGATAGACTTTGTGTCCCCCACTCATTAAGAAATCAAGTTTTCGATCTTATTCATGCACATAAAATGAATGGAAGTCACCCAAGGTGCACAAAAATCATATAATTTAATGTTTATGCGCTACTTTTTCCCTAACATGAAGAAATTTGTGTATGATGAGGTTCGACATTGCATCCCTTGCCAGATCTCAAAGAAACCACAAGGTTCTAAAACCCATACCCTCCAGACATTTCCTCCTGCCCCACTTCCTTTTCAACGAATTCATCTTGACGTTTGTGAACCCCTAGTCTCTACTAAGACGCACAAATATAAATATTTTCTATCAGTAGTTGATAGTTGTACTAGATATGTCATTACAGCTCTTTTGGCTAATCATGATGCAAAAAACATAGCAACAGCTCTAGTTGAGAAAGTTTTTCTAGTCCATGGCCTCCCGGAAACTATTTATTTAGATCGCTCAACACCCAATTCAAGCTTACTTTTACGGGAGTTAGCCAATATTACCGGCGTCCAGCTCAAATTTGTAGACACTTGTGCACATTTCACGAATGGGCTAGTTGAGAGTTCATTTAGCTATTTAAAGAAAGTCATGAGAGTTTTTGTGTTGGAGAAAAAGGATTCGTAGTATGACTATTTAGCTAGTGCCACGTTTAGCCACAATATTACAATCCATTCTGGGTTACGTCAGAGTGCATATTTTACTTTGTTTGGCTACAACCCAAGGATCCTAGCAGACGCAGTCCTCCCTTCGAACCCTGACAATATCTCCCAGACAAACGCACAAAGACTTGAACTCCTGACATCCATACGTAAGACAGCTCATGACAACTTACACAAACGTTTCGAACAACAGAAACAATACACAGACCGCACTTCTAGGCAAATACAGTACTCACCAAGCCATCATTGGCGGCAGGAACAAAGACAAAACCGACACGATTACGGTTTCTAGGCTCAAACCCCGCTACGACTAGTGCCGTGAAAACCCCACTAACGTATACACTAACATTCATTAACACTGCACTCCGTTATCACTCGCTTTAGCCTCCTCGCTACGTACATTGCACATGCTAACATCCCACGATCCAGCATTTTCCCACTTACCCCCCCCTTTCTTCACTTCCCGTGCTCTCACTGTACTTCTGCATCAGAACGAACTCATTTTTATTTCAACAAGCCCAGGATTACAGAATGCTATCCTAATCATCGGAACATTTATAATAAATCCCTTGCCTAATAATTAATTCCTCCTGATATTTTAATGTTATTTATAAAATTGGCGATTATACGCATAGTAATAGTCAGAACATATCACTTAGCTGATTTGACTCATAAGTACTTAGTGCGTTTATGGTTCTAACTAGCAAACATTTTTTCCCATTTGCTGCAAATGAAAAAAAGAGAAGAAATAAATAAAGAAAGAAAGAACTAAGACAGAACAAGATGAACGATTTAAAGAACAAATGAACTGCGTAGAACTTGCTGAACTTTTGGCTTTTGGCCATAGCAATTTTTTTTATTTACTCTCAGGTGTAACGCGAACTGCTTCTTTGAAAGCTGCAATGCACTAAATATGTTAAGCTCATGTTAAGCTCATATCCCATGACATTAAAACCTACTCTCTTTTTCCATGAACTTTTATATAAATCTATTACTTATTATTTTTCACTTATTTTTCAATTTTTTTTTTTTTTTGGTTAGCAGCGAATCGAAGGCGCTTAATCCTTTGCCCACTATACATGTAAAATTCTTGCAATTATTTTCTATACGACATTTACACATATTACAGACGGAAATATCTCGTAATCACCTAGTTCGTTCTATTATCACTGAACTCCCCTTTCGTTTCTCATTTCAGACTCCTACCACAAGATGTCTCCCGCTCATTATGCTATTATCGCGGCTATCGTGATAGCTCTTATCGGCAATCTTATTTTATTGGTATTATTAACTACATCTTGCTCTTGTTTCCCCATATCACGTGTCACAACACCCCAAAAACGATTAAAGAAACCTTCTATCAGTTCCCGCTTGCTTCACAATCAATCTCGCATGCCCCGGAGACAACAGTTATTCCCTCACCACCCCCTCTTCCCCCGGCCCCTTTCTCCTCTGGTACGACACAACAAAAAAATATTCCAAACCGATGTACCACCACTTTTCCGAAAGGACGTCGACTTCCGGCACCTCAAGTGAAACCCCCGCCGCCGGCCCCTATCCCGGCTAGTTCGGGTATTCCACCTACTCCCCCCGTTGCCCCCCGGCGAAATTTCCCCCTGTAAACCTGTCATTCATAAACAGGTCCTCTTAAAAACTCTGCGTAATATAAGTAACCCCGCCCCTTCGCCATCACTACGTTCAGATACTACCTCCCATCCCCCTCGAAATTCTTCCCCAGTTTCATTTGAAAGTCCTTTTTCTGTTGACTTTATCAACCGCTACCATTTATTATAACTCTGCTCCACTCCCTATTTCATTTTCCTAATTTTCCTATATCGCTTGTTTTATTCTCATCGCCACGATTGCTGCCGGATCATTCACTTTGAGGATTTGCTGCCTGTGCTTCCGAGAGAGAGATCTTGGCTCATTGAAGTGACCGGATGACAATCTTGTGGACTTCCAGCACCGTAGGACCCAATCCCGTCTAGACCGATCGGCTGATTTTTCCATCATCCCGGCCGCGCCGCAGTACTGGAACGTTTTACTCAGGAAGTCTCCCGCCGCAGCGACATCGTACGCTTGAGATACAGACTGCTATTGCTATGACGTCACGGAGAACTACTTCGGCGAAGCCCCTCCCACCCAGTGCTGATGACATCGCTTGCATCGCATCACGTGTTACGCATGGTTACTTTCTTAGGCCGCAAGTGTGTTCCAGTGTTCGGCCTCGCTCAAATGACGTCACGCTCATATATTTCGTATGCGAACATGTCGTGTACATCGCCAGGTTTGTGACCACGGTTGCTGATGTATATATTAGTGGATTTACAATTTCAAGCCCTGTGTGAGGTACGCTGATACGATTCTTCGTTATGTTATGGAATTTATCGTCTGCTGCCGAGTAAGCCCCGCGTATGGCGACTTGCTGTCTCAGGCGTTGCCATAGTGACGATTGCTCAATGCTCCGCCAAACCATATGCTTGCTTTTCAGCGTGTACTTTGAACTATGCAAACAGTAAACAACCCCACGTGTGTTGTGCGCCGTTCTTTTGCTGTGTGATGACCTGTGTTTTCCAGCTGTTATAGTGTCTTCGTATCTTATTCAAAACTAGCTATATGTCCATACTACACGATTCTTTTTTTATATATATGCCTCAAGACTTCGCTTGTTAGTGCTCCTAAATTTTGAGTTCACAAGAGGCTTTGAGCTACAGTTTAATTTTTCTCTACGTGTTTTTTTTTCAAGGTGTTTGGTGATATGAATATTTTTGGTGATATGAATATTTTGGTGAATAATTTGGTTTATTGGTGTTCTACGGGTTTGGAATTTTAATAAATGATAATTTTAAATATAACCTCCTCCGGAGATGGTTGGTCGACCATCATAGAGTGGATCGATTAACTTAACAAGGGGAATGTAGAGATATGGAGATTACTAATACGAGAAAACCTTGTCAAGATAATATTTACGCTTGTTTATTTCCTGGAATTGTCCGACCAGCGAGCGATCCCAAGAATGCGCAAACTTTGTAACTTCGGTGAAACAATGACTGAAAGGCAAATGCGTGGATCTAACATGATCCAGCGTGTTCAAAAGGTGTAATAACCTTTCGAAGCCAAAGATTATAAAAGGAAGCTTGCTCCTCGAGCTCGCTCTCATTAGTCGCTCAATTGTCTCATTTGTCTCATCGAACTCTCATTAGTCTCTGATTACTCTTGGATTACTCTACGACACATTCCAACTTACTGAACTACGACGACGGTACACGAAGTTACGGCTGCATAAGCATGCTGCCAGTCGCGCAGGATTGCTCGGATCAGTGAGCCAAGGGTCACCGTATCGAACCTTGGCATCAGTCACAATTCGGTCTGCAAGAAGCATCTGGACAAGAACATCATTCGCCTACCAGGTATGAACAAGCGTAAATAACCTTTAAATTCAACCTTCCATATCTCTTCCCTCTTAATCGGAGCAGGTTCAACTGACAAGTATAATTAAGCTCTACCTAAATGTATTATTGAAGTATCCCTGTGACCTCAGATCCCAGGTAAGACGGGATTACAACATTAGATAGACTGAAGAAAAGGTAATGTTTCGTTGTTCAATAATGCGTAACGATCTGTAGGATTTTATGTTTTGGTAATGAACGATACCCCTATAAGATTGGATCACATATAAAGACGAATTCAAAGGAATTATTTTCCGGAGAGGGGCATCGTAACAATCTGTAGAATCTTTTTAATGTAACGTACAACGAACTCTAAAATCGCAGACATTTAACCATCACCTTTCCAATCAGGAAATAGCTAGAACCATCTAAGGAATGAATGTCTTGTCAGACATTGCCGAGCTTCCTTGATCGCCATCGTTGCAAACAGGTGTAAACGATCGTAATCAAGGAAGAGTCTACAGATAACTGAGTCGGCATTACTGAGTAAATTCGATTGGAATAAATGTCTGGAAGGAGAGAGGTCAGTGGTCACTTCTAAGTCAGTCAATCGAGGAGCGAGTACGAGGATTACGAAGAGAGATAAGAGGACGCCTTGGGGAGACCGTGTCGAGGCGAGTCGCAAGTCAGACTCTTTGTTTGTATAGTCTCGAGCGTAACCTCTCATCGCAGATCTTCAGCTGTAGTGCAGAGACAAGTATACCCTTTCCAATAAGCCATGTTGATCCAGTCTTTGGGGGTTTAAAACTCAAGTGTTGTGTCTTGCCAACACGTAGGGTTACCAGACGTCGTCCGGTTTTTCCCGGACATGTCCTACATTTTACTTTATGTCCGGCGCCCGGGAGGAATTTGAAAAATATCATAAATGTCCTACATTTTGAGCGTCACATAATATTAATTAGGAAAATAGGTAACAGAAGGAAATCATGCAAGTTACAAGTCTATGGACTACGCTTCCAAACTCAATACTGAAATTTATTTTGATTCAGTCATTGATGTCGGTGTGCACGAACGAAGATCAAATTTTAAACTCGGATCGGGAAAGGATCACTGGAAAATTCCATTGCACGAAGACGGTTCAACACTTGATCGCGATCTAGGAACATCAAAACGAGTTTATCTTCTGATCGGCCATTCGCGACCGTTTTGGTGTGTGATCCTGGTTCACGATATTGACGCTTCGACTGCAGGCAGTTGTTTTTTAATATAAAAACAGCGGAAAGTGATATCGAGGGCGTGCAAACGCTAGAGATTTGGATGTACAATGCTGATAATTCGAGAACTATGTAAACAAAAAACTGGTAAAATAATAATAATAATTTGTGGTTCTGTGGTGCAAAGTCGTAATGTTTTTAAGTACTGTACTTTCTATCCCAGAAAACAAAACATATATAAATGTCATATACATATTACGTGCAAGGTAAATTAGAACAGAGCAATGTTTACGATATTTCTACATATGGAATATGATTGTATAAATTTACGAAACATACATGTTACTGGCTATTTACACGACACGACACGACACGACAATATAAATATATAAGAATTAAGAAATGAAAAATTAAAATACTTACCACAGTACAGTAATAATAGAAATAATAATAATATATCTTTATTGCGGGCGAGGTTCAGCGTACGCTGTTCTCTCAAAATCGAATGAATTTCGTAAGGCATTAAACTCCCCTAGAAGAAGGTTCCATGCTTTCTCCTCCTTTTGTGTTGTGCCGTCCGTTCTTTTTTAATATCATTATTTTTTTACACTCCACTACATCCTTGTACATATTGACAAGGTTGATTAATACATCTCTCAAATTCAGAGAAGTTTGCAGCCCGAATTATCTTCTTCTCCTACATGTTGATACTTTACCACATCACATTACTCTATGGGGTTCTTGATTGTCATTTATTTTAGCCAATCAATCAGGTATAGCCTTACAAATTAATCTCGGATCAGATGAACGGAATCTCCTGAACGTGGTTTTTCGTTGGTCCAATGCAAATCTTTAAACCAAGTTCATTTAGTGTGGATTAAAATTGATCTCGTTCATCTGAACTTCGAAATAATCGGCGTTGGTGCACGAGGTCATGAGTCATTGCCACAAAAGAAAAAAAAGTGTGTCCTGCTATTAAACAAACAGGAAAACGGAACCACTTAATGAACAAAGTTTTGGGACCACTTTCTGATAACGTCACTGTTCAATACCTGAGCAGAATTTCTTGCCTTAGGGTTTATACTGATGGAACAAGGTGTTGCCCATTCTTATTCAATATTTAATATAATTTGATTGTAAAGCAGGGTTATAGAGAACAAAATTATTCATGGTGTCGGCCAGTCAAGAAAGTCATGGTGGTCAAGAAAAAGTAAAGAAATTAACTAGTAGGTCAAGAAGTCAATAAAAAGGCAATAAATTATTCTTGGGGTCAAGAATTTTTGCTATCATAATGACTGATTGGTTGATTTAGTTTATTTTACTTAATTTTTTCTGTCCCTTTGCCTAATTGCAGGGATGATGATGAATGGTGGTAAGATAAGATGGACGAAGGAACAGTCACAAACATATAGGGACAACCGACACAAGCCCCGCAGAAGTTTATACTGGCTGTGAGTAGACGCCAAAGCCTCGCTTATCATCCAAAGACAGTTCAGGATGCATTAATACGAGAAAGCAGATCTAATTCTCTTCTTAAATTCAGCTTCAGTTTTCATCCTAACTGGCTCTTTGGTAGGGTTTTTCATTAAATATTTTTTTTATTTTCTTAAATTCCTAATTTTTAACTTTTCCTAAGTAGGGGTCGAATAAATAGACATTAAGAAAAACGGAAAAAAGGTATAGAAAAGTCCAGAAAAAGTCAAGAATTATGGATATATTATTTTGGTAGACACCCTGGACACTACTCAAGATGAAACTTCTCGAACCATTTTCAATTACGGTAACTGCTGAATACATATTCGCCATTATAGGTCATAATTCAAATGTTGAGAGAGTACTTTCATTACCATCAGCACACCAGACTCACGAGAGAAATTATTTTTCCATGAAGTCTGTAAAATGTTTGTTTGGTACTAGTAGTTATTTCAGTCCGCTTGAGCAACTTCAAGTGGGTCTCAGTGTTGCCAACTCACCCCAAGAAAATTTCACCATATGATATTTTACAGGCAAAGCTAACCTACAAATAGGAGTTGGCAACACTGACTAGTCGCTTCACAAACCTTTTGTTTTTTAAACATTTTTGCTATATGATATTTCACAGGCGAAGCTAACCTACAAATAGGAGTTGACAGCGTAGCCTTCTAAGATGATAAGTATGCAGTAAAATGAAGAAGAAGAATAAATGACGCTAACTGGCGGTGCATTGTTAATGCTCCCCCTTCTCCTCTTCCTCCTCCTCCCTCTTCTTCTTCTTCTCCTCTTCCCCCTCTTCTTCTTCTCCTCTGTATTTTCTAGCATACTGATCTATTGCATGCTAACCAAACCTCTTAAGCAATATTGGGAGGCAGGGGCTCTTGTAACGCCACGGGTCCTCCACATGTATGTATGTATGTAATGCGACTTGGGGGGAAGGGGGCCAAATGTTGAACTTACGGCTGGAAAATGTTTCTATAACATGTTTTCGTTCGAAGCAAATTCATAGATGTTGTTAAATAAATATATATTAATATCTTGCCATTAATTGTAAATATATACTTATTGTATTGTAGCAATTAGTTTTTTGGTACCGAAAAGCGACTGTCATCGTATTTGAAAATTATTTTTCTGTGGACATCTAGAAACTACAATTTTCGTCATTCTGCGTGCTAACAATGTTGACAGAATGACAGAATGAACAATAGGTAGGGCCTTGGGACGGCGGAAGTTATACTTCCTGGTTTTTCAGTAGCTGAACAATAAATATGGAATTCCTCACTGGCCAATTTTAACCTTACAGCTAGAAATGTTTTCTATAAAATAACCATGCCTATGAACCTGTTTGGCTTCACGAAGGAAGCTATGGAAGTGCCCGTCCAGCCTACGTCGTCGAGCTTCAACGAACTCCTGCCTTCCATGCTATCTAAACTTAACGGTCTGTTAATTATACGCTTGAATAGCATTTTGAACCATTACGACGAGGATGTGGGAAAAACTTTCTATGTATTCAACAACAACTTGAATTATTACCAGTTCCCCATCTCCGGCAAACTTAAGTTCAACGTGAATACCGAGAACAAAGGGGAGGCCAAGGTTTCCTCTGGCAAGAACATCTATCGCATCAAGCATGATAGGATGGATGCGACTACAACGTATGATGTGTCTGCTGGCGATCGCCTGTACGTGGAGCTCTTGGACGACTACGACAAACTAATCCCTCTTTTCATGGAAATGAAAATCACCTATCCTATAATAAATAACCACAGTAGTAACAATGCCTAACGATATTTTTGGTCACACGAAACGCGATGATCACGGAGACGAGCTACTCATGCTCGACGTCAGGGTCAAGAAGTTGCGAAGCGACCTGCAGGCCCTGCAGTCCACGCTCAACTCCAGCCTCCAGTCAGAAATAGCCAGCCTACAGTCTCAGTGCCTGGACCCCGTACTCAAAATTGACGCCGAGCTTAAATCGCTGCTGCAAAAGTACACCGACTTCGCGTCAATAGACAACTTCGACAACTTGGCGCTGAGCATAGGCAAGCTGCAGAACGAATTTTTGAAGCTGCAGCAAGCGCAAACCTCCGATGTGGAACAGCTGAAGCGACACTTGCAGGACCAAACGAGCACCATCCAGACTGAACTGCAAAACATTATCCAGAGTATAAAAACTCAAGATGACTACGATCGCGTGAATACCAGTATTGCCAAATTGCACGAACAGTTTCAATCGTTCGAAATTCCTACGTTGGAAAGCATCAAGACTGAGCTTCAAACGGACGCTTTGCATGCAGCCATCAACGAAGTCAAAACTAAACTCCAAACGCTAGAGGACTTCATCGACAATCTACCTTCGTCCAGCGAGCTGAATGCTATTGCCCGTAGCGTGGCCAACATCAAACTCCAACTTGAGACCTACGAGGATTTCGGGAAGCTGCAAGGTAACATAGCCCATATTGAGGATACTATTGCCGTCATCAAAAATGATCTGGCAAACGTACACGAAGCACTGGAATCCAAACTGCTTGGCATCAGGGATACTCTGGCCAGCGTCCAACAGCAGATCACCAGGTTGGAAAATCTAAACACCGAATCAGAGTTGTCGCATTTTCATTACTTGATAGACGACGTACAGGTTAAGTTGGAAACTTTGCAACAATCCACCCCCACCCAGGACGACATAACACAATTACAAGAAGGCATACGCGCTGCTGCTGCTGCCTCAGAGTTGGACGCGATGAAAAAAGCTTTGGAGTCGCTCCAAAATACGGTGGCCACCCTGCCTACCTCGTAGGAACTGAAAAGCGTGAAGAGGGCTCTCAACCGAATACTCAAATCTGACGACATCAAAAACATCCTAACCGAAATTGAATTGCTTCGGGAGTCTGTTGCAACCTTACCCACCAACCAGAACATCAGCTTGCTACATGGCTTGTTTGCGGAAATTAGAACCCACGTCCACGACCTCGCAACCCAGAGCTCCAAGTTGACACTCGTGGAAAGTCTACGCCAATGTGAAAGAGCAAATTGGTAGCATCGAGGCGAGCCAGGAATCGGCCATAACCAATTTCAGTACCCAACTACATGAGTTAAACGAAAAATTCAAGAGGCTTGATGTGAAGATCAAGCCCGATTACGACACTGTTGTCCGTGCTATCCAGGAACACCTGGAATCGTTGACGGTAGATTGGAATATGTGGAGAGCGAGGTTCGAACCAATGTAAACACCCTGAACGCCAGCATCGACAATCTCAAGTCCACTGTTGTCATCGCACTGTACAGCATTCCAAACATTGAATTTTCCTCGCTCTTCCATCCGGGTGCCAAACTCTACATACTGACTGACTGCCAAAGCCTATCACCAGTTTTTCATCGCTGGCACACTTCAGTTCGTTAAGGTTTCATACTTGTCTTTGCCTCACGCAACCCACTACCCAACCATGACCGCGACGAACATCAGTGACCAACCTAAAATAAGAGGAGTGGAGTTGGTCGATTTCACCCACCCCGAAACTCGCGAGACTGTCTATGCCGAAGATGTCACTCAAATTATCGACATAGAAATAGGTGACAAGCTGTACATAGAAAACCCGGCATTGTCTGCGGCCAGAAATCCCATCCAAGCTATATTCTTATTTCAATGCAATGTCTAGGCAGGCTATTGTGAACGAGCTGGACAAACCTGCACGGCGAAACTACAAACGACTGCCGGTAGTGACCAAAAGCATAGACGACCTGTGGCAAGCTGATCTTGTGGAAATGAGCACTGGCAACTTATAAAATTTACATAAAATCAACAAGGGGTACAAGTATCTTCTCACCGTTATAGACACATTTTCAAAATTTGCGTGGGCTTTACCCCTTAAGGCAAAAACAGGAACCTGTGTAGTGGAAGCATTTAAAACTATTTTTGATGAAAGTGGCAGGCGACCTCGATTTCTTCAAACAGATAACGGAAAAGAATTCTACAACTCCGTCTTTCGGGAATTTATTCAAAAACAAAATATTCAACACCTTTAGTCACATCAAAGCCAGCATATTGGAACGTTTCAACCGAACTCTCAAAACACGGATGTGGAAACAATTCACGCTTCAGGGGAATTACAAGTGGCTCGACATGCTTCCGGAACTTGTTAACAGCTATAATCACAGTTTGCATCGCACGATAAACATGAAACCAGCTGACGTCAACAAATCTGACGAGCGGCGTTTAATTTCTACGGTTTATTGTCCAAAGTACAAATTTACAAGCAAGAAACCGAAATACAAAATTGGAGATCAGGTGAGAATCAGTAAATTTAAGCGTGCGTTTGAAAAAGGCTTGACTAAAAATTGGAGTACGGAACTTTTTACCGTAGTTCGAGTCTTACCCGGAAACCGTCTCACGTATATAATAAAAGATAATCGCGACGAAATTCTGAAAGGAAGATTTTACGAAGAGGAACTTTCTAAAACAAAATACCCCGACACTTATCTTATTGAAAAAGTATTTCGTAGAAAAGGTGACAAACTGTTGGTGAAATGGCTGGGACTCGAGGAAAAAAGTTGGATAGACGCAAACGAGGTGATTGTGTAACGGGTACTTGGGATGTGGTACGACAACTGCCAGATTTTCCATCGGAACGTCAGGATAGGAAAAATGGCGAGCTTCTACCCAACAACATTCGCCGCCTCATTGTTGGACCTTCTGGATGTGGAAAACAACGTTACTTATTGATAATTTTCTTCTTGCACCCAACTGGATAAACTGGAAGAACAGGCACCTGTATGTTTTCTCCAAACGTTTGGAGCAACCGAAGTATCGCCAGCTGTCGAAACTGTACGAGGGACTAGGCATAGCTATATTTGCTTCTGAAGTGTTACCACTAGAGTGCTGTCTCGAGAATTCGGTGGTGGTTTTTGACGATGTGATCCTGGAGAACCAGAACGAAATTCGCAATTTTTTTACTCAGGGTCGGCACAGAGGCATGGACTGCTTCTACCTTGCTCAGACTTTTTCCAAAATCCCCAAGCAGCTACTCCGAGACAATCCTAATTTTATTTGTTTGTTTCGTCAAGACTACACCAATTTAAAACATGCTTACGATGATTATGTAGGTGGGGACATAAACTACAATCAGTTTTCCAAATTTTGCTCTTCATGCTGGAACGAAGATGATTTCGGATTTGTCACAATAGACATGACGAGGGAACCCAATAACGAAAAATACAGAAACAAAATTAATAATTTTCTAAACGTTGCAACGTTACAAGAAACGTCTTGACCTATTATAAATAACTACATACAAAAATATGAAACGCAAACTTGCAGACGACAACCTGAAGCTGCGTAGCTACCTGGCAAAACGGTTTAAGGGTTGGAAATCCGAGAATCGTTGAATTTACGAAGAGAAAAAGCGTCAGGACCAACCTATCATCGATGCCATCAGTGGACTTGGTAAAGAAATCAAAGATGTCACCGAGCAAAACAAAGAGTTAATCAACGAGCTTGTGCCACTCACCGCTCAAAATTATACCATACCCACACCGATATCCAGCATTCACACTACTCCGTTCGAACTTGCTCCGGCTCCGAGACGTCAGTCCCTAGGCAGTACCTCTTCGGACAAGCTAGTCGAGCTGGGTCCGTTGGCGAGGGATTACCTAAGCACTGGGAAATTCGAAAAATACGAGGTGTTCGGATTGTACCTGACCATGGAACCCAACGAGGGTGTGGTTTGGAAAATTGGAAAATCGAAAGTCACGTTCGATTGATTGATTGATTCATTGATTTAGTTATTTTACTTCGCGTTTTGTGCCTCTTGGCTAATTTGCGAAGATGGGGATGAGTGATGAAATGATGAAATTGATGAATGGACATTCACAAACAACCAAGCCCGACCGGGATTCGAACCCGAGACCCTTGGCGTCGCAGCGCGATGTGCTAACCACTCAGCCACAGGATCGGGCGAAAGTCACGTTGGAGGGTGACGATGTAAAAGTTAATTTGGGCGAGAAGAACAGCTGGACTAGGTATCCCGGCACGGTGGGGCTGTGGGAACTTATCACTAAGAAGCAACCTAAAGATTATACAGACGAGGATTACCAAAGTTACACAGAAATTTTGATCATGACGGACGCCCTGTACCAATACAACGATGCAACACAGAATCGCGTGAAATCTAGCAGTGGAGAAAAGTATAGGAACCTCATCAAGCCAATATGGACCAGCTCAAGACTGGCAGCGGTGTCAAACTCTACAATACCCTACCTAAAGAGTTTGTTTGGGTAGACGACGTAAGGAAGCTTGTAGATCGATTGCTGGTTATCGCAGGCGAAGAAAATGCAGGCAATCGCAACTTCCACAACGAGAAGGTGGGCATCATGGAAATGATTAGCATCAAGCTTGCCAACTTCATTGTCAACGACAACAAAGGTATAGGTTATCTTATCAAAATCATCAACACCCTGCCTCCGAAATTCTGGAATGTAGCCGACGGTCGAGGTTTGGTGAACGATATTATCAACAAGCTACCCTTCGAGATGCACCTGCCAGGTTACCAGTACTGCGGTCCGGGTACGAAACTCGATCAACGACTGGAAAGAGGAGACAAGGGAGTGAACCCACTAGACGCTGCAAGCAAGGATCACGACATTTCCTACAATACTCACACAGATCTCGACGCACGTCATGATGCCGACAGGAAGTTGGAGCATGCACCTTTCGGGAGACTCGTCAGCAGAGATGCCTCGCTAGGTGAACGGGTTGCTGCATTGGGTACGACTATCACTATGAACACAAAACAAAAATTAGGGTGGGGATTGTAACTAAATAACCCTTGTGAAAAAAGCAACTTGTATAACCAACCTATCATCACTTTATTGCATTAGGGGGCAAAGCCTTACTCTTTCACGATATATAAATAACATACTATCACCATGAAGCCCAAAGGTGTTGTTTACCAAATACCCTACGCAAACCTTAAGTCTCTCGGAGCTCTTGATGGAATGCTCACCAAAAAGCAGCGCGAGAAGAAACATTCCTGCTTGGCAAAAGGTCATGGAATGAAATTGCTGCTTAGCATTCCTCAGTTGAGGAGGTTACAAGGTTCGCGAAAGCAGCAGAAGACTGGAGGTTTCATATTCAGCATCCCGGCTATCTTGGCAGCTTTGGGTGCTGTAGGCAGCTTGGCAGGAAGCAGTGCCGCCATTGCCAAGACCGTCATCGATGCAAAAAAGAACAAGGCCGAGTTAGAAGAGCAGAAACGCCACAACCTGGCTATGGAGAAGAAGGGAAAAGATGTGACCAAAAAGCGAAAAACAACCTCGAAGCTTTGAAAAAGTTTAAAAAAAAGAAGAGCCCCTGTCCAACTTCGATATTGAATCTTTGATCGAATCGTTGAGGGTCAAGCACTTCAGGGGCGTTTTCATGTCTGATTCTCTACACTCTGTTGTGAAGAAAAAACAGTGTGGTGTGGTTAACCTAGACAGTTACGAAAATCCAGGTACACATTGGATATGATACCTCAAAGCCAACAACAACAAAGCATTTGTTTTCGATTCATTCGGGGGCACGCCACCTGCTAGGTTGGTAAAGTATCTCAGTGTTGTCAACCTCTACTACAATGACGAACGCATTCAGGGTTTCAGCGATGTGAACTGTGGCCATCTCTGCGTTTCCATGCTTGTCTTCCTCTCGCAATTAAATAACCCAACAATCGAGGATTTCCAGAAAGCATTGTGACACCTGAAGCACTATGGGAGTATTTCATCTCACAAGCGAGACTTCGCTTCTGAAACTCGCATTGCATGACGATATCATCTATCCTAAATCTATTGCTCTTCGTGCATTCTACAGCATGTACCTGATACCTAATGTGACGGTACACAACAATACCATCAAAATTGGCAGCGAAAAAATCAGCATCACCCCTGGCCAGTACAACCTGTCTACCTTGCAGGCTCAATTGCCAAGAAGTGTACTGCTGTCCCAAAATTCTGTAACTCACAGGGTGGAACTGGTGTTTGCCACGGAAACCGTAGACCTGGGTACCATCGGAGAGCTTTTGGGATTCGAGAACACAAAGCTCGAATCTGGCATCAAGCACATTGGTGCTAACATTCCTAAATTTCTAGCCATCGAGACTCTGAACATACATTGCAATTCTGGCAGAAGGTATGATCACCAAATCCTCGGACGGCATCCCAGGGAGTCACAAGCAGACAGGTATTATCGCTACGTTCAAACCAAACTCTGAGTTCATGGAGCCAATTATCTACACACCCTCCCCACCGATATATTTTCCTGTATCTCGTAATCGCATAGACAACATAGAATTGGCAATTACCAACGAGAAGGGAGAGGTGGTTGATTTTGCAGGAGCCACGACCACTGCCGTCGTGGAGATTAACATATAATAAATAACCATTATGGAGCAAATCGAAAGTTACGAGTTGCAGTCCTTCCCTCCCAATCGTCGCACGTTTGCCAACCTCAACGAAGCGAATCGAGAGATAGAATACGACGTGCACGTCGGGGATGGATTCAGTCACCCTCACAGAGCTGATTTGTATATCAAGTTTGATGTTGTGAAGAGAGACAACGGCGAAGCATTTCTTGCCAATGCAAATGTAAGACTTGTAGATATTTTGTGGCGTACCTATTCTCGCAGGTGGAAGTTAGAAAGCATGGCACCGTCATCGATAGGGTTTACTACCCCGGGATTACCTCTACAGCTGTGGGAACACTGAAACTCTCCAAGACCGATGCAGCATACTACCAGGCAGGCGGATTCGAAGCAGGTACAAAAATCAAAACTCAAAGTCACACAGTACTGTTTCCCATGCGCCTGCTTCCTGGCTTCTTCTCAGACTACACAGAGATTATGTGGAAGGGTGGTTTGCGCGTCACTTTTCGCAGAAGCGCCAACGACAACAATGCGCTGATGCGTTACAGCACCTTGGGTGCAGACGGTTCGGCACTTCCCAACACACTACCCGATCCTGCCAAGTGCATCATCCAGTCCATGGAGATGCGCATTCCCATAGTGGAATACGAAACTAACTACGCTCTCAAATACAAAGCAGACATTTTGAAGAATCCCCAAGTACCCATCCAATTTTACGGTTACCAGTGCGTGCAGGAATCTGCTTCCGGCAACCATTTTGAATTTGACGTGACCACACAGTTGTTGCATCCGGTACGATATGCCAGAGTTTGTGGTCGTGCTCTTCCAGACGGGGGAGGACAACAACCAAAAAAAAGATTCGAGCCAGTTCGACAATTGCAAGATCAAGAACATCTACCTCAAAAATGGCAGGAACGAGATATTCCCGCGTGAGAACTACAACCTGAATATTGCAAACAACGACTACCTGAAACTGTACGAGGCATACACAGCTTACAAGACAGTGACCTCCGGCAATGTGGACGTGTACTACAACCCCAATGAGTTCATAGCTCGCAGACCCATGTTCGTCATTAACACATCGAAGAGAAAGCAGGTGGTTGTTAACGATCGCACCAACATCAAGATTGTCTGTGAATTCCACGATGCCTTGACCGCCAACACCCTGTGCAGCGTCATTCTTATTGCAGAGAAAACATTTGTGTATGATGTCAAGAATGAAAGAGTGACCGAACAGTTTTAAATACATGAAAAAAATTCGCATAATTCTATAAAAATTATACTAACCGTAGGTTCAAACATTAGATTTTTTAACCTGCAACGCAGTGTCCAGGATGTACTGCGAAGAGCATACTTCATGGAACATCTTACATTTGTGGAAATTTTTTTTTGAGGATAATCTGGAAAAAGAATATTTAATTTTGATGCATTTTAGAAATAATCACACTTGAGCGTTCAAAAGAAACTTCCTCTTTTGGCCCTGCGTGTGCCCCTTTTTCACCCCGTAGGGCACGGCAGGGAGTTAGTTCCGTAAAAAAATCCCAAACCTCCACCTGTTTGTATTTGAAGATTTTTAGACGATAGTGACCCCACGGGAGCGTGTGAATCCCACATTTCAGAACACACCTCTTGTCGTGGCGTGCGTCCAGGGCAACCTTTCTCACCTTGTTAGTTGTCAACACATGGTCGACACTCTGGATGCGCTGCTCCACTCTTAGAATTGGCGTCCTAGTTTGAAGAGTCTCGACGTAATCCTCGAACTTGAGGTGCTCTTGGACGGCCTGCCTGCCCACACCCTTAGCTTTTTTTGTGATGGAACCCTCTGCCCGAATAGCATAGGCTTTGGCGCGAAGACCGGCAAACTCAAGAATTACATCTCCGTCCTTCTCGTCTTTGAGTTGGCCAGGCACCTTCTTGTTGCGAGCCAGGATTTTGTATCGGTTCGGCTGGGAATAGCCTGACGTGTCAAAAAGGTTCACAAAAGTTGGTACCGTGGCTATATCCCTATATGCGTCGTCCGTGCGAACGTGGTACACCAAACTATCTGTGTCCGTGTAGAGTAGGCCGATATTGTCGTTATAGTGCTGGCGTAGTATCTTATAATATATATAAAACATGTGCAGCTTGCTCAGGTCTAATACTGTGGCACCAACATAGATTGGCTTGTTGGGCATCACCTCGCTCTTCCTCATATGCACCAGAGCAAGCTGCTCATTGTAAATAGTACGTGACTTGAATAACGGGCTTGCTACAAGCTTGCGACATTGTGCTTCTTTTGATATTAGCCTCACATCCACAAGATTTCGCACATTCTCCATGGTTTTCCCAAACACTGCGTTGTTCATTAACTTGAAGAAATCGCGATCGAAATCAGAAGTAGCGACTGTGCGGTGTTTGGTGTTGAGCTCGATGTATGGCCTCAACCATGGAGAATGCACGAACATAAGAACTCGATGTACTGTGCGGACGGTAACCCCTTGCTTCATCAACCACCTGAGGTTTCGGTAGTGCAGAACATAACGATCTTTGGGCTTGAAGTCCATGACGAGCTTTGCTTGGTTCGAGCCAGGCGGGCACTTCGAGCCAGGCTGGCGGAAGGTCGCAGAAAAAATCCGAAAGAAGCTCAAGCCTGACGTTTGTAACAAGGAGCATGGCTGACCATGCCAGTCCAGGAAGACTGTAGAAGTATGCAGGGTCCAGCTTGTAGATGGTCTTCCCAGTTGCACGAAACGCCTGGATCACATCAGCGAGGAGCGTCACACCAAGTTTTAGGTAGGCATCGTGGTAGTCCCCACGATTTTGGCAATCCAGCTCGCGCCACATGGACTGAGCATGGTTGTAGTCGTCCTCAGAGATGCCTGAGCCTCGCAGCTTTCTGTAGAACTTCCCTCGAGAAGGCAGCGACTTCTCCGCAAACTTGGTAGAGTCGGTGATGTATTCGTAGGGGTAGACCCCCTTACGCCTGAAGAGATCGGCGTCCAAGTTCGGAAAGATGGCAGAGGTGATGAGCATTTGTTCGTCGCTAAGCTTTTTCGCCAGGGCATCGAGGCTGGCCGGAAGGAACCTCAGGGAGTCGAGGAAACGAAGTTCGATGTGAGAGCCTGATTCTGGGATTCGCACCCGCTTGCTCAAGCTAATATAACGCTCCTCGTTCTGCGCCAGGACGTTGATTTGCATGTCGTCGTACCCAAGATGTGGCACCAGATGGTGGAAGTCGTACCCCGAGCCATTGTGGAAAAACACAGGGATGAAGCGCGGTTCCCGGGCCAAAAATTACACCGGTTGCACCAAGGATCAATGTATCTACCGTTGAAGTGATCATGATGTTGAACTTTACGGATGTTGGTGGTAAACTTCTTGGTGCACACAGAACAGGTAGTAGCCTTCTTGTGCTTGATTTTGTTGTCACGAGACAGCGATTTCATAGACTTGGGGGTGAACAGGAACTTTCCTATCTTGTTGGCTTCCACGACCATCCTTTCTAGAAAATGTTTGACTACGTCGTGACCGCGATACACTTAGGACTCGGGGTAAACACGTCGGTCTCGCCACACCACAACATAAGCATAACTCGAGGCCACGTGGAGTTGGTGAGGGGTAGTAGAGGAAACTTTGGGATTGGGATCGCATGTGGAGATAGGTTTGAGGAAGGCCTCGAAATCGGTGATGATGATAGCAGGGTGCTCTACCATGGCACTGTGCATGTGAAATGTTTCTACAGTACCAGGTTTGGGCAAGACTGCCACCCCTATCTCGTTGTTACCGCAGTAGAGCTTGTGGCGAGCGAGCTTCTCGGCAGCGATATTGGAGCCTCGAACATGTTGGTAACTGCGTTGATCCCGTCCGTCAAACATTGACAAGCACCTGCGACACACCTCGACGTGGTGACTATCACTGCTCTGTTGGCTCGAAACAAGTCTGGAGAGAGAGCGAATAAGAGTGTAGTGATGGCGAGTTTCATCCTTGATTAGTAAAAGATGGATTTCTCGAGCATCATTGTTGTCTACGTCGCTTACCCGAATGGGGTATACTTTGTTTTTCATCTCCATGAGGCCATAAACATTGATAGCCAACTGCGGGTTGTGTGTACGGGCCTTGAACTTGCGAATATCCGAGACCTCCACCGGGTAGTCGATCCCAACCATCGCATCTTCCAGCTCTGGCTCGTACTGCTTGTAGTGGTTAACTCGGTGTGGTTGTTTTTTCCGGTGGACAGGGGCAACGCTGCAAGCACCTACAAAAGAAAGCACTAGGCGTCACTGTTCTGAATATTCAAAACAGCCTTCTTTGCTGCAATGGTACGTGGTAAGGGGACGTAGCTGGACGCGGAGAGAGGCACAAACTTAACAAATTTGATACACAGTTCGTGAGGTTCACCACACAGCGAACCTCCTGAGCCCACAGCTTGATGTTCCTCCTGCTTGGCCACTAGCTCCTCGGCAAACTCGTTGTAGATGGCCTTTAGGTTGTCGACATCCGCCAGATGTAGCGTCTTCGCCTTGGTATTGTTGTAGAAGCTATAAATTTATAAGACGGCTTCTTGTACAGGCAACATAGGGATGCTTAGAATTTGGTGGAGTGCGTTGCAAGCGCATCGCCGAGGATGGAAATAGTTTTGGCTTGCTCGTTCTCCAAAAAGCTACGCACGTCACATGAGCCCTCCGAAGTGAGGACAAAGTCCTCTAACAAACCCTCGAAAGCAGACTGGTTCGCTTTCGCCACAGGCTTGACGCATTTGGCGGGTGGTGGCGAGTCGGCTTTCGCTTCTCTCTTGGTCGAGCTGGTCGACGGTTGTGGGACAGGTGCTCCGACGACTTTGCATGTTGTTATATGCCTTTTTAGATTACCAATAGTAATATGTTTACCGACCTGGGACATGGTTCTGTAGCGGTCACATGCTTACCAGGTACACAGGCACGGCAGTGTCTTTTGATATGTTTACTTGAAACACCAGTTTCACACATAGGGCAAATTTTCACAGATTGCATCTTGTTGAAAAATATTTGTGGGGTATGTTATTTTTATATATTTAGTGGAGTGTCACAAAATAAATACTTTGCAATAAAAAAAACCTTGGAAGGCTAATTCACGATGGTGCTGGGTTTGGTGTGTGTTATTTATGTATATGCTATTCTTGCTCCTTACTCAATCCTGTAAAAAAAATTATATTTGTGTATAGAAAACACAAAAATATTATGTGTACATAATTCTATTCAAGTTTTTTTTCTACCAAACAATCTCTTTCTAACCCTCAGTCCTCTTGGCATATGAAGTATAAATCATAATTTCAGAAAACAGAGTTATTTCCGGTCGCCATTTTTTAAATCAAACCATAAGCATTATTTATGTTTATAGTATTCGTCGAGCAATAGCAGATAGAGCAAGAATCGTTTTCCTACAACCCATAGTTTATGAATTACAAAACATCTTAGAAATTACATCTTGAAATTTTAATCTAAAATAACTCGGAAACAGCAAGCACTAATCATCACCCCTCCAATAGGTTGTAGAGTACTTCTAATTTTTTATCGAATGCTATTAAAATTTTCGAATTAGGGTAAAATCTAAGCCAGCAAATCAAGTTTCTCAAAAAATAAAAAATTGTCTGTATTTCCGAAACTTGAGGGGGAAGAATCGATTTTATTTGCCAGTCGAATAGTTCTCGTCGAATCCTATCCAACAAACCTAAAATCATCATCCTAGCTCAATTAGGAGCCAAGAAAATCAATGTCTTGGAAAACGTCTTAAGATATTTGTCTTAAGAAAATTTTCTTGACAGACCGAAAGTAACATCTTGACAAACCGGAAGTCGACTTTCTTAAAGATTAAGATATTTGTCTTAAGACGTTTTCCAAGACGTTGATTTTCTCGGCTCCTATGGGACCTAGAACCATGTGACTTTGGTTTATGTGTATATCATTGTTTTTCCTACATATTCACACACCTTATAACCCACCCGAACAAAGAAATCACCCCTGCGTGCATGCGCACATGTATAAATTTAAATATAGGCTCGATATTGAAAAATATCACTTTTCTTCTTCTCTTTGGCCAAGATTGCAAATAATTGCAGGAATAATACCATTATATTTTAGACTGTAGGTCCAGGTCCCGAGCCAGACAACATAGTTGCACCACAACACCAAAAAAAATCATATCTGTGCATATGGGAAGTCCAATACATAGTTGGCAATATGTGATGTGATCAGCACCAAACATTTAATTTATATGTAGGCTATGTATATTTAAGTTCCGTGTTGCAATCATGAAATTAAATTTTAATTAACTTTTCTATCCATCTCTCTCTCTCAATCTATATAGCCTGTTCATATTTGGCACAGTCATTGCGAGTCGGCCGTAGCAAAAACAAAATCTCAAGCTGTTTATGCAAATACTCGCTGTGACCATAAGCATAATTGGATATAGTTGCCGGATTTTATTTAATTTTAGGTTTAATATCAATAAGCATGCATAAAAACTAAATATTTTAAATAATAAGATTCGAATCACTATGTACTTCCACTAGATATCAAACACACACAACTCTTCGATTACACCCCTCCATTTTTCTTGCCTTCCTATAACAATTTTAACACATTTCGACCTTTTATTATTATTTTTTTTAAATATGCCCCGCACACATATTTCATACCAACAGCGGCACACAGAAGAGAGAAATATTCCAGCTGCCCACATACTGAAAAAGCAATATACAACTAGTTTGTTTAAGAATTCACGAATAACATATTGCTCACAAATTCTTAAAAAATAGTTATATTAAATTTTCAACATGCTCCAAATATATAAAGCAGAGAGAGACATGAAAAACCTTCTATATTCTCTCTTTTTGTATGTTTTTGTGAGTATATTTTCTTCCACAATACATAAGGGCTGTTAGGTTTTTCAGGAAGTTACCTTCCATCCACAATCCCTTACGTCTGTTAGGTTTTTCAGAATTGACTCACAAAAGCAACGCCATATTTATAAATCAAAGCCAACCCATGCAAGCTAAGAAACAAAATTTCTCACTTTTTTTTTTTGGAAATCCTGCTGAAATGTTCTTCACAGAAGTTCAAAATGAAACAGAATTTTTCCACACTAAACCTTTTAGTTTTATCCGTTTTTTAGTGAGGTCGAGGAGTAATATGTTAGCCAACGCAACGTGGACCAATAGAAATCCGAGACAATTCGCTCTAGAAAATAGTCCCCTATATTTCAGCCACGATTTCCAATGCTATTAACTGACGTCACTATTTCTCAACAATTGCCAGGGTTGATATTAAAAAAAACCTGCTGTAACCTTGTACCCACATAGCATCGTTTGTATTGAAATATGAACAAAACAAATTGTATACGCCAGTGAGGAATTCCATATTTATTGTTCAGCTACTGAAAAACCAGGAAGTATAACTTCCGCCGTCCCAAGGCCCTACCTATTGTTCATTCTGTCATTCTGTCAACATTGTTAGCACGCAGAATGACGAAAATTGTAGTTTCTAGATGTCCACAGAAAAATAATTTTCAAATACGATGACAGTCGCTTTTCGGTACCAAAAAACTAATTGCTACAATACAATAAGTATATATTTACAATTAATGGCAAGATATTAATATATATTTATTTAACAACATCTATGAATTTGCTTCGAACGAAAACATGTTATAGAAACATTTTCCAGCCGTAAGTTCAACATTTGGCCCCCTTCCCCCCAAGTCGCATTACATACATACATACATGTGGAGGACCCGTGGCGTTACAAGAGCCCCTGCCTCCCAATATTGCTTAAGAGGTTTGGTTAGCATGCAATAAATCAGTATGCTAGAAAATACAGAGGAGAAGAAGAAGAGGGGGGAAGAGGAGAAGAAGAAGAAGAAGAGGGAGGAGGAGGAGGAGGAGAAGGGGGAGCATTAACAATGCACCGCCAGTCAGCGTCATTAATTCTTCTTCTTCATTTTACTGCATACTTATCATCTTAGAAGGCTACGCTGTCAACTCCTATTTGTAGGTTAGCTTCGCCTGTGAAATATCATATAGCAAAAATGTTTAAAAAACAAAAGGTTTGTGAAGCGACTAGTCACCCATACAGCACACCAAGTTTCAGACATATTTCAGAAATATTACAATCTTTCATTTATGTTTCTAACATTCTGGTTTCGCGTTGACGTTACAGAAAGCATCACATGAAGTCCCAGTTTTGTTTCTGAAACATTGCAATGTTATAGTTTCATTGTCTAGTTTCTGCAACGTCTCATTTTTCTTACATCTCTGAGAAATGTTTCAGAGACATTTCCGCAACGTTGGATTTAGTCATCATGCATGTGTGGCGGCCATCCGGGACATTTTCTGCGGCGGCCATGTTGTTACCTTCAACGCTGACGGGGAGTCGTGCACATCTTATGAAGAATAATGTTGTTTATTGAGTGGTAAGTTGAATATTATTAATGCCAAAGTGTGTTTAATTGTGTTATACTTATGCACGCTATATATTTAATCAGTGTTGTGTAACGTGTGTGAAAAAGTGAGTGGAAACAAGGCAGTTCAAACCAGTGTTTAAAGAAGTATTTTGTTTTGTTTGTTTAATTAAAATATGTGGACATAAAGAAGCACTGAACTTCTCCACCTCATGAAACTATAATCGCGAGAAATAAGTTGCCTACGTTGTGTGTAGTGAAAAAGTGAATGGTCGAGACGCAAAGTATATCCCTGCATGTTTTTACTGTTAAAAATAGCTATATAGTTTTCGTTTACGGTATATGACTCCCCTCCCCTAAATTTTGCACAAAATTTGTCCTCTTCTTTTTAAAAAATGTTGTTTCTCACTTCCCTGTGCGTAGTGAAGAGGCATAGAATACCACGTAGTTGTTACGTTCAGAGCCTCTATCTAATACAAATTACGAATCAACTAATTTGTTCTGTGACATCGTTACGTAATGTAAGTCTACGGCAGCACCACAGCCACGGTCATACTTGTTAGATCAGCTCTCGATTGGTTGCACAAGCTATCAAGAATAAAATTATCCTATGAAAAAACTTTTAAAAATAGCACAAATGAACATAGCAGTCATAATCAAAATTCTGTTTACAATGAAGTGCAATTATAAACAAAACAAACATGATACTGGCTTTAAGAAAAAACACAGCCTTCTGAAAGTGACAGTATGCCATGACTACTAGTAGTGTCACAGTGCCATGACTAGGCAGTGTATATTATAAAAAAATGACTAGCTATGCCAGGCTATCAAGCTAGTATTTATATAAGTATTTTGACCTGTCTCATTATCCACTATAATGTGAGAAATTCTTCTTATGAAATACATGCAAAATCAGAAGAGATTTTGTTGTATACTTTCATTTTTTCATGCTCCTTATCAGGTTAGGTAGATAATGTGCAAAGCTAGCTTTTCCAATATTTCCAGCCATCAATCACCACATGGGTAATTTTTTGTGTGACAAAACTAAATTGCTAATTATATTTCTCTCTTAATCACTTGTTAGGTTACTTACTCACTTATGTTAATCATCTCTCTCTTTCTCTCTCATGTAGTCTTGTATAGTTTTGTTTCTCATGAGGCTTGTGATGCCCTCCATATACTATATTCATAATTTTTTCGTAATTGGGTAGGTAGAATTATAGATTATAGACAAAAATAAAATAAAAGGTTAAAATCTAATTATGATACTGCACGATTGCACAAGTTGCAGATGTATTTAATTTGGCATGTTAAAAGAAAGATGAAACATGAAATTTTTTTCTTCGGAATGTTGAGAAATTTTCTAAAAAAGTAGATGGAAACACTGATTTTCACTAATATTAACGATTTGGATGTTACATGACATATTGAGCATTCACTAAAAATCTTTATGCTAGTTCTGAGCAAATAATATGAAGTAAAAGCAATTTTTCTTGCCAAAATTGAATCGGTCTTAAGGCATTCTGCGAGGTTACCTTTATAAAAAAACTGAATGGTGCTGACATGAAGAATGTAAATTCTTGATGTTGCTTTGCAATTTTCTTCAAGGCTAAGATGTTTATGACTCCAACAGTTAGTTTTTATGCAGATTTAGCAGTAATTGAGTATTTTATGGCTGATTTAAGATTAGTTTCTTTCGCAAGAATGATCATTTTTGGACAAAATTTGGAATTCAAGTTACAGTAATCCAAAACTATGAAACAATACAAGTTTAATATACTATATTTATGTCATTTGTGGTTCAATTGTTATTCTTAAGTTTCAAGAGGTAAAAAATTGGTAATATTTAGTTGTTTTTATGCTAAAAATCCATTCAATCATCATTTCTTCCTAATTACGTAGGTAGAATTATGGATTATTGACAAAAATAAAATAAAAGGTTAAAATCTAATTATGATACTGCACGATTGCACAAGTTGCAGATGCTGTATTTAACTTGGCATGTTAAAAGAAAGATGAAACCTGAAATTTTTTTCTTCGGAATGCCGAGGAATTTTCTAAAAAAGTAGATGGAAACACTGATTTTCACTAATATTAACGACTTGGACGTTACATAACATATTGAGCATTCACAAAAATCTTTATGCTAGTTCTGAGCAAATAATATGAAGTAAAAGCAATTTTTCTTGATAAAATTGAATCTGTTTTACGGAATTCTCCGAGGCTCCCTTTGTAAAAAAACTGAATGGTTCTGACATGAAGAATGTAAATTCTTGATGTTGCTTTGCAATTTTCTTCAAGGCTAAGATGTTAATGACTCCAACAGTTAGTTTTTTTGCAGATTTAGCAGTAATTAAGTATTTTATGGCTGATTTAAGATTAGTTTCTTTCGCAAGAATGATCATTTTTGGACAAAATTTGGATTTCAAGTTACATTAATTCAAAACTATGTAACAATACAAGTTTAATATACTAGATTTAGGTCATTTGTGGTTCAATTGTTATTATTAAGTTTCAAGAGGTAAAAAATTAGTAATATTTAGTTGTTTTTATGCTAAAAATCCATACAATCATCATTTCTTCGTAATTACGTAGGTAGAATTATGGATTATTGACAAAAACAAAATAAAAGGTTAAAATCAAATTATGATACTGCACGATTGCACAAGTTGCAGATGTATTTAATTTGGCATGTTAAAAATAAGATGAAACCTGAAATTTTTTTCTTCGGAATGCCGAGAAATTTTCTAAAAAAGTAGATGGAAACACTGATTTTCACTAATATTAACGACTTGGATGTTACATAACATATTGAGCATTCACTAAAAATCTTTATGCTAGTTCTAAGCAAATAATATGAAGTAAAAGCAATTTTTCTTGCCAAAATTGAATCGGTCTTAAGGCATTCTCCGAGGTTACCTTTATAAAAAAACTGAATGGTGCTGACATGAAGAATGTAAATTCTTGATGTTGCTTTGCAATTTTCTTCAAGGCTAAGATGTTTATTTTACTTGTGCAAAATATTGTTTTTTGAAATGAAAATTCTGGCCAGAATTGATATTATGACATTATTTCCTTTCAGGGAAAAATTAATGTTACTGCTCTCCAACAAGAGGTTATAGCTGAGAACCTGCAATGAAATACTTCTTAACAGAACAGAAGCAATTGTATTTTGACAAATTTAGACAAATAAAGAATATATTTTATGAAAAAATATTATTTTTATAATAATTTTTCTTTGAAGTGATGCATGTCCAATTTTTAGAGTTCAATGGTGACATGGATAGTGTCTGATCACTCGCTGTTGTAAAAAAAATGTATCAAAGTATGCTTATTTATATATTTGGTTCTTTGAATTGATGTTTTAAGTCCACTTTATGCACAAATAGGTTAATCGGGACTGGGCCTACAATTCAAAATGGGATTCGTATCACTGGAATGTGCCTCTACCAGAGTTTCGAACCAAAAATCCCTTCATTACAAGGAGCTTAATTCAATTTCTCAGTGCATTCTGAAACTGACCAACCCATCCTAACCACCATAACAACGTTGAAAGTCAAACATGGGTGAAATATAAATGATTAAAAAATAATAGAAATGAGAAAATATAATTATATCTTTGAAGTAATAATTCAATGGAAATTGCTCACAAGTAACATTCAGAGAATTAACTAGTAACCACAACCTCTGATACACACTGCACATTTAATATTATAGAGAATGTCAAAGCTTTTCATTGATTTATAAATTTTTAGTTATTATTCAATTATATTATTCGTAAAGTTACTGCCTAAAAAATTCTAAAGTTTAGATGTCTCCACTTTGCATTTGTGAATTGATATTTATTTCCCAGTTCTGGTTACTGGTTCAATTACTGAATTTATTTTGTGGTCAAAGTGTATCTACATTTCTCCAATTATGTAAGTATATAGGATATTATAACATTCATTTTGAATTTTTATTTGAGATACGTAAAAGGTGAGAATGTCACATAGTAAATTTTAGTATCTGAAAGTTATATTTGAAGACATGTGCTCAATTTGTGATGTTTGAAATGAATTTGGAATATTGCTGTGTAAATCTGAAAGTTCGAACCATACATGTGGAACATGTATTCTGTCCAGGAAAAATGTTTTCATTCATACAGATATGACATTAGAGTAGAATTTTCAGATAACCGTGACTCATAGAATCATGAATGAATTTCATACAACACTAAAATGAGGGCCTCCCCGATGGCGCAGTGGTAGCGTCGTCGCCTTGTAATCAAGGGGTCCAGGGTTCGATACCCGGTTGAGGCACATGGCACAGTGGTTCGGATCCCACTTTAAACTGTAGGTCCAGTCCCGATTAGCCTTTCTGTGCATAAAGTGGACTTAAAACAACAATTCAATCAATCAATCAAAACAACACTAAATGCTTCCAGCCTCTCATCTATTAGTAGAGGGGACTGGATGCTGATCACATCACTCAAATCCCACCTTCTTTGTGACAGGGTGCAACAAACCATGGAGAGCTTATTATTGCATGTAAAACTTTACACACATTTGAAGGTAGTTTAGGATTTGGTGGCGAATACGAGTATTTTTCCTTTTTTTAGTTGTAACTGTTGTCTGGTGAATGAATGTGTATTTTGTACTTGTATGCACTTTTTCCCCCCTCGAGAATAATTGTAGCACTTGAGATACGTGGTCATTTGAGGAGAGGTAAAATAAATATAATTAAATGTCATTCCTAATTAGGTATCAAACATTGTGATTTTTTTCAGGAAATTATTTACAAATAAATATTGAAATAAAGGGGCTTAACCCCAATAGGCACCTTAAATATTTCACTCGTGAATACAGTACTGATTCCATTCAATATAACCATAATGAAAAATTATATCAATGTAATGTAGCTGAAATATCACAAAACCTTACTGAAATGTATCTGTAATGTTACACTGACATGTTTCCGCAATGTTACATTGACACGTTTCTGTAATGTTGCACTGACATGTTTCTGTAACATTACGAATGTTATGTTAGATTCGCGGACATTTTTACATTGCTGAAACATACCTGAAACATCACAGTAACGTTTCGCAATGTTGCTGCAATGTTACAATGTTATCGAGTTACGTATCCGTAACATATCTGAAACCATGTTGTGCTGTATGGGCAGTGTTGCCAACTCCTATTTGTAGGTTAGCTTCGCCTGGAAAATATCATATGGCAAAATTTTCTTGAGGTGAGTTGGCAACACTGAAACCCACTTGAAGTTGCTCAAGCGGGCTGAAATAACTCACTAGGCCGTTTCAGTGTTGCCAACTCCTATTTGTAGGTTAGCTTCGCTGTGAAATATCATATGGTGAAATTTTCATGGGCTGGCAACACCGAGACCCACTTGATGTTGCAGAACCGGGCAATTTTAAGCCATGAAAATTGCACTAAAATATCGTTGAACACTATAAAATCCACAAAAAACTCGTCATAAAAGGCTATCGCTGATGTTAAATTGTAAAAAAAAATTGTCTCCTCTGAGAAATACCGCTTAAATCATGTAGTGAGAGGTGCATTGATTAGTGTGATTGCAAGTTTTGAAATTCGTGTCCTCCTGTTAGCGGACAGTTCATGGAGCGAACAGGGCATGGAGCGGACACAACTTCATTGACATGTTATCTAGTGAACTAATCACTTAGAAAATCTAAACCTCCCGCCCCCACGCGCTGCTGGCAGGTAGCAACCAGTTCATGGAGCGGACACGTGTTCATTGACCTCCCCCGCCAACCGGGAAGCTTCATACTTCCTGTCCTGTCTCCTGTGAGCTTATTTCATTCTTGTGCGATTAACCTAGCTGTTCGTTCCTGTTAAGTAAGTTCCGAAATTTAAGAATATGGAGATCGTAGAGACCAGGAAAGGGAAACGGTGTGCAATGTTTAACGGATACTCGTTAATACTGCTGATGGAACTAGGTCTAAATTTCTGAAGACGATGTCCTCCTTCCGAAACTGGATTGACACCATGTAAAGAACTTTTGACGTAGCACAAAATGTACGTGTTTGACGAAGCAGATTAATGCTGCTGATGGGACTAGGCCTTCAATTTGAAGGCCGAGTACGGTTATCGTACACGGAGTCTTTGGACCCCCTGTCGCATTGCTGGTGCGAGGTACTACGACAGGCTCACCTTCAGAATAATGGGGTGCCAGAATGTGAAGAAGGCACGCAGCCCCGACTGGCATTAAGTATAGACCTTTTCGCACTTCATTGCAAGGATATGTACAAGTTTTGTTTGACACAAAGTGGACGTAAATACAAATCCATCCACCCTTTAGTAACACAATTTCCAATGGGGAGGGGGAAGTTGATGAACATGTGTCCGCTCCATGAACTGATTGCTGCCTGCCAGCAGCGCCTGGGGGCGGGAGGTTTAGATTTTCTAAGTGATTAGTTCACTAGATAACATGTAAACCAAGTTGTGTCCGCTCCATGCCCTGTTCGCTCCATGAACTGTCCGCTAACAGGACAGCTCCTTGAAATTTTGCATTTAAAAATTCATTAAGAATTCATTTTTTAAACTGAAAAGTGTCTATAGAAATATGTATTATTTATTGAGAATGTTTTGTGTCATACATTTTGACTTAATGTCCTACATTTTGGGACAGCATGTCCTACATTTCCCTTACAGCGATCTGGTAACCATAGCCACACGTATGTGTTTAGTCAGTACCACTGGCACCTTACCATCAGGTTTGCCATGAACTGCCATGAACAGCGAGTATGCCAATAGTTGGGGGGATGAATAATGAATGAGCTACATTACCCGTAGTACGATCCCACGTGGTGATAGATGCGGGTTCTAGCGCGCAACGTGACGTCGTAACGCCTAGAGAATGATATGTGGTTGGAGATGCGGGATATTCATTTATTTCAATTCGAAATAAATGAAAATTGGAAGGATAGGCAATGATACGAATGTAAGTGGTTTTCACGTTATGTAAGAAATCATCTTTTAAAATAAAGACAAGTCTTGTCTTCCCCTGTAAAATAGAGACAAGTCTTCCTGTACTTTTAGAATTTTCTCCATTGTAACTATCGAATAAATTATGCGACAGAAAAGTATTTGGAATAAAAATTATAGCCTAATTTATAAGCGTTAAACTGATATAAGTCTTAATGTATTTCATCAAAGAATCGCCATAAGATGTCTCCAAATAGAGGACTTCGTACCCACCATCTTGATCACTGTCCAGCGGCTAAGTCCCTAATGATTGACGAATTGTTACACTTTTTGATAAAAGCAAGAGATTTGGTAGTATAATTGTTATGCTATTTAAGGAATTTTCAGTCGAGGAGCCAATCGCTATGTGTGTGCTGATGCCTCCCATGTTCAAAATAGTCCACCGTATTAGATACTTTTGGTTTGATATTTCTCGGGTACAGTGATACCTATCAATGTCTGGTTTTCTCAGAAGTGCTCCAAATAGTATAAACTTTCACACTAAATCAATAAATCTATTTTTTAAAAAATAAACGATTCTTTTGTGAAATACTCATTTTTAAAGTATTTTGGTGAGAATAACTACGTATTGAAAATTTTGTTGATGGTTATCTACTTACATTTTCAGTCATATAAATTAGAGCTCATTCCAACATCTCGAATTGAGGTCTCAAGCAATAAAATTTTGTATAACTGTCATTTGTCCAGTAACTTTATAAATATAAAAATAGTATTTTAAGTATTCAGTTAATCTAAAATTTAAATTAAAACTTCTAACGAACATTGCCCAATATCACAATATATATAATACTATCGTTTGATTCGGAAATATTTTTAGGACTGCTATCTAGTAGCGGTGATCGGCACAAGAAGAGAAGTAAAATAAAGTAAATCAATAATAACAATAATAATGTTACAATAGCATTATTAGTAACATTATTAATATTATTATTATTATTATTATTATTGGTACGATTATCCTGATACTTGCCTCCCCCCAGACAAAAAATCGTGTTTGCGCCTCTCGTCCTAACCAAGAAAAAGCCTACATCACGGAGGAAAGTCACAGCACGGAGTTTGCGGGTTGTTTTTAAAGAAATCGTTGAAGCACGACATCAAACTATGGTCAATGGATTCGTCTCTCCCCTAACCTTCCCTCGCTCAAGGACGACTGGTTCTCTATGCCTCGCAAGAAGACATCCCTTCTATCCCGCAGGCAAGTTCCGTTGTGTTCTCTGCCCACTGCCTGAGAAGGTCGCCTTTTGCAGGGATATAAAACCTTTTTCGAGCAAGGCCACATCCCCTTTTGCAAAGAGAATGAATGGGATTTTGTCAACCCTCTTGGTCTGAAAATTCTGTGACGTCATCGTCATACCGGTTCGAAGAACTTGCCTTCCTGTGATATCGTGTTCACCTGGAAGCGCATAGAAATAGGAACATCAGTGGCGTACGCAAGGGGAGGGTACCGAGTTTAAACCCCCTCGATTTCAAATGTTTTTACAAATAAAATAACATTTCGTAAAATTGTCTTGCTCGCTTCGCTCGCAAGCGCAATATCTGCTATTCTTATAGTCCCAAGTTCAGAGCTATAGTTAGGGGACGGTGGGAGTCAGCCCCGGGAGCCAAAACTATCTAAATAAAAAAAATGTTAAAGAGAATGCCATGTTCCCCGTGAAATTTGTTGCGCCCTATTAAATAAATATTGTTTTCAGTATGCAAATATTTGATTCTAAAGATTTTCCTGCTCGCTTCGATCCCAATATGATTATTTTCTGTAATGCATTCTAATTACCAGAGAGAGAGGTAAGGCCAGATATATATACTTCAGACTGTTGCTGCTTAAATGCATGAACAATTCTTTTCAGGAAATGGAGCGTTCACATTTGAGAGACAATTTGGCGGATGAATTGATCATGTAATGTATTTAAATTATATATATATATATATACATACCGCGTGAGGCACCTAAAAGTACCACCTGAAATAGCGAAGAAACCAGAAACAGTAGTGATGTGAGGTTTGCGTTAAACAATAATATCAAATGGAGCTCGTAAATCGGAGGTATGGGGTGGATCGAAAAATATCGACAAATGGGGCATCGGGAGCAAAGTCATATTTTTTTTAAAATGGAACGATATACAATAACATGCATAATATAAAAGAGCACACGCAGAGAAACACAACGCCGTTCGTCTCATGCATCTACTGCACATAGGAAGGAAGATATGGCCATGTGAAAATATGTAAACAAACTAACAAGTGGCCCACTTGACCGTCAGTACCACGGCATGTAAGACTTCTCATGTGCCTGACAGAACTGCCTTTACGCAGAGAAAGTTTTGATAGCAGGTCCACGAGATCGTGTTAGTTCATAGCAAGCAGTCGTAGTGGTAAGAGCGAAGATTATGGTATTCACAAACATAGAAAAAGCGGAACGGACATGATCCTGATTTATGGGGAATGCCGAAAGAATGCCTCAGAAGCCTACCGTGTGTACGCAGAGAGATATCCGGACAGACGACAGCCATCTCGACGTCTGTTTCGTAAGTTATTTATTAAATTAAGAGACACCGGAAGTGTAACACCACGAGCACGTGTGCGGAACAAGCCAACTACAGGTGAGGCAGGTGCAACAAATGTTCTCGCCGCTGTTGCTGTGAATCCGCACGTTAGCTCCCGTGAAATTGCCAGGGATGCTGGGATGAGTCAGCGAAGTGTATTGCGCATTCTGCACACACACAAGTTTCACCCATATCATATCTCCCTCCATCAGGAACTTCACGGGAATGATTTTGTGGACCGTGTTCGGTTTTACACATGGATGTTACGACACGACACACCCGATTTGTCACGTATCCTCTTCACTGACGAGGCAACTTTTACCAATCATGGCAATGTCAACCTAAGGAACATGCACTATTGGTCGGTGACAAATCCACATTGGCTTCGCCAAATGGAACGCCAGCGCCCATGGAGTGTGAACGTGTGGTGTGGTATAGTGGGTGAACATCTCATTGGCCCTTTTTTATACAAGGGACACTGAATGCTGATCGATACATACAGTTTTTACAACATGAACTGCCTGTACTATTGGAGGACATACCACTTCAGACAAGGAGGGACATGTGGTACCAACATGACGGGTGCCCAGCTCACAGTGCAAGACGCGCTACAGCATGTGTGGAAAATACATTTCCAAATCGTTGGATTGGACGTGGAGGGCCTGTCAAATGGCCGGCTCGTTCCCCAGATTTCACACCGTTAGACTTTTTCCTGTGGGGAAAGCTGAAGGACATTGTCTACCGGGATGTGCCAACAACTCCAGACGATATGCAACACCGCATTACTGCGGCCTGTAGGGACATTCCCTACGAGATGCTACATTCTGTGCAACGATCTTTGCGTGGGCGCCTCGTTGCCTGTATCGCAGCTGACGGCCACCACTTTGAACACACACTTTGACAGGTTTTCGCTTCTTACGCATGGTTCTTCGACATACTGTCATGGTCATTTTCATTATGCTGTAACACTGTCAAATACATGGTGCTGACGATGTCTACTGTATTTTCTCTTCCCTTAACACTTTCTGTCTTCATCTTGTCCAATGGGTTCCGACATCTCATACTTGTACATGCCGTGGTACTGACGGTCAAGTGGGCCACTTGTTAGTTTGTTTACATATTTTCACATGGCCATATCTTCCTTCCTATGTGCAGTAGATGCATGAGACGAACGGCGTTGTGTTTCTCTGCGTGTGCTCTTTTATATTATGCATGTTATTGTATATCGTTCCATTTTAAAAAAAATATGACTTTGCTCCCGATGCCCCATTTGTCGATATTTTTCGACCCACCCCCATACCTCCGATTTACGAGCCCCATTTGATATTATTGTTTCCCGCAAACCTCACATCACTACTGTTTCTGGTTTCTTCGCTATTTCAGGTGGTACTTTTAGGTGCCTCACGCGGTGTATATATATATATATATATATATATATATATATATATATATATATATATATATATTAAAGAAACTTTGAATACGTACACAATTTAGCGTTAACATGTTGCATATGTATTTTTATATTTTATGTCGCTCTATGTTACATATGTTAGTAGACCTAGTGTCCGGGTACCAAGTCATCAATTGGCGCTCGAATCATCATTTGGCGCTCGATCGCCTTAATGGATTTCTCTCGTAAGGCGCAGTGTTGCCAACTCCTTACCCGAAAAAATCACCAAGGTTGTGGCGCTCGTCGTAGCCTTTTATGATGTACATTTTGAGAGCAGAGTTGGCAAGACTGTGGGGGCACTGTAGCCTTTTATGAGGGGGGGGGGTTTATTGCCCTCTGTTTACATCTGGCAACACTACCGTAGATTTTTTGACAGTGTTGTTAACCTACTGGGTTTTTTCACTGTAAATTTTCATCAAAGGACCTGAGGGGTCCATGTATTTTTTATGTCTGGCAATACTGTTGGGGGCCTAGTGTCGGCAACACTGTGGGTTTTTACTGTAGCCTTTTATGAGGGGGGTCTATTGTCCTCTGTTTACATCTGGCAATTTTATTGGATGTTTTGTTTGAGGCTCGAAATTATTATTTGAGGCTTGAAATTATTATTTGAGGCTCGTTGGTGTTGCGTACCCACTCTACAAAAATTCTACTATATGATTTTTCACTGGCTAAGCTAACCTACAAATAGGAGTTGGCAGCACTGACTTATAAACCCACTGGGTTCTCTTGGCATGTTTTTTCATGATGTGTTGCTAGGCTATTGAGCATCTTGGCGTATACAATGTATATATTTTGAGAGGGGGGTTATAGCTTTTTATGCTGTACGAATACTGGAAGCTTGACAGTGACAACCAACAGAGTAGGTAACACTAGTTTCTGACAGTGAATTTGAAATAAAATATTAAACAAAATACATGAGTAAGCACTGTGATTACAAATAGTACCAGTGTTATGCCCCCAACTCCAACTGGACAACTGGGGAAAATAATTGTACAACAATTTGTACCTAATTGTACAATACTTGTACCTAATTGTACAACATATACACAGACATAAAAGAGAGAGCCTTCCCGTAACTTACTTCATGTACAATTTATATGATTTTACAACTGTGAAAAGAAAGCATATGTGTTCTGTATGCACACATTTATTCTTATTTTTCGAAGTTGAATGAAAGCACATGTTTTTACGTTCTCGTAATACTGACCTTGCTCCAATGATTTTAAATTGCTTCCATTCGCTTTTTTTTCTGTGTTATTTCCGCATGCACGCAACATTCGCTTTCAATAGACAGAAGGAGTGTTAGTATGGCAGGCTCCGAGTTTACAATTTATTAAATTAAACAATAATTTATGTAAGAATATACTTGTACTTAACGAACACAAAATAATAAAAGCACATGTGAATATTTGCGTGTGTTTATGTTATATGACGACTGAGTAAAAAAATAATGTTGACTCCTCGAAAGATAAAGTACTCCACGTCACCAAAAAAAATATCTCTTCTTGTCGATAAGTTGTCACGTTGTAATCAAAGGGTCCCGGGTTCGGCACCTACTGGATTCCGATTCTATTTTAAACTGTATGCCCAGTCCTCCGATTAATCTATCTGTGCATAGAGTAAACTTAAAAAGTCGGTTAATTATTGTTGCGATTAAGGATTAAAAAAAAAAAAAGAGTGGGTGAAGTCAGATTCAAAAAGAATGCCACGTGATTATTTTGATTCAATAGCTTCGTCTAGTTTGCTGCATTTTTTGACTGCACTCATGCGTCTAGTTGGTTACACGGTGCAACCTATCTTGTTGATTTTGGGTGTCATGTAGTGTATTTGGTGTCTGCACCACGTCTTAGAGAGGTGTAATATGTGGTGTGGTGTATGACCACGTGGTGAGTGGTTAACTAATCAAATGAATGTTTAAAGCAGCAGACAGGTATTTGTTGAATCTTCTGAACTTGAACACTGCTATTTGTCTACTTGGTTGAATGTTATTTTTTTTCACCAGCCTGACACCGGGATACACCTGCACTGCATCTAATGTCAAAGAAGTGCAGCGTACTAGACGAGGATATTAAATTGCATACTGATCTATTGCATGCTAACCAAACCTCTTGGGAGGTGGGCCACGGGTCCTCCACATGTATGTATGTATGAAATGCGATTTGGGGGAGGCCAAATTTTAAATTTTACAGCTTAATTAATCTGCATGCATGCTTAATGTTTGATTTTTTTTTGTTTCTAGTTCGACATGAGATACACACAATTTTATTTTTTGAAGTACATTTAATATTACCTAGGTTAATCTGTGACATACAACTAGCGATCGACACGACCACTTGATGACACACAGACACAGAGAGAGTGAGCAAATTTAAAATGTGATCTATCGTGAATTAAACTAAGCTCCCTCACCCACCCACATATAGCCTTACAGGTGACTCAAAAGCAGAAATTGGTCATAGCGTGACAGGTCGATCTATCGTGAACTAAACTAACCTCCCCCACTCATACATACATATTATGTCTTACAATAAGTAAGGCTGCTATATCACATGTAAGGGCTGACGATTGCCAACACACACAAGATCTATTGCAAATTTTATTAACCTACGACATAAGCCATGGACACACACACACCAAGCCTTCCAGATAGGCTATAAGCAACTCACCTCTTGCAATTGTATAACGGGGAAAATTAACCTACAGCTAGCAACACTGTTTGAGCTGCTTTCGACGAGTAGTGTTACCAAACTTATTTTTTTTACAAATAGACTCTACAGCTAGAGGCTTGAAACATATACCCTACCAGAGTATGCCAACTTACCTCATGTAAAAATATTACCTAGTACGGGTTAAGCTGTGACATACAACTAGCGACCACCTGACACACAAACAGAGAGAGTGTGATACAGCTTATACGCAGTTTTTCCTACACACGTACTGGGTTTAAAAGGTAACTTACAACAACTATTTCACTCACCTCCTATCATATAATAAAATTACCACAGGTTTTTGATACTTGCTGCCAGAACATGGTAGTTTTAGACTGGAAATTCAGCCCGATTATTCTATTTGTGCAAGAGAAAAATGATGATGCCTGCATTTGGAATATATAATTCTTCTTACGGTATTTTGCGTGCCCCAGTAACCTTGCTTTCGATTCACGGAAGCTATGACGTGTATTTCCTGTTTCGCGAACATACGAGAACTTTTCACAATGTCGCATCAGAGCGAGTTGGTTGTGTATATAAATCTAGTTTGGGGAATGGACATGAATATAATGTCAAAATTATTGCATAACTTAAAAAGAACATTTATTGCACTGCGCTTTCTAGCAAAGGTAAATGTAGAATGCCCCGGCCCCTCAGAGATTCGAATACTGTTAGTTAAACAGCAAGCATTGTCATATGGACTGACGATTATTATTTTTTAAAAAAAAAACAGACCTCGTAATAAATTATAACCTGAGCTGTCTTGCAAGTCTCTCGAGTTTGATATCTGGTGAAGGAATATGATGCCACTATAAACTGTACACAAGATATACCCAGTCCCTGGCATGAGATGGACGAGGACCTATACAGTTGTACAATGGTTTTTTTTTTTTTATTAAAGCATAGTGCTTATTTACATGTCAGCGCAACATGCATGCAAAAAAGGGAGGGAGACCATAACGGATAATTCTTATTTCGATTTCAATATTTTTGCTAGTCACGCTATCTAGACGAACACTGGAAGATGGGCAAAAGCGAGGGAAAAAGAGAAATGTTACTTTTTGCTCTTCTGCCTGTGTGTGATATACTAGTTTTACATGCATACGGCTGTATCGTGAAGCGAGGCCGAAAATAATTTTTGAAAGCAGTCTCGAGCATCTTCGCGTTCAGCCAACAAGAAAAATAAAATATTACACATGGGTGTGGGGCGCAACAGCCACAGTACGGTAATGTGCATGGATGTTAAAACTTTTGGGTTTTATGAATAGACATACATATCAGTTTTGCAGTCTCCAGATGGGACCGGAGCTTATTTTTTATTTGGACAAGGGGGTTCAGATCAACTATAATTTTTGTTCACATCAAAATGAAACAAAGGATTTTACTCCACTGCTTACTTATTCAATATTTTTATTATTGTAAAGAATGGGGCGGTGTGTTTTATTGTATATAGTCTTCCAACAACCACCTCGGGGGCGTAAATTTATGTTTCTGCATGTATGCAAAATGCACTTAACTTCAGTTGTGAAGTTTGTTTTGCTGTTGTGATTAAATACTAAACCAAAATCACTGATGTGATATGAACCCCCTTCACTTGTGTGTATTTGAATATGCGAACATGAGGCATTTTGAATAATCGAGGCGGACAATCACAAAAACAGCTTGCAACGGTATGGAGAGTTCAAACTTCAGACGATTTTTGTTAATCTACGAAAAGCCAAGGGGCGAACGGAGATCACTACGAAAATTGTAACGCGAGGCTATTTTGGCTAATGGCAACGATGAGGATGAATAATGGTTGTTTTGATGAAATTGAAAAAGTGGGGCACGTCTGCTTCGAAGTGCATTACACCAACAACTACAATTGTCCCTCTTCCCCACACGAGGCGATTAACAGAGGTGTACTTTTGCCGGTCTACGACTCTGAGGGCTCAAGTTACAATGTTTACCTATAGCTGTACATATTTAAAAATGACCTGAGCAATTAAATGTTACAATACCGATCCTGATTTTTGTCGGATGACGTAGGTTGCAATCCCACCCCCGATGGCGTATAGACTTAAATGTTTCCATAACATGAAATACTGTTAATGGAAATCTGTTGTTTCTAATGTAAAAATCATATAACAAGAAAAAGAAGAAAATAAATGTTGCGAGCAAATACGGAGCCTCAACCCAAACACATAAATAATTAGACAAGATGTCAACGGTGCGTTCATAACTAACAAGTGATTATTCAAAAATTGAAATGGTGCAGGGGGAAACAACCAACTAACTAACTAGGCTTCTTAAACCCGAGGACAGCAAATACAAGCCTATCCTGATCTGAGAAAGATCTCTATCTATTTTTTTTCCATCCCAACCGATTTTTTAGGTCCATTCAACCCCTCATGGTACACGAGCTCCCACTGCCCTGATGGTGGAGGAAGCGAATCTATTTGGACATGAAAGAGCATTATGTGTGGGAGACTATAATTTATACATGTGGTTGCTTGGATGCTTACAGAGGATGCCATAGCTCGTGCGATTGAGGCATTTTATTAAGCACATATTTTGATGAGTGTAAAGAATTAAATAAGTCACAAGGGGCTGAGGCATGGTTCGAATTTCTCGATCTAGGTATGGATGCAGACAGACACGAAGTTTTGTGTGTGGACACAAATGATAATGGAAAAATGCCGTTCACCCCGATAGCATAGTGGTAATGTTGTTCTTGCCTCGTTTCCATCGACAACATAGTGGTTATACTGTCCAATATTAAGAAGTTCTCAAAATTATTCAATCATTTTTTTTTTCTTCTTCTATCATCTCGGTAACCAAAAAAAAGGTTTTCTCAAACGTTTAGACGGCTACGAAAATGTTGAAATGTAAAATATTGTTGCATTGTAATCAAAAAAGAATTTGTTGAATATGCCTAACCTAAAATAAAATTCAAGAACTAATAGAGTTAAATATTTGCCACTCTGAAATGGCGACGGCTATCATAACATTATTTTCAGCAGGATAATAATGACAATATTATATATATTAAGGATTAGGCCCGAGGGATTCTTATTCACTACACTCGTTTCTAACCTGTCCACACTGGAAACCGAAAACACAAGTACGAGACACTAACTTGGGAGAGGACATGCAAAAACTCTGCGGGGGCTCATCTTAAATCCTTAATATATATAATATTGTCATTATTATCCTGCTGAAAATAATGTTATGATAGCCGTCGCCATTTCAGAGTGGCAAATATTTAACTCTATTAGTTCTTGAATTTTATTTTAGGTTAGGCATATTCAACAAATTCTTTTTTGATTACAATGCAACAATATTTTACATTTCAACATTTTCGTAGCCGTCTAAACGTTTGAGAAAACCTTTTTTTTGGTTACCGAGATGATAGAAGAAGAAAAAAAAATGATTGAATAATTTTGAGAACTTCTTAATATTGGACAGTATAACCACTATGTTGTCGATGGAAACGAGGCAAGAACAACATTACCACTATGCTATCGGGGTGAACGGCATTTTTCCATTATCATTTGTGTCCACACACAAAACTTCGTGTCTGTCTGCATCCATACCTAGATCGAGAAATTCGAACCATGCCTCAGCCCCTTGTGACTTATTTAATTCTTTACACTCATCAAAATATGTGCTTAATAAAATGCCTCAATCGCACGAGCTATGGCATCCTCTGTAAGCATCCAAGCAACCACATGTATAAATTATAGTCTCCCACACATAATGCTCTTTCATGTCCAAATAGATTCGCTTCCTCCACCATCAGGGCAGTGGGAGCTCGTGTACCATGAGGGGTTGAATGGACCTAAAAAATCGGTTGGGATGGAAAAAAAATAGATAGAGATCTTTCTCAGATCAGGATAGGCTTGTATTTGCTGTCCTCGGGTTTAAGAAGCCTAGTTAGTTAGTTGGTTGTTTCCCCCTGCACCATTTCAATTTTTGAATAATCACTTGTTAGTTATGAACGCACCGTTGACATCTTGTCTAATTATTTATGTGTTTGGGTTGAGGCTCCGTATTTGCTCGCAACATTTATTTTCTTCTTTTTCTTGTTATATGATTTTTACATTAGAAAC